>NC_052638.1:27118698-27421661 GCF_016161935.1 Mauremys reevesii
GGCAACAGCATTTCTGAATTTAAACTTCTTTGCGTTTGAGTGTTCAGCTTTTCAATTGAAAGACAATGTTTTCCACCGAAAGCAGCTGCTTTTAGTGCAAAACTTCATTCAGTCACAAAACCCGATTTTCTATCAAAAAATTCATCAGGAAATTTTTGACCAGCCTGATTAACAAAGACACCCAATTAATTTGATTACAGGAATTTGACTACGAAACTGTTCAGGAGTATGTTTTGATTGTCTCAGTGAGAAATGATGAAGAACTGGTTGGGAAAGAGCAGGATGCCAGCTCTACAGCTACAGTGCATGTGTTGGTTAAGGATGTAAACGAAGCACCAGTGCTTACACAGAAAAGGTATGAGGTCAGCATACCAGAAAGCATAGCGTTGGGAACAGTGCTACTGACTGTTAAGGCTACTGATCCTGACATCCACACACCATCCTTAAGGTAAGACTTTCCCATTATCTGATTAGATTGCGCTATGTTGCATCCTTTGGGACTGATGGTTTTTTAAAGTGCTCTGAAATGTTCTCAGTTGAAGAGCCCGAAATGATGTGTTCAGTTAACGTGGTTGTTTCTGGTGCTTCGACATGGCGTTTAGCCAGGGGTGAAAGTAACTTAAAGGAGTTACCGGTACGCCGGTGTCCTGAGCGGAGCATGGCCTCAACCAGAAGAGGCGTGGCCTCAACCAGAAAAGGCGTGGCCTTTCAAGTTTTAAAGGGCCTGGGGGTCCGGCTGTGGCTGGGAGTCCCAGGGCCTTTAAATCACCGCAGAGCTACCAGTGCAGAGGTGGCTGGGAGCCCTGGGGCTCAGGGGCAAATTAAAGGGCCTGGGGCTCCAGCTGCTGTGGAGCACTGGGCCCTTTAAATCACCACAGGAGCCCTGCCACTGCTACTCCAGGGCGGCAGGGCTCGGGCTAGGGCTGGGGAAGTGGCAGCAGTACCGGCTTACTTTCACCTCTGTGTTTAGCCCATCGGCAGGCATCATTAGCGACAGCCACTCCTGGCCTCATTCTTTGATATACGGGACAACCACTTTCAGTAATGAATCTATAACCATGAAATGACAACACCTTGAACTAGAATAATCACACTAGGGAATTTATCACACTAAGGAACTGTAGGAGGTGATGCCTGGAGAGAACTGGCTGATCAAAAAGAATAATATGAGATGCTGGCATGCTTGTGATTTTAGAGGGAAATAATGTGTTATTTCAACCCAAAAGGACATTCCCCACCCTGGCAACTTTCCAACATGTGGGGCCAGCCCCTACCCTCAGAAAAGCCCCATGCAGGGTGGAGTGGGTGGCATTGTGAATTTCCCCTAGAAGGGAGCCAAAGGGGTGAAGGTTGAGTCCAAAACACCACATCCACACATTGATGGATCCATGACTGGGAGGAATGTGGCTGGGCAGTGAGGAAGCAGAAGAAAAGCACCATACCACACTCAAACTTGTAGGGATTTCCTTATGTCTGATACTGCCATCTCCAGTCCAGATCCAGATGGACAGACTGCTGCGGAGTTGAATAGGCAATAGATCAAGCCCTGTGTTATCAGTTTCCTAAGCCGGTGACTACTCTGCACTATAAAACAACCTGAGGGACAGAGGTAGATAGAAGTGAGTTACAGTGAGAGCACACAACTGCCCCAGCCCTCCCTGGCTCCCCCAAGATCCATGAGAATTCCCTATGGGGTTTTGAGGGCTATACCCACACCTCTCCTGCTAGTAGCAATGAAGTAAATCCACCCCTAAGTTAAAGGGATGATCTGTAGAAAACTGAGTTGAAACATGTAGACTTTATTCGGGCTTTTCCTATGTAGGCCATAATCTGGCTCCTGTTTCGGCAATGCAGTACCCACGCTTTCATAAATATGATCACATTTATATCCTTCACTATGTGAATAAACGTAAAAGCCAAGTATAAGGAATGCTAACTGCAAGATAATTTTGTTCATTCAGACATGTGGAGTTTGTTTCCCTAATGATGCTGGAGAGGTTGTCAAATTAACACATGAGCAGGAAGTGCATGTACCAGCATGTGAGCATTACCTTTAAACTGGGGACAGTAGATAGAAAAAGATATTTATAGATGAATACATTCAGAATGCTAAACTCATCTGCATTAGCCCATGAAGCATGGGTTTGGCTTTTTTTTTTTACCAAATGGAAGCTTAACAGTTCATTTTTTATTCAAAACATAAAATGGAAATTGTAATTGTTTGAAGAGCATCCACGGCAAGAGAGAATGAAAAATTCTCACATGTTTTAGAGGCACATGTTTGGATTTCTGGCTAAAATGGAGGAGGTAAATTATAGATGCCCTGGCACCCTGCCGGAAAGCAAGCAGAAATTAATGAGCCAGTGTATAATTTCCTTCAAAGCACAGTCTACAGTTCAAATTACCTCTTATTTGTTCCTGTAAATGTGTACCCAAACAGCATTAAAGTAAGGACACAATTTTAATCTGATCCTTTTAAAAACGGATTAACCACTGGTCTAGTAGTGTTCAATATTAAATATAAATTCAAAGGGAATCCTACCCAGCAGATTCCTGGGGGTCTTCAAAATTCTGGATTTCCATTTTGTACCCAGTACTTGAAATACAGTTTTCCCTGGGAAAGCCAGAGTTAACTTCTGAAAGTGCTGCCTGGCTCTATTCCAAATGCATGCTACAACATGCTAGCATGGTCTCATCCTCTCCCGTTTTGGCTATTGCAGCCTTCTCCTCTCTGCCCTTTCTAACATCCCTCTCATCCCCCTCAGGTTCATTTTCTGGCTCCTTTCTCCACCATATCAGATATCCTGAGTATCAAAGTCCATGAATATGCAGGTGGAGATTCTTTCAATGTGATGGAATTGTCAGCTGGCACAGACTTGGTGTAGCCAGCTCCAGGAATCCTCCTTGCAGCACACTCTGGAGCCAGGAGCATGCTGGGATGGAGCGCTGATGAAGCTGATGATCTGGCCCTAAAAACTCCACCACTGCCCATCAGTCAGACAGTACATCAGATTGAAAACAGTGGTGTGCATCTCTCTCCACCCCCACCTCTTCTGCCCATCACCCATAACTGGTCCATAACTCTTCACCTGTAGCAATAAAAAGCATCACTTTTGTGAATCAGGCCCACAAGTGATTTAACTCATTGAACTGAAATTGATCTACACAGCCCCCATACTCCACATAATAAGAGGCTCTCTCATTGACTTCAGTGGAAATCACCTGTATCTCTCTATAGGAGAATATGGCCCCAGGAGAATTTCTATCTACTGTCCCCAGTTTACAGGTAATGCTCCTTTAAGAATTCCTTAAAGGAGACAGGGTTATTTTCACATTTATTTATACGACATATCTGTTTTTAAAGCTCTGGGCTTGAATATTTCAGACTCACTAGATATTTTGTCAATTCCATCTTAATTTTTGATTTAGCAAATTAGAATTTTTTTCCTTTAATTTCATTTTGGTGATTTTCACTTTACCCCACAGTCTGAATCTTACTGTTCAGGGAAAAGGTGAAGTGAATTATATAATTAATAGCTGCATCATAAATGTGCATAGTAGAATTGGCGAGCTAATGAGGAATAAATCATTCTGCTTGTTGTGAACTTGCAATGATATTACAGCCTAATAACATAACAGAGTAGGCTACGGTCTTATTATTCATTTAATAAAATATTAAATTAACATACTATAGATCACCGCTATCACATTTCACTCTGCAGTTACTCCCTAAGGAATGATTCAATGAACTGGCTTTCCATTGATGAGCATTCTGGAGAAGTTAGAGTCATGCAGGCTTTGGACAGAGAAATGATGCAGGATGTTTACACAGTGCAGGTTATTGCTCAGGACAAAGGTAAGAATGTGTGTTTGGTTTTGGATGAGAGATGTTTCTTTTGCTCTCAGGCACAGGGAAGAGACAGAGGTGATGCAAACAGGTTTGTAAGTGGCATATTTGTAAGTGGGTATATGTCTAAATAAGACATTCAGTCTACATTGGCATAACATATGCATTTGGAACAGGGGGGCAGAAAAGTTGTGCTTGTTCTAGACTTTGACACATCTCTCAGATAGACTCCATGGAGAGACACTGGGCCAATCTCGATTACAAAGACAGGAGCATCATGAGTCTATGAAACCTTGCATGATTTCACTAATTTTGCAAACAGCACGGAGAGAGATATTTCTATTTTAAGGTTTCATTCCTGCTTACTTTAGGGACATGGGACTAAAGACTTCTGTAAGCAGTGGTGGGCTTGTGTTTACATTATGAGGTAAAAACTGACAGTTCTGTCATTACCATATATGAAATGTGCAGCAGAACACACCTTCACCAAAATCCTTCCTTAATGGACTTACTGGTGGTCCATTTACTATTGAAAAGGACAGGTTGCACTTCCTGGACCTATGCATCATCTACACAGCCGTATCTGAGATATACAGACTGCAAGGATTAGTAATTTTGACGATCTGTTACAGCCAAATTCTGCTCTCATTTACATGCTGTAAATTTGAAGTAACATCACTAAGTCACAAGATTTACATCAATGTAATTGAGAAAAGAATCTCATCTTTTGTTTCACCATCAAACCAACCAACCTGAGATATCACTTTTTCCCCCCCGGGTGTTTTGTCAATTTAAAAATAAAGTGAGCACTACAGAGCTGGGATACTTAAGGGAAATTGCTTAATGTCAAGAAAACAAATTATTTAACAAATATTTTGAAACATACCTAAAGAAAAGCTAGCTACTTTTTCTGTGGTGAATGGCTTTGATTAACAGTCTGTCTTCCATACCCCTCCACACTAAGAATTGTATATGGATGGCCTTATTGAAATGTCCAGACTTAAACTCGTTCAGTTGTATTTAACAAGAGAGTTTGCTGAGTGATATTCAATTCACATTCAGCATCACAAACAGCATAATTTGATTTTAATTTTTCTAACTCTACCACCACTGCAATCAGTGAACACAGGTGCATGGTTTGATTGTATGGATGGAAAATGACGAGGTTGTTTTTGAAAGACCAAAGCTGTTAAGTAAAGCATATCAACCATTTATTCCTATAAACACTGTTTCTCAGCAATGATTCACACTTCAATGATGTCACAAACAAATTTACTTAAAAAAAACCAAAAACTAATTCAGGCAAGAACATTCCTCTTTCAGCCTGTCTGATTCACACCTGTGTCTGACACCAGACAGAGAATTTACTATTGTCATTGTCAATGAAAGAATCATATGTGAATGCAAGTATTGTAATTATATAAAAATTTTCTATGTCGTATGAAGTTATAGTCATCTGGCTGCAGTGTGTAGTGGATGAAAGGCTTGGCATTCAAATTGCCTAAAGGCACCACCACCACTGAATGGTAAATCACTGAATGTATTTAAAGGGGCAAGGTCAAGGAAATGACTGATCAGATGATTTCTTTACAGACGATAGCAGTGAGAAACAAATAGGATGATTCATTCCAAAATATAAATAGCCACAAGCACTCAAAAGACCCAATCCTGCAAGGCACTGAAGACAGTAGGAGTTGAGGCAGCTCAGCACCTTATGGAAGGAACTTGGCACATCCCAGGATCGTACCCTGATGTCTTAGTGTTCCCTGGTTACTGAGGGAAGGTCCATTCATAGAACTATCTGTAACCATACACATAGTGTTCTGAGTACTAACAGGGCACCAGTGGAATCACCTCCACAGTTCTAACACAGATCCTGGCTGCTACTACTTAGTAAAGGATCTTTTGTTCCTACCGCCACTTTATCAAATTTATATTGGTAAAGGTGCTAGTGACTCAACTTGAGGCTCACAGGACTTGCCACACAATACAAATCATTCTGGCTTTTGCTCATTTGGTTGGGGCAGAGTACATGGACAGCTTTGATGTGTATCTTTGTCCGTTAACTCTGACAGGGATTTCATGACTATGCTGATTAGGCCTGAGATTTGGAAAGTATTTGCCAATACATATTGTTTTATTGCAACTTCTAAGAAATATCAGTCAGTTCACCTAAGAGCACCCTCCTCACATGGGTTGAGACTTAAATTCTCATCCGTTGAACATCTTTGTCATCCTTCTTTAGATTCTCTAGTCTAGGAACATCCCTTTTATGAAGAGCTTAAAATTATAGATATTCCTTTGAGTGTTGCTGTATCAAAGCAGCATAAAGAGGTGTTGTTATACCTCTCTCCTACAAGTGATATCTATATCATACATCACATGAAAGACTGCATTCAGACCCAAGTACTGAGTTTAAAAAAATAAAGATGATTGGTTTTAATTTTACCAATGCACTAATAAGAAAGCTGGGACTATATTTTCAGCCGTTGCTATTTAAATGTGCAGACACAAAAATGCACGCATATATGTGTGTGCACAAATGAGAATTTGGTCTTGCAGACTGGATGCTGTAATTGTGTGCATTTCACTTGTATTCTAGCAATCAATAGGTGTAAATGGTTGAGAACACCTGAAAATTTGGCACTGGAAAGTCTACACCAGGGGTAGGCAACCTATGGCAGAGGTGCCGAAGGTGGCATGTGAGCTGATTTTCAGCGGCACTCACGCTGCCCGGGTCCTGGCCACCGGTCTGGGGGGCTCTGCATTTTAATTTAATTTTAAATGAAGCTTCTTAAACATTTTAAAAACCTTATTTACTTTACATACAACAATAGTTCAATTATATATTATAGACTTGTAGAATGAGACCTTCTAAAAACGTTAACATGTATTATTGGCACGCAAAACCTTAAATTAGAGTGAATAAATGAAGACTCGGCACACCACTTCTGAAAGGTTGCTGACCCCTGGTCTACACTGACTTCCTATGGGGAGAAAGGGTTAGAATTTCTGACAAAGTTAGATAAGGAGATGTGCTTTCATACTCCTCCTTACAAGTTACTTGAAGGTTCTCAAGACCAAATGATTCATGCTGTATGACCAGGCTGAAAATGTGAGGAAGCTTGCAAGATACTAGCTGTTATATTACCTAAGATGTTAGATCATGATCGCATTACAGTATTTGATTCAGAACTGTATTCTATTAAGGCTTTCTGTGAACCTCATTTCCTTTATATGATTGTCTGGTTTCATGGAATTACACAAACCTTCCCACTTTCTCAAGTTTTATGGCCAAAGCTTTCAAAAGGGCTCAGCATCAGGGCCAGATTTTCAAAATAGCTCAGAATGCTGGGTGCCAGTTGGATACTGAACACTTTTGAAGATCTGGTTCCAGATTTCCAGAAGAGCACGGAAACATTATAAACAGCAGTAATTCTAGCTCAGAAGTAATTTCACTGCAATTTTATCTGCTTCACTTTGTGGTTTTCTTGCAGGTAGCCCATCAATGATGGTCACTGCTGATATAGCAATCCACATCTTGGATGTCAATGACAACTCTCCATTCCTAGTAGGAGACTACTCCAAATCCCATCTCTGCACACCTCAGAGGGAAAAGCAATCTATCATTATCAGTGCATTTGATCTCGATGGGGCAGAAAACAGTGTCCCATTGATTTTTGCTCTTGCCAATAGCCCCATGCTTCGGAGAAACTGGAGGATCAACCTGATCAATGGTGTGTGATTGTGAATGGTAACTATAGGCTTCATTACAGAGAAGTGATAGAAAGCCCTGTTTTAGTCCCCCTCTACCTTTGTCTTAGGAAAATTGTTTGGGCTGAGAATTCCATGTTGAACATGAAGGCCTAGGAGAATGTTTGTGGGAAGTGGGAAGGACAGCTGGCAAATGGTTTTTCCATTACAGGTCACTAAAAGGTTATTCTGATTTCAAAATTTGCTTTTTGTTCTTTTTTGAGTCTTACACTTACAGCTTTTTACTACACTTTCAAACGTTCCACATGGTTAAACACCCCCAGAAAGCTCAGAGGTATTTGAAGGAGAGGAGTTTTAATTAAGCCAAATGATCAAATATTGTTTGTTATGGGTGGTTTGAGGGTACAATCCTGCTCCCTTTGATTTCAATGGGAGTTACTGACCCAATTCCTGCCCTTCATAATGCCAATGGGAGTTTTTGTCATTGGCTTCAAGTAGGAGCAGGATCAGCACTTGATCATGCTCCTTCAATTGACTGGTTTTAGCCTAGACAGCACTAGGATTTTTCCATAGCTGACTGCGAACAGTTCTCCATTCCACTCAAGTGATGGAGGGCAGTATTTTTGGGGTGGGGGTTAGGGGGCAAGCACTCCAGGTCAGCACATAAGGGTTGTTTTATTAGGGAGAACCAGTAGGGTTTTTTTTTTCCTAGTTGAGATTGAAAATACAGTCCCATTATAAGGCTGATTTTGATCTCCTTGTAACTTTTAAAGAAGAGTAATAGTCTCACATTTTCCAGCTCTTCCAGTTAAGTCTCAATAGCAACTAGAAGATTTTCTGAAAATGCTGATTAAACTGAGTAGGCACTTGGGGATCAAAAGACTTTAAAATGGCTCCCTGTTGAAACTTTTGGAAATTGTCTCCTGTGTGTTTGTGTGCATCTGACTACCGCATTCGATAACATTACACAGACAATTGCAAACATTTTAAACTTTGGTTCACACAAGTGGCAGTTTTCAAAGGCAGGAGTAGTAAAATGTTTAAGAAACTGTCAATATTTGAAAGCCAGATGCGATTATCATTCAGTGATGAAGCTTACGGAGAAAGGAATTATAGCAACAGAGAAAGGTTTTGTGATCAGCCTCTGAACTAATTCAACCTCTGGTTAGTTTTCAAAAGTCAAAGGAAGTTCTCACATCTGGCAAATAGATCTATGAGGTGTTTACATGGAAGATGCACAAATACCAGCTGTATAAAACTCTAAGATAGAGAGAGAGATGGGTCCGTAGGGATTTTAATATAACATTTGTGTTAGTCAGATACCAAAATCAAAGTATTTTCTCTTAAGGGCTATTGTTAATAGGAAATATTACTTAATGTATTTGTCAATGGACAATGAGATTTTTTAGCAAGTCCTTATTATTGCTGCTTCTTGAGAATAATGTTGTAAATATAGTTTAATAGGAAAGTGTATATCGTTATGGAAACATTATGTATTCATCCTTGCAGTTGATATTGATCAGTGTGTGTCCTGTGTGTGTGTGTGTGCGCGCGCGCGTGCGTATTTCCACTCTCCTTTGTGTATTCTGAGGTTACTGATGGAATGGGGGTTATTTTGGGTCAGAGTTAAGGTTGCTGTGTTGTGACATAACACTCATTTCTGATCAAAATAATGGGTGAAATCATCACCCCTCCTCTGGTCCCTTTATGCCAGGTAAAATTGCCAGAGCAGCAAAAAGGAGGCCTACAAATCCTGGCTCCAACTGGGGGAAAATTCTCCTGGCGCCGGGTCTGTGGAAGACAGCTGTCAGGCTGTCTCCCAAGCACCCCTTTGCAAGCCCTGGACAAGAGCAGGGACTGGCCTGGGAGGGGTACGTTAGAAGCAGGGCAGAACATAGTACTGCAGAGATTCCAGGCAGTGCTACAGACCATATGGTGGCGCAGGGAGGTTGCCATAACTTAGCCCCAGAGCTTCCTAAGGTACACTGGGGCCTCCTCAGCCTCAGCAGCCCAAGATCAGGCAAATGCTAAGGCACCATAGCCTCCCTCCCCCTGGGCTGTGAGCTCTGTGCTGCATGTGTTAGAGGTGCAGCCCAGTATCTCAGCCAGGATATTGTTACATGGGCAGTGTAAATTGTATGGTGTCCTTAACTCCATTTCCTTCCTTTTGATTGTTTAGGCTTCATAAATGATGTGATCGGCCATGCATTGATGTCACTTGGCAACCTTTTGTAACAAAGATTTTTGTGTTTGGCTCTCATAGAGCCTAGTGCCACAAGGTGCAGAGTGCTTCCTGCCTTTAGAACAGTGGTTCCCAAACTTGTTCTGCCGTTTGTGCAGGGAAAGCCCCTGGCGGGACGGGACGGTTTGTTTACCTGCCCTGTCCGCAGGTTCAGCCGATCGCGGCTCACAGTGGCCACGGATCGCTGCTCCAGGCCAATGGGAGCTGCTGGAAGCGGCGGCCAGTACATCCCTCGGCCCGCGCCACTTCCCACAGCCCCCATTGGCCTGGAGCAGTGAACCGCGGCCACTGGGAGCCGCGATCGGCCAAACCTGCAGACGCGGCAGGTAAACAAACCAGCCCGGCCCGCCAGGGGCTTTCCCTGCACAAGCGGCGGAACAAGTTTGGGAACCACTGGTTTAGAACATACAGCACCTTGTGGGACTAGGCCCTCAATCAGCAAGAGCACTAGTGGTGCTGATGCCTTGTGATTACAATCACACTGGAGACTGCTCTGTAAGTGGTGGCTCTGGCAGCCACTGGAAAGTATACTGAATATTTTCAAAGAGAACAGGAGTACTTGTGGCACCTTAGAGACTAACAAATTTATTTGGGCATAAGTTTTCGTGGGCTACAGCGCCCTTCATCGGATGCATGCAGTGGAAAATACAGTAGGAAAAAATATATATACACAGAGAACATGAAACAATGGGTGTTACCATACACACTCTAATGAGATTGATCAGTTAAGGTGAGCTATTACCAGCAGGAGAGAAAAAAAACTTTTTGCAGTGGTAATGAAAATGGTCCATTTGCAGCAGTTGACAAGAAGTTGTGAGGAACAGTGTTTGTGTGTGTGTGTGGGGGGGAATAAACATGGGGAAATAATTTTACTTTGTGTAATGACCCATCCACTCCCAGTCTTTATTTAAGCCTAATTTAATGGTGTCCATTCTGCAAATTAATTCCAATTCAGCAGTCTCTTGTTGGAGTCTGCTTTTGAAGTTTTTTTGTTGTAATATTGATTACCACTACAAAAAGTTTTTTTCTCTCCTGCTGGTAATAGCTCATCTTAACGGATCACTCTCCTTATAGTGTGTATGGTAACACCCATTGTTTCATGTTCTCTCTGTGTGTATATATATATCTTTCTACTGTATTTTCCACTGCATGCATCCGATGAAGTGGGCTGTAGCTCACGAAAACTTATGCTCAAATAAATGTGTTAGTCTCTAAGGTGCCACAAGTACTCTTGTTCTTTTTGCAGATACAGACTAACACGGCTGCTACTCTGAAACCTGAACATTTTCATTGTAAGGTTAGAAGAGAGGGAATGAATGCAAGCCACAGCTGGTTTGTGTTGTTTTTCTCTCTCTCCTTCCCTTCTCACCCCCAGCTCTGATACTTGTCCTTCTGTTTCATTTTGCATGTTCTCTGTTACTCCGCAGACACACATGCTTATCTCACCATGGGAATCAGTTGGCTGGAACCCAAAGTGCACCTTGTTACCATTATCCTGAAAGACAGTGGGACTCCATCTAAAGCCCAACACATTCAACTACCAGGTAATAAGAACGCATGTCATGCTGAGAGGGTTCTTATAACGCAGTCCATTGATCTACTCCAGCGGTTCTCAAACTGTGGGTCACAACCCCATTTTAATGGGGTCGCCAGGGCTGGCTTAGACTTGCTGGGGCCAGAGCTGAAGCCCGAGCCCCATTGCTTGGGGCTGAAGCCCAAGGCGGTGGGGCTCAGATTACAGGCCCCCTGCTGTTGTTGAAGCTCTTGGGCTTTGGCCTCCCTGCCCGGAGCAGTGGGGCTCGGGCTTCGGCTCAGGCGTCGGTCCCCTCTCCTGGGGTCATGTAGTAATTTTTGTTGTCAGAAGGGTGTCGCAGTGCAATGAAGTTTGAGAACCCCTGATCTACTCTTTTCTCCACATTAGTAAGGTAAGGCGTTATAAAGATCTTCCTTTGTAAATTATGGTCTCTACCGGCCTCTCTCTTTTCCCCTCTTTCCATGTGGCACCTGTAATGTAGCACCTGCAGTGGAATGTCATCTCACATAGCACTCACTCAGTTTGTTTTCTGGGTTTTAATCTGGAGGGTGTTTTTTTTATAATCACACTGGTGTTCTATTATTTAAGCCATTCTCATTATATACAGCACCCCATGTGCTGTACACCACGCTGGAGCTTCAATTTTAAAGCTATCAGTACAGACATCCGCTTGTAAAAAAAAGTCTTGCCTCACGTCAGGCAGCACAAAGAGTTGGTAACAGCAGAGAGATCTGGCACAGGGGGAGACACAGGGTCAAGTGCAACCTCAGGAAAGTCCCTGATTTGACAAGGTTGCTCAGATATGCTGGCTGTAAAGGTGACATGCCCGCTAAGAGACAATAGCAGCAGCAGAACATCTTGGGGTGGGTGATTGCTCCTCATCTCAGCTAGAGATACAGTGCCCCCATGGCAACCCTCTGAAAGGAAGAAGGATCACTAAGAGACAGACTGGCAAAGAGAAGACAAAGAAAGAAAGAAAGAAAGAAAGAAAGAAAGAAAGAAAGAAAGAAAGAAAGAAAGAAAGAAAGAAAGACAGGAAAATCCAAGGATACTCTTTGGACCTGTCTTGGTCACTTCCAAATAAAGGGCTAAATAATTACAGCTCCCCTTTGCCAATACCCTAGGAAGTGGAGCGGGCACAGGGAGCCTCTCCAGCTAGCACATCAGTCCAGGAGCCAGACAATGTAGACCTAATATTCAGGCTGTGTGGGGCAAGTGACTACACCAAGCAGCATGGCCAGCAAGGCTAGCAGCATGGCCAGGGTTCTGCCACACTGTGTGACAGCAGATGCGGTTCCTTTTTGTAGCAGGTGTAAGCACAATATAGCATGTTCACTGTGGGATGGTACATGTGTCTGCATTGCACTGATGAAAGTCCTCAGAGTATCTCCAGTCAGCCACCTTCTCCCCATACCTCCTGGAGAGAAGCAAGTCCATGATTTGGCCGATAAGGGAGACTCATGACAAGGGGTTTAGATTGGATAATCAGAATGGTCCATTCTGGCCTTAAAATCCACAAGT
This sequence comes from Mauremys reevesii, assembly GCF_016161935.1. Lineage (NCBI taxonomy): Eukaryota > Metazoa > Chordata > Testudines > Geoemydidae > Mauremys > Mauremys reevesii. Next base: position 27,131,557 of record NC_052638.1, read on the forward strand.
CTGAGGTAAGAGGTTTTTAAGGTCAGGCTTGACAAAGCCCTGGCTGGGATGATGGGGGTTGGACTAGATGACCTCCTCAGGTTACTTCCAACCCTGATATTCTATAATTCTAAAAGGTGAAATATTCACAGCAAGCTATTCTATATGTGCAGGACTTGTAGATTATTTCAAAATTCTCCAGCCAGTGCAAATTGTTAAGTATAACAGAGAAAGATTTCATGCTTGTTACTCAAAGTGTCCAGGTTAGGAACATGCCTCAGCAAAAATAAAAATGAATTTTCCAGAGAATTAAACCATGTAGCATTGAGCTTCTAGTGGCCTAATGCCGAGGCTGTTCTGTGCATTCCCACTGACACTATTTTTGCTGCCTTCCTTCAAACTGTCCTGAGTGCCAGAACACATTTTGGGAAGAGCAGGTTTGTTTCTCTGACAGTGTGTACATGAATGCATGAATGATAGTTTTGCCTTGGACCAAGAACCGAAAAATCTATGTTTCTGTTTTGCATCTGAGCTGTTGCCTTTGTATTTGTGAAAACATTTGTAACTTCAACAGAAGATATGCAGTCAATTATTTTATTCTCTACCTTATTTGTGTCTTATTACCAAGAACCTAGACCAAACTATTGTCTGGTGGAACCTCTTGTGTTAGTTATGTCATGTAAAGAAAATGAAATCTTTCCTCAAGGATAAACACCGATGCTAGAGCCCCAAAGAGTTACATAATTAAGGTGCCCTGTTCAAGGACTGTATTAACATATTTTAACTACCAACAGTGTACCTGTTAACAGTGCATGTACTGCTCCTCTCCCAAGTAAATATCCACAGTAATTTTCCTACTACAGACCCAGATGAAGCTATGGTAATTGGATGGAAAAGCACCACATGTGAGAGATGGCTGGGGTGGCTGCTGATCCATAAACAGAGATTTCGTCTAATGGTTGCTATTTAGAGACAGAGAGGGGGAAGTATGGAGACTGGAGGAAGAATAAGGGTCTAAAGAGTCAGGGAAGACAGACCAGTGAGTCTGACTTCAGTGGCAGGAGAGATCCTAGGCACATGAATAAGAAATGAGATCACAAAACAGGGAAGAAACATGAGCTGTTAAACATGAGTCTACATAAATAGTAAATCTTATTTGATAAACTTTGTGGAATTTACTTAGAGGATAATGAGCAGAACACACAGGATTGAACACAGCAAATAATCTACTCCAGGTTCAAAAGAAGGCACATGCCATAACACAGCACAGTCTGCTAGTAGCTAAGGCTCTAAGTGCTGTAGAGAAAATTATAACATTAAAAAGTGAAAGCAGCTCAGAACAGGAGTATCATCACAGGTGTCATCTTTTGGGTCTGTGCCAGTGTAATTCTGAGCAGCTTATATGAGCAGTATGTTTGAGAAAGGGCCTTGTACCTTATATTTTATACTGAGCTTTGCCTCTGGGCATCTTTATCTTTACAAAACAGGATTTGGACAGCTGTATTTGCTATTTAAAGAGCTGCTCTTGCACCTTTAGCAGACCAGGGACATTGCTGCTGCTGATGTTCTGCTATGGTCATTGTCTGAAAGCAGCTACAGACCCATTTACAAACAGGGCTTGAGAGTTCTCCCAGGCCTGTACTCACCTATGGAGGGAAGCAAAGCCCTGCTGCTGCAGTACAGCTGAGAGGGATAACTTCTCCCAGGGGAGAAGGAAGCTGCCTGCTTTGCTCTTATATTGGGACTGATAAGAGGAGGAGCTGGAGAGTTGGGCTTAGAATCAGCTCCTAATCAAGGAGCTATGCAAAGGGTCATGAGAAATTTGAAAGGGCTGGTGGAATGAGCTTCACTGCTCTGAAACCTGTCACTTTACTCTGTTGTGGAGAACAGAAGGCTACCCCAGGGGCAATGACTCCATCTGGCATTTGGAGGAGATTTTGAACATCGTCCTCATGTTTAGTGTCAGTTCTTACAATTTTGCTTGTTTGAGCCCTGTACAGAAGAAACAGAATTGAACCATCTCCTTCCCCTTGACCCCAGAATGTCACCATGGGCAGATGGTCAGTACTGCTCACTCATCTAAGTGTCTGACAGGAATGACCAATTGACCTTATGGCCACTTTTACTGATGACACTCACTCAACTAAATAGATAATAAAGGGCTCAAATTCAGAGACAGCTGGATAGGTTAGGGGCACATATGGATAGACTAATACTGTCTAGCTTAGCATTGAGCATGTTTTTAAATTAGGAGGCTAAGAAAGGGAAATCTTTCTGCAGTACTTACCTGTACAAGCACAGAAAACACATAACTAGTGCATTCAAACTTGACTCTGCGCAACCTTGCAACTTGGATGCAGTGAGTGTGAAACTCTACCAAGAACTCTACCAGAATGGCTCCTCCACTGTCCACGCTTAAGTGCCTGTTAAAGATCCTCTTGTCCCAATGCTTATCGAGTTGACTAGTTTATAATCTGACTGTTAGTGTTCCCTTCCCCTAACCTGTCTGTCCTTAAGACTGTGAGTTCCTCAGTGCAAAGACCATCCTCGAAAGTGTCTAACACTTTCAGACAATGTTGCTGAAGTTGCTACTGTGAGTAAAACACTGCTAAGAAATGATGTAATCTAGGAGAGTATGTTGATTATGAGCATGCATATGAGCAATCCAGGCTTACAACAGTTTGAAATTCCAAGGACTAGCAGGATGGGGTTCACCCACATTAGGTGTGCATTCATGGGCATGTTTCCTCTCACTGCATAGGTCAGGAGTATCAGACCAGGTTGCTGTACCATGTGTTGATGAGCCTTAATAGGATAAAGCACATCCTTGGCTATGCATCTGGCCTGGAGAAAACCCTGGTCTGGTTCACACAGCTACATGATGTGGCAGTGCTGAATACAACCTCTCTGAGGCAAAGTGGGATGCTTGATTTGTTCACAGCCCTGCCAGGCTCACCACTCAGGGTGCTCCTCTGGCTCACCACTGTTACATAAATGTGCAGGCATCTAAGTGCTGGGACAAACCTAAAGGGTTAGAACAGGCTTGTGTGAGCAATGAACAAACGACACCAAAATAACTGCAAAACATTTACTGACTTAATCTGATCCTGCACTGAACACCTGTTAATGTCAGTGGGGTTCTGCACAGGGGTTCCCTGCCTGGAGCTCACTCCAGAATCAGGGACATCGTTGGGAAAACTATATTTTAATGAGACATTTCCTCTTTTAGCAGACAGTCTGCACTTCAAGGGAGTGCATTCTTATTTCTTCAGTCTGGGCACTGCTGCAAAACATAGGAACACACAATATACACCAACAACCTATAGCATAACTAAAATACAACAAGACCTCAGACATATTCCTATTCAGCACAGTTTGGGAATCACGGGGTACTAGTTTATGTTTCAAATGCTATTCTTATAGTTTCAGTTTTATATTAAGTCACGCATTCTGTAACTGGATGCTGTGAGCACATGGAACAGATTCAGTTGCAAGATCAGAATCAACTACACGATGCCACAGTATATTGAGATTTCTAAATAGTTAATGTACTGTAGTTTGTTTTGTCTGAATTCATAAGATGTTTCAAAAGCCTCAGTTACATTTTATAAGGTCAGCAGGCACTTACATTTTTGGGAGCCCATTGCAGTAGATGTGCGTGGGTTCAGTAGTCTGTAATGTTTTGATTTTTGTATTTAAAATTGTTACACAGATTCATCTGCATGCATTGCACTTGTATTTGAAAGAGAACCATTTAGAGGGGCTATTTTAAGGATCATTAAGTGGAACATCCTAAGTGCGAACACACTGAAAAGATAAATGGAAATATTTAATATCGATGCATCACTATTCTGCTGCACCCCAGTTGTCTGTAATCAGACTACTGTTCCATAGCTCCTTTTTAAAGACTGCAATAAGAAAGTAAATACATATAATGAACTGTAGCAGTAACACCATTCATTAACACAGGCACTTACTTTCAAATAAGAGAATTCTGTGAATTCAATGGCCAAATCCTAGCATACCTATAGCGCTGGGAAGACAGGAGAGAAGAGTTCTCTAAAAGACTCTTTCACCCTCATAAGAGCATTGCAGGATACTGAGCTATTGCTCCGTTGAATACTAAGGGCATGGACGTTATGAACGGAGTCACTGCCATACCAGGTCAGACTGAAGTCTATCTACTCCATTGTCTCTGGTAGGCTACGTTTACACAGGGATAAAAGACCCGCAGCATGGCCATGGCTGGCCTGGGTCAACTAATTTGGGCTTGCAGGGCTCCGGATGCAGGGCTAAAATTTCTGTGTAGACATTCGGGCTCAGGCTGAAGCACAAGCTCTGGGACCCTCCACCCATGCAGGTCCCAGAGCTTAGGCTCCAGCCTGAGCACGAACGTCTCCACAGAGACTTTTTCATCCCTGGAGCCTGAGCCCCATGAGCCCAAGTCAGCTGACCTGGGCCAGCAGTGGGTTTTTTATCCCTTTGTAGACGTAGCTATAAAGGCCAGTGTCTGATGCTTCAGAGGAAGGTCTAAGAACCCACAATAGGCAGACCTGGGAAATTTGACATCTCCCATTAATCTACCAATCTAATCTAATAGACATTGATTTAAACCCTGATGTATGAGATTTAATATCCTTTCCAAAATTTTTGTGAGCATTAACTGTTATATCTTTGGATATTCTTGTTATCCATTACATGACAAGTCCCTTTTTGAATCTTGCTAAGTTCCTAGCCTCAGTGACTTCTTGTGGCCATGAGATCTACACGCTATGTACTGTGTGAAAAAGTCTTCCCTTTTATCAGTTTTAAATTTGCCACCTTTTAATTTAATTGAATGTCCCATGATCCAAGTCTTATTGAAGTCAATAGAAAGATTCCCTTTGACTTCAATGGTCTTGGGACTGGGTCTTTAGTGAAACTGACTAGTGCATCTGTAAGTTTAGGTAGACAAATGCTCCACTTTAAATACATGATTAGCCTTACTGAACTCAAAAGGACTACTCGTGTGTAAGTTAAGCACATGCATAAATCTTTGCAGGATGGGTGCCTAAGAATTTCACAGAGATTTGGTCACACAAAGCTTTTGTCAAACGATTTGAATCTCAAATAAATGTATAAAATCACAGGTCTGTTTGCAGACAATCTATGAACAGGGGAAAGAACTAAATTCACCTTATAAATTATTTGTTGTAAGTTGTTCACTGGGTTCTATTAATGCAAATGATTTTCTCATGAAAGGGTTAAGACTGATATCTCAGAATTGAGGCTTTGTTGGTACATACAGAGTTGAATACAAGCCAAGCTCTTGCTTTTAAAATGTTAGTTTATACAGCTAACTGTGTTAAGTAGGGTTGGAAAGTTGTTATTACTGAAGACGTTACTATTTTAAAATAATTTTGCTAATGATTTCTTTGCAATTTCTCTCCCTGTCACATTGCTAGCTAGGGCTAAAAATATACAGAAGATGATTTTTATTTTTGCCAAATAGCTAGGCAAGGGCAGAGAAATGGTTTAGGGTTGTTTACACCTCTGATAGGAGAGGTGGCTCATCAAAAAAATTTGGTTGAGAATGGGGATGGGCGAACTAATCTGGGCAAAATAAACTCTGAATCCTAGTCTGAAGATGACCTGATTTCCCATCTGTTTGAGTTTTACCCATATGAATACCAGGTCTTTGCCTGTGCCTGCTTATCCTTTTCTTTCATAGTTTTAGATAATTTTCTCTGATTCCCATTCTTGGATTGTCAAGAAGGAGGGTTTATTTTGTTACAAATAAGGCAGAGCTGAGTTCAGCTGCAAACTCAGGATCCTCTTCCTTTCCCAACCTTGTAATCTTGTGTGACCAGGATCCCAGGGGAGCAGCACTGACTCTGAGGTCATTCAATTAGGGTGAACTGCAAAGAATGGGGCAGGCAATCCCCAAAGCTGGTGGATATTCCAACACTTAGATTTACCAAACCAACACAAAACAGCTTCTATAATACCTTACTGGTTACCAGGAAGCCAACACAGTTCCCTAAAAGCAATCCAGCATCAGGCCTTCACTCAGACACCCAAGTCAAATATGATGAGGATTACTGAAAATCTTATTCATCATATAAAAGAGGTCTACCAATCCCAAAGGATCAGACACATTACCTCCTAGGCTAATGAATATTCCAGACCTTACCCAAATACATGCTTACAGACGATTCTTATTAACTAAACTAAAATTTATGAAAAAAGAAAAGAGAGAGTGTATTGGTTAAAAAATCAGTATACCTACAGACATGAGGACAGTTCTGAGATCAGATTCATAATGGAGATGGTGGGCTTTGTAGTTGTAAAGGGTTCTTTCAGATTTAGTCCATAGGTTCAATGTCCATATTCAGGGTAATCCAGTTAGGACTGGAGATCTCAGCCTTATGACTTAAGCTTCCCCTGCATGAAGCATCAAGTAGATCTGAAATAAAAAGGATCAGGATTCAAAGGGGTTTTATACAGTTCCAGGCCTTCTCTAGACAGGTCGGAGTCCTTAGGAGAACAGTAGGCAATCATGGAGACTTTGAAGTAAACCTATTTCCTAAGCATCACCGGTAATTAGCAACACAGATTAACATAAGGCAATTGCTTGTTTTCACCATTCGCAGGTGATTTGCTATACATTTCAAAGAGAGATGAATACAGTGATATCCTATGTTTACATTAATTTAAATGTTAATATTTCCTTTTGATCTCTGAATTAACAGAATACAGCATAGACAGGGACTGCTCGATTACACTGATAACAATATATATGCAAACACACAAAAACACAAACATTATCTACTAATATGTCCCTAAAGGTTGAATCTGGGTCAATCAGCCTGCAAGCTGCTTAACCCTTTCTGGCCATGCGTCACACTTTGTATAAGATTCCTTGCAATTATATAACAGTGGTAGCAACAATTATTTGCATTGTCATACTCTAATCAGATAACGTCACACTCTGCCTTACATTTTTACTATACTTTACAACAAGAATCAGTACAAGACTTGGTGGAGGAGGCAGTATAGGCAGGTATGTCATATCCAGCTATTGTTAGTACAGACTGAAACAAAATAAGGGGTGGGGAGGGAAGAGGGTGGGAACATGTTAAGAGAACGTGCCCACATGGGAACTGATTGGTCCAGGCAGGCATAAGATCTGTCCATGTGGAGTTCATCATCCTCCCCTCCAGTGTGAGTTCTGACAAGAATGCTCTTTCAACTCAGGGGATTGTCCCTATTCATCTCTGATCTCCCTCATGGGAGTTAATCCTGAATTCTTTGTCTTTCCTTTTGAACCCAGTGACTATTTGCTTGTGTACCATGGAAGGAGAATGCATGCAAGAGGTTGGAAGGATGGAAGGAAAGCCTACAGTGATTTCTGCAGTGAGCGTTATCGTTGGTACCTTGGGAACTATAGGTATGGAATTGCCCACAAAAACAAAACAAATCAGAGTCTACTTTGTTTTAGAGACTCTATGTCTGCTCATTTCTAGCCAAGGTAGCATTTCAGTGGAAGTATTCGCTGATGCACAAGCTTTGTTTTGATATTCTTACTATTACCTGCCATAATAGTCACATTTTTTTCTTCTTCACTTCCAATATCATTTACAAACACAAAAAAAAAAACAACAAAGAAAGCAAAAAATAACAAGGACTGGTTTGTGAATTGTTCTAATACAAAAATGTGAACACTGACAAAAAGCTCATTAGTGTTAAACTCATTTTGTTTTCCATTTCTCCCCCCAGGTTTCTTCGTGCTCATAATCTTTGTTCATTTGACCCTCCTGGGAGCTAATAAAAAGAAGAAACGCAAAGCTCGTGACAACCTTTATAGTCCATAGCATGACACAGAAAAATAATGGTCCAACTTATTTTACAAAACACTTGCAAATGGATAGGTCAGCCGACACAGTGTATGTGTGTCTAATCACATTCAATACGGTACAGTATATGGGATATATACAGTATATATCACAAATAGTGCAGTGATTGAACTCCCTATGTAACTGAAATGTCATATTTCTTTAACCTAGGAAACCTCCTTCAATTAGAAAAAACAAACTAGAATGTTTTTTGTCAGTGTAAGAATATTTGAATTGAGTTGAAAAAGTAAATTGGGGACAGACAGAGAGGATCAAAGTCCCAGAGACTCCAGGTTTGAATCATCTTCAGCAATAGAAATGTGATTCCTTTCTCTCTTTAAGGGCCTGATTCTAAAAGGTACTGAATAGATACTCTTAGCTGGGTGTTGAGGGCATTCGGCACCTTGCAGGATTGAGCCCAAATGGAAAGCCCTATCTTGTCCCCATTCATGTCAACAGTGAAACTCCTGATGACTTGAATGAAAGCAGGATCAGGCCCCAAGTAAGTAAGAGAGCAGCACAAGTTCTAGGTTAGTCTGGACTCCATGGAAGCCTTGCTGATTTGGTAGAAACTTGTTCCCTCTTTTCTTTAGCTAGGGTACTTATTGTTAGAAAATTGCCTTGCATCCCTGTTGTGATAAGTAGTGTTAGCCTGTCTTGCAGTGTACTAGAGTAGCCCAGTCACATTGTGTGTGTATAATTCACTTCAATCCCCCATTATAAGACAGAATTTTTAACAATAATGACTGAAAAACAATCAGTAGCTATTTTACATCCCTGTTCATTGTTACAAATAATACTTTCGATTCTCTTCTTCCTGCCACTTGGAAGTTCATGGGTTCTAGTTATTCAGTGACAAGATCAGAAACTGCAAATGAAAGCTGAAGTACTTTTCAGAGCTACCATTCTAGTGGCCTCATTCAGCACTGCAGAAAAATATTCTTCTGTTCCTTCTGCTCCAGCTTACTGCAAGTAAAAAATAATGACTTTTGCTTTAAAAGATATTAAAGAATTGTAGATTTCTGGGAAGCTATCATTTTCTACCTGCTGTGAAATTTTCATGGGGCACTAAGCAGTTTGGGAGGCTAAATGATGATTGGAGCTCATGAATTTTATAGTGCTATAAATTGTATGAATCCAATAGAGTTTATTAAATATTGTAATTAAATGACCCTTTTGTTTTCTCTGATAAGTTAAGTGACTTATAAACTAGACTCTGCTCACTAAAGTATTTCTCTGCTTATCTTTATATTATGTCCAGATGTTGGAAAATAAATATGCACTATAAGAAATTAAAGCAACAACATTAACACTCATTTCAGATCTCTGCTATTCAATTAAATCTACATAAAGAGAAGATACTGCTTTTCGCATTGTTTCCCATGGCCGTGAAACATCAGCAAGGAAACATTGCCAATAAACATGGAGATTTAATATTTACTGGGCCTGAATCTCAGGTCTAGCCCAGTTGCTGGGAAGCTGGCTGAACTGAATTCCTGAGAAATCCCTGGTGTAAGTGAAATCCTTGGGTGGTAGAAAAGCAGCCAGAATAGCTCCAACACTCACTCCACCTTGATGATCCCTGGTTGCCAGAATTGACCCTAATGCCACCCAGAATTCCACTGTGGACTGGCCTGGCTCCAAGACTGAGGGCACACAAAGGTAACTTTGCTCACCAGCCAGCCCAGCTGCACCAAGCATATCTCAGCCACAGTCATGGATCTAGCCCATTGTTTGTAGTTATGTGACACTCATGCAATTCTGTATAAAACACACACGCTAAATACTTTCACTGACAGTGGCTGTGATTCTACGAGCTGTCTCTTACAGGTTAAAATACTACTTCTAGGGATTTTTAATGTCATGGATGATGATGGACATTTCATTTGGGTACTTAAAGCTGTGGGACAATTTCTGTGTTGATTTACAGCCTCTGCATACCTATTGACTTTAACTGACATCATCAGGATTGAAGTAAAGGAGAGTTAAGTACCTAAACTGCTTAGGTGCTTTTGTAAATTCCACTAGGTACCTATCTTTAGATGCCTATCTTTGTATATCAGCCCCTAGGTCTCCTAAGTTACCCAGGGGTCTGACTACGCTATAAATCCTACAGCAGCACCGCTGTGATGCTGCAGCGTAGACACTTGCTACAGTGATGGAATGGGTTTTTCCATCACTGTGGTAAATCCACCCCCTCTAAAGATGATAGCTAGGTCAGCTGAAGAATTCTCCTGTCAACCCAGCAGTGTCTACAGTGGGGGTTAGGTCAACTTAACTACGTTGCACAGAGTAGAACATTTTTCACAGCCCTGAGGAATGTAGTGAGGTCAACCTATGTTTTAGGTGTACACCAGGCCTCAGTGACTTTTGAAAATGTTACCCCCCGTGTCTCCCAGTTGTGGGTGGCACAGCTTACTGAGATTCCATTTAAATACATAACTTGGATTTTAGCCAGAAAAATGAGATGTCTCTTTCATAGACAACCACAGAAACTACCTATAAATCAGCAGCAGTTCATAGAGCAATCTATTAAAATACTGACTATTTAAGATGGCCTGTACTTCTGCTTTGCCTTCAATGGAGACTAGTTATGTGAAGCAGAGCCTTACAAAGAGAGGTGGAAAGGTGTAAGGACTTGTGTGGACATTGATAGTAACAGTTCCTCTCCCCAAAACCCACTTTATAACTCATTAAGCCAAACTGGTATGTACAAAAGTTGGATCATTGCAACAATAGCACAAAAGTTTGTGTTCTTGCATTTCACTGGTAACAATATGCCTGGCAGATGCAGATACAGTTGCTGACAGTAATAACAAGCCACTTTCCTCAGCACAACGATGGTGACGGGGGAGACAAGGTGTGGGTGGCATTTCAACTCTCTGGGAGGGTTGTTTGTAATCAGTGTTATTTGAATGTGGTTGTTGGCTCGTGATTTCCTTTATTTTTGCTGTGTAACCAAAAATCAGATACATACATCGTGTGGGCCTGGATTTTCAGAGCCTGGCTCCCATTTGCGTTTGCACTGTTCTGCGCAGGAACACTCCGGAGTGTACACTGCGATGCAGCACCACCTAGACTTTACCCCCCAGTGCACTCAGCTGATGGGATAGGAAATGACAATTCTATCACCTGGACATGCAGGTGTGAGAATCTCCACAGGGTTCACAGGTGTGCATGCAGGTGTATGTTCAAGATTGCATGCCCACAGCAGGAGGCTGGGTTTAGGCCTCACTAGAAATACAACCTTGTACTTTTCCGAAAACCATGTTATTTACTTGATAGTCTTGCCTGGCTTCTCCACAACCTGCTGTGGTATTGGGAGTCTATGCATTGTGGGCTAGGCAGTCATTTGAAAAGATGTGGGTTTTACCCAATGCTCCATAATGATCCTTTACAGTCACTAGAATCTAATGTGTAAAGCTAGGTTTTTTCAAAGGAGACAGAGAATTAGGTTCCCAATTCCCACTGAAATTTACTGAGAGCTGGGCACCTAAACTCCCTTAGGCTCCTTTGAAAATCCCTGACTCAAGCCAAGGGTAGGCAATTCTAAGAAGTAGCCACTTGACGTTGTTAGCCATAACAGATTTTGTCCTGAAAGTCATCATGTCACCTTCTGGAAGGAGCTCTGTTGCACAGCTCTTGTATGCACAGCAAGGATTCTCGTTCTTCCCCCCAGTGGTGATCATTGTAGGAGCTCACACACTAACCCACGTGAGAGAACTCAGAGGATGGAGCAAATCCACAGAGGGGTCACTCTGTCAACTCGGCCTCCCTTTTCTAATTCCCCTTTCAAACTATGTTTAAAATTAAGGAGGTTTCAGTTCTGGCCTTTCCCTGACTGTTTTTTGGCTTTCTGTGAGCAAGCGCGAACATCCCCTCTTTGCACCCTCTGGACACATATCTGCTATCACCACAAGCTACACCTTGTCTTTTTAATTAGACAGGGATGTCCTGTTTTATTAGTCCAAGGTGGCAAAAACAGACACATGCACATACTGAGAATGTCACTGCCAATTAAGTTTTCATGATGATAAAGGAAGGAGCAAAAGCAGCATGAACTATTCCTAAATCAAGCAAAAGAAATCCAGCCACCTATTGTTTTCCTGGTAGCTGTAGACACCTCCTTGTTAGCTAGGTTTACAGTTGGAGTTGCTCATCGGCTTTCTGTGGATATAATCCGCTTACGTTTGATTAGCAGAAAGTTTCATTTCACTGTGTTAGAAAAATAGGCCAATGCAAGCCTGTTAGCAAGACTAGGCCCTTAGCATGGGTAGACTCAAGGCCCTTAGCATAAGTAAAATCAAGGCCTTGAGATGCAAGCAGAGAGAAAAGCCTGTGTCAGCTATTATCAGCTTAATGCTTGGTTTGTACTAGTCCATGCTTATCAGCAAGGCCCACGCTTGGCGTAACATATGTGCAGCTGTCTTTTTCTGCTTATGGCCAAAAGCAGTTAGCCTAATGGGTCATCTTCTCATGCATGAAGCCAAGAGTAGTTAGTATGATAATATAAGGGGTTAAAGGGGATATCTTATGTCTTCCTTACAATGATAAATGTATCCGTGCAGCTGCACTGTTATCATGATGGATGTATCCGTGACAGTTATGCATATCTTGTTCCTTTTTGATTGATATATGTATTCTATGTACTTCAATATTCCCTATAGATACATTTACAGGACCTATAGGGTCAGCCAAGTAACGCAAATAAGACGTCAACAAAGTTGTTTGTTTCGGGGTATAAAGGTAAGCCCATCCGGCCATGTAAGGTGTGTCTCTCTCGGGCATTAGCCGGGACGAGAACACCCGCTCAGCTGATCGATCAATAAAGCTAATGGTACTCGTCTACCTGTTTCCGTGCTTCCTTGGCGTAATTGGGTAAGCTCCAGGGAGAATCGGGCCCTTTTGGCTAACAACTGCCGGTTGAAAGTAACCTTTAAGAACCACAGCCTGTGCCTATGATCGCATTTAAGGTCATTTTCTTACAGGTCATGCTCACATGGTGAAACTTCAGCCCCCTTCTGGTCTAAACAATAAAAAATGAACAATCATTTTTAGAAACTAAAATGCAGTCAATTGGCTGAGGGGCCTTTTGCCAGTCCAAATATTTGATTTATAATTCATAAAAAACAAAACTAAAACAGCAAAAACCCCATACACACAACTATCCCCGGGGATTAGAAGCGGGTTTTGGTTCTGTTGTAACAAAGCTCTATTGAAAGAGAAGGTGGGGGAGGAGACCTTTGTTACAATTGAAGCTGATCTCAAAGCTTGTAACTTGTATAATAATTAAATCCACCATCTGCATGTTGTTTGTTCCTGTTTTTAGTAGCTTTTTTTTTTTTTTTAAATAAAACTGACCTCCTGAGGCTGACGTGACTGGGGCATGCAGTACAGCCTGTTCAGTTTAGACTTGGGACTGAACCCTGCACAGAAGTCAAATCTGAGACCAAAATATGCTTTGCTGGTTTCCTGGGGAGGGCATGCTTCCATGAGCCCATCATTCCATTTCTGAAGAGAGTAAACTCCAGTGGAGTTTCCACCTAGCAAACCAAGACAACTGATATCCCGTAGCAGAAGGGTGCCGGACTCTACCACCCTACACAGGGATGCAGAACTGATCTTTAGGTCCTAGAACCCTAAACACTGGTGCAGTGGGGTTAGTACTAAGGCATTTCTATAAATGGCTTTGCTATAGCTAAGTAAAGCTTCCCATAATAAATGTGCAACCTCACTGCATGAAAACCAGCTGAATTTCTGCTCTTCTTGTCCTTGCATTATGCATATTCATCCCCTGTCCTAAAAAGGTGATACCTATGAGTAAAATAAATCTCTTTCCTAGCTCACGGAATAGTGTCCAGGTTCAAGCAGGTGCTTTGAGGAGTACTGTAATTGCTAATACTTACCCAGTGATAAAAGCTGAACCATTGTTTCAAAGAGTGTCCTCAGGAGATGGTCACACAAACCCACTCCTTGCAATCATGCAAGATGCATTGCAGCATGGAATGAATACAGTATATTCAGTTATAATTCAAACTGTAAGAACACTTGCATTCATTAAAAAAAAGTAAAACTATAATTAAACAAATGGAGCATCGATGTCTCCTCTAGTGAGTAAGAGATTTAAAAAAAAAAAGATTGAGTGGCAAATAAAAATGCATTAGCTCCTTGAGAATTAAGTTTTATATCAAGAAGAACTTAATTCCCAAGGTGCTTCTCAAGTCATAAACAGGAGCCATGCAGCACAAAAGGTAACAGATTGTATCACAGTCCGTCTTCAGGAACAAGTCAGATGAAAGTCTCTTGTGCCGTAGTGATAAACCAGTATTGTAGCTCCATATTTGAGTAAAACATTCTGATTTGTCTGATTTGTGGAAAGCCTTCGTTTGGGCAGTCAGATTTCACTTAGCCAAATGCAGCAAAATTCCTTAATTCTTTTACTAGTGGGTCTATACTACACCATTAACATTCCATGGAAATCATTAGGACATACCTGCTATTTTTAGCAGCATAGAAAGTGCATTCTGGCAGAACCTACCTTAACATTCAGCAGCTAAGCAATTAAGGGGAACAGAAATCGTACTTTGTTAAAGTCTAAAACCAGACTGTTAAAAGTGTAAGATATTCACAGTTATACACTGATGACTTTGACAGCACATCCGTTCCCACTCCCATAATCCTCATACAATTTTTGCAGTCACGGCTGAAACAGAAATTGAGTGATAGTTGTTCAGATCCATATATAGTACGCAACTAAAGAGGGGCCGAAACTAGACAGTTTCCAATCCAAAATAAGCTTTAAAATCAGCAATCAGCCATTAAACAAATGAACCAAAAATGAGAATAGAGCCATTACTGTAAAAGGAATGTAAACATGAAGTGTATTTTTAAACTTTTTTCCATCCCCAGAGTGGCTATAACACCTTAAATATGGTAATTGTTTTCTCTAGACCTAAAACAGATGTAAAAGTTTATAAGCTCTCTCTTGATCCTTTTGGTTTATGCATGAGTGCATCTGACTTGAATACATAACTGCTGTGTAGGTGAAAGAGTGGGCACGCTGCTCAATTAACTGCCCCTGGACCAGCTAGGTAGACATGGATGCAACTGTGGATATGTAAATATACTCCTACCTTGTATGTGCGTCCATGCGTGCGTGCGTGCGTACACACACACACACACACACACACACACCCTTATCCTAGCTACTTTAACTGCTGCTGAGGCACTTTTAACATCATGCGAGTTAACCACACTGAAACAGCATTTACTCCTGGAGGAGTTCTGGGCCAAAAAATTAAAAGTTCTGCACACAATATTTTAAAATTCTGCAAAATTCTGCATATTTTATTTGTTAAAATAATGAAGTATAATCATGCCCTTTTCAATTATTTTGGTAATTTCTTTAAACTATAGACTAATGGATGGAGAATGGGAGTGGGGGGCATCGGAAGAAGTCATCAAACCCCCTCTGTCTAATAGTAACATAGCTAGTATTGACCCTTTACTTTCAGTTATTAGTCAACAAACATATGCAGCCATATTCTCAGTGTTACATCATAGGCAACTGAAGAGCAAGTGAGGGCTGGGGACTCCAACTCACAATTTATACTGGCTACTGACCATCTCCAGAAAGGCCAGTAGCAAACAGTTCATGGAGCACATTTTGATCGGAATTTTTTTCAGTCCAAAAATTTAGACCAGTTCTAATCGCTAAAGCACCATAAGCATTTATAAGGCCATACTGTCCTTTACAGTAAGGCTCCTTTACACCACTTTGGCAATGTAAAGGAGCCTTAACATCTTTACATGTTTTATACTCCTGGGGGAATGCATTAAGAACAATGGGAACAATTCACTAAGCAGGCAGGCTGCTACATTCTGCTCTGCCTGAGGGTCAGAGCCTATCCCACATTTACCTCATCTCAAAGCCCTGACTCTCCACTCTGAGCATGCTGCAATAGCGAGCGAGAAGGACAGAGTGTCTCTCTCCCTCTCACATGCATGACTGCTGAGCCCTCCCGCCCTGGCAGTGATTTATGTGTCTACCGGCTGCTCTAAGCGCCCAAACTAACCTGCCTACACTGCTGTGGAGAGGTGCATGACTGCTCTTGCAGCTTCCCTTTGCTTCCCTGTTAGGAGTCATTTTTCTACGGGGAAGCAAAGAAATCTGCGGGGGCCATTAATTTTGCACATGCTCAGTGACGCAAAATTCCTTCAGGAGTATGCATTTATGCATATAAATTTGGAAAATAACAGCCCAAACAAAAAAAAAATCAGTTCCAAAGACCTCTAAACTTTGGAAGAGTTTGGCTCTGGATCTGAAGTTGGCAGCCCTACTGGGTAGTCAACTAGCTTGCAGATTCTGCCTTCTTAATGTCAAAGGCACTCTGGCAAATGATGCTAACAACACACCTGGGAGTGGAAAAAAACAGTCTTGACTTCTTTTCCTCACAATCAGAATTCTGCCAGGTGCTAATGAGCATGCCTGCAAAAAGATGGATGCAGAATTAGGTAGATTTTGAAAGTGTGTCCACAGGGTTCCTTTACCCAGCCGGTCAGAGCGACTCATTACCAGTCACACAGAAAAAATCATATTCCTGAAAAATGCAGAGGAACAGAGTCAAGAAGACTATGAGGGGTCTGTTTAGCATAGACCTTTCCCCTTTCTGTGCTATTTTCCTCCACACACTTAATCCTTTCTCAAAGGCAACACAATAGCATCACACAGCAGTAGGGTTGCCAGGTGTCTGGTTTTTGACCAGAACTCCCAGTCAAAAAAGGACCCTGGTGGCTATGGTCAGCACCACCGACCAGGCCATTAAAAGTTCAGTCTGTGATGCTGTGGGTCTAAGGCAAGTTGGTACCCACCTGTCCTGGCACCACGCTGTGCCCCAGAAGCGGCCAGCAGGTCAGGCTCCTAGGCGGAGGGGCCCTGGGGCTCTGCGCACTGTCCCTGCCCCGAACACCGGCTCCACACTCCCACTGACCAGAAGCCATCTGAGGTAAGCCCACACCCCAAGCCACAACCCCTTACCCCAGCCCAGAGCTCTGTTCCTAACCCAGAACCCTCTCCTCCACCCCCAGCCCAGAGCCAGTATCATCCCCACACCCCAACCCCCGCCTCAACCTGCAGCCCCCTCCCACATTCCAAATCCCTCAGCCCCACCCCCCCAGCCTGGAACCCCCTCCTGCACCCCAAACCCCTCTCCCCAGCCCCACCCCAGAGCCCGCATCCCCATCCGGATCCCTCACTCTATCCCACACCCCAACTACTTGCTCCAGCCCAGAGCCCCCTCCTGCACCCTGAACCCCTCATTTATGGCCCCACCCCAGAGCCCGCACCACCAGTTAGAGCCCTCACCCCCTCCCACACCCCAACACCCTCCTCAACCCACAGCCCCCGCCCACATTCCGAATCCCTTGTCCCCACCCCCCAACCTGGAGCCCCATCCTGCACTCCAAACCCCTCATCCCCAGCCCCACCTCAGAGCCCATACCCCCAGCCAGAGCCCTCACCCCCTCCTGCACTCCAACCCCCTGCTCCAGCCCAGTGAAAGTGAGTGAGGATGGGGGAAAGCGAGCCACCGACGGAGGGGGAATGTAGTGAGCGGGGGGGGGCGGGCCTTGGGGAAGGGGCGGGGCAAGGGTGTTCCATTTTGTGCGATTAGAAAGTTGGGAACCCTACACAGTGGACGTGCTATATACAAACTCCCTTCTTATACAGGAAAGCAGGGATAACACAACATTAATCAAGCTTTGTAAATGTATGCATTTAATGTATATGGATGAAAGCTTCAGGTCTATTGCGTGGGCTGTCTGGTTCTCTTATTGAAGCTGCTCCCCATTCAGGACAGGAAACACATGCAGTTAAAAAATAAATAGTTGAAAGCAAACAAATCAGCCACTGCATTATGTGCTATTGGATCCCCAGTGCAAGATAAGCTGCTGTGCGAATCCTTTCTTATCAGTGCAGCTGTTTCTGTTATTGCACAATTGATTTGTTAGGAGAGGAACAAGAACTGGATAAACTTGAAGGAACAGAACTGAAGGAACTATACAATGTAATCAACACAAAACAACCTCGCCTACTGAAATTTATAAATAGCAACTCAAATTTGTTACTCAGTTTTGTCAGTCAAATGTGAAGGGAGGAAGGAATTTAAAAAGCAATGTAAATGGACAAATGAAATTGTAAAAGATAATATAGTGGAAATGTTATCAAAGCAGCCTTACTTAAAAAAATAATCACCCCACAATATACAGTCATAAATTTAGTCTGCATTGCAAATGTAATGATCGGGAATAATTTAATCTACCGTAAAATTTCCAAAACCCAGGCAACGAGATTAGCGGAATCCTTCTTAATCATTAAGTTGGAATAGAATTGTTCTGTTGATCCATTTAAAAAAAGGAAGATTAATTTGCATTTCAATTTTGAGGACAAAGATGAGAAGAACA
Organism: Mauremys reevesii; assembly: GCF_016161935.1. Classification (NCBI taxonomy): domain Eukaryota; kingdom Metazoa; phylum Chordata; order Testudines; family Geoemydidae; genus Mauremys; species Mauremys reevesii. Next base: position 27,149,871 of record NC_052638.1, read on the forward strand.
TGCAAGGACTGGGTTGTGACATCAAGTTCTGTTGCTGCAGAGACTGATTCTTTCAATGTCAGAACTCGTACATCTGTGACAAAAGTCTGTTAAACAGCCCACACATTCATGCCTTGGCTTTTCTACCTGTCAGCTCCAACTCCCCTACTCATCAGTGGGAGCTCCTCATCTGAGTCATTGGGATAGCTTGTTCAGACACTGCTGTCCTTTCTGATTTCCATCCACCCACAGCTCTTCTCAGGGTGAGCAATCCAGACACAGCCCTAACCTGCAGGAGTGCTGGCTTTCGCATGGCCTCTCTTTCAGAATGTAGGTATCAGGGGCAAGCACCACACAGGAAATGCTTGGAATTTGTCCACCTGGAGTTGTGCAGTTGCCCTTGCAAGGTCATTTATGAGCTTTAGAAATGGTCACACTTCTATCATAGAGGAATGGAGTACTCATAATACACATTGGATTAATAATCCCAGAGATTGCAGTCCTCTGCTTATCCACACACAAGTACATCCTGGCTTCAGCTGGGAATGTGCCCTGGTTGGTAGCAGCTGTATGTTATTAGCATCCTGGAGCTGTTAACCAGGAACTGGATGTGCTCTAAAACAACAAGGAGTCCGGTGGCACCTTAAAGACTAACAGATTTATTTGGGCATAAGATTTCGTGGGTAAAAAACCTCACTTCTTCAGATGCAATATGGATGGATGTGCTCTAGGTTCCACACCTCAGAGTCCCCACCCAGAAGACCTGTTCCCCTAAACCCAGGGGCGGCTCTAGGCACCAGCAAAACAAGCTGGTGCCTAGGGCGGCAACATGTAGGGGGCGTCCCCTGCTGCCGGGGGGAGGCGGCAGGCTGGGCCGGCGGACCTGCCGCAGTCATGCCTGCGGGAGGTCCACCGGAGCCCCGGGACGACCGGACCTGCCGCAGGCATGACTGCGGAGGGGGCGCTCGTCCCGCGGCTCGGCTGGACCTCCCGCAGGCATGACTGCGGCAGCTCAAGCAGCCCGCAGCCGCGGGAGGTCCAGCCGAGCCACGCGGGACCAGCGGTCCCTCTGCAGTCATGCCCGCGGGAGGTCCGCTGCTCCCGCAGCTCCGGGGCGCCTCCCACGCATGACTGCTTGGGGCGGCCAAAAAGCTAGAGCCGCCCCTGCCTAAACCACATCTATCAATGGAGGACAGGATTAACTATAAAGCAAACTGGTTTATTAAACAGTGACTCAAACAGGAAACAGATATTTATAGGACCCCCAGCAAAACAATACACAAAGAGCGGACAGGTACAAGTTGGCACAACAAACTGACATAAAGTCAAAGTCCCAAATCCATGAGGACAAAGGGGAATTTACTGCAGGTAAGGTACAGAGGTACACAGCATACTACACCAAGTTCAGAGGAATGGACCCACGACAGAGGACATCACGGATAGAATAGATCAGGATAGCAAGGTGAGGACATAGGAATCAATCAGGAACTGATAGCTGGAACTATGCAATTTGGATCTTTTTCTGTGGTGTTCTGTAGATCCCTTGAAGTCTTGGCTAGGACACGTACTGCGCTGCCATTCAGGAAAGACAGCCTCTCCTCTTGGGTGCAGGAGTCTTTTATGCTCTCTTGTTACTAGGCAGAACACAGGCCATGTGACCCTTGCTCTTTCCAGCCTTAGAGAGAAAAAGGCACCAATTGTCTCAAGAAGAAGGTCACCAACATGGTGGAGAAACAACAACTCCTTACAAACAAAATGGCAAAGTGCCTAAACAAAATGGAACTCGTAGTTTTTTCCCCTACAGAGCTGCTTGGTGGTTCTACAATTAGTTTGATGGTCTCATTTCAAGTCCCTAGTAATCAGTTCCCACATCACCTAGCTAACCAGCACAATTGGAATTAACTGATTATCTGTTATCAGCCCAGCAGAGATGACAAGAACTAAAGAATTACTGAGGCAAGGCTGAGGCACATGGGTATTGGGAACCCTACCTGTGCTTTCCTTGTTCTATGGCACACAGAGGAGTTGCTTCTCAAGGGTTCTCCATACACCACCTTTCACCCAACTTTTTTTGAAGTTTTAAAAAATGTTCAGGTGAAATGTGTCCTTCTGGTCAGGGAGTTGGGAAACAAAGAGAGAACATCCCTTGTCCTTTGTAAGTTCAGTGTAATCTACCTCCCTCAGACCTCCAGATCAAACCATGCTCCATGTCTTTATTCAAGATATTTACTAAGTGGCATCTCAGAAATAGCATTAGCTTTTATTTCTTCCATTAGAGTCCACATTAATTTATCAAGTGCCATTGCATAACTGTAATTATTACATTACTTCCTCGTTGCCAGTTCTGAGCATAGAATGTCTCTACAAAGTTCAGAAATGTCTTTCTGAAAGCTCTTTTCTGTAGAAAGATTATGAAGCTAAGTAAATGGGGATAAGCACAGAGCCTGGATGTACAATCAATGGGATAAATCCAGGTCCTTTCATTAAAGCCAAATGAGGTACATCCAGGTAGGCCTTGACTTTATTAGAGCCATTTGTGACTTATCTTGCACTTTTTCATTAAACACAGAGGATATTTAAGAAACTCTGGGCCCATAATGGGTTATCCACTTCTTCTAACCACATACATAGAAGTTATTATTGCAAACTGTTGGTGAAATCCTGGCCCCAATGATGACAATAACAATGCTCCCATTGACTTCAACTGGGCCAGAATTTCACCTGGAATCTTCAAGGTAGCACCTGCACAGCCTGACAGGCTCAGGCTATAGAAACTGAAGATGGGAAGGTGTTTTAAATATCTCATGCAATAGGGGCTTCAATCACTGCCCAAGAGAGACTACAGCATAGAGCACTGTTGGGAAATTTTTCTTGGTGTTTAATTTAAAATGTCCTTTTCTTAATTTCTTTACACTGCCTCTGGTTATTCCCTTCTGATTATTCTTCAGAGGAAGTATGTAAACCACTGGTCAGTGTGCAAAATACCTTGCTAAAAATTCTTCTTCCTCCTCAGTGTTTCCATGCTTCAATATTTGCATATAATTATCAGCGCCTTTTTAATGCATCAGATAGACAGTTAGTTCTTTTAATCTTGCTCGTCTTTGCATCCCTTTAATCCTTTGAGTTTCTCCTCTCTGAAGCTCCTTACGTCTGTCTCTACCTCCCTGGTAATAACTGAATACAATGTTGCTGGTACCCTAACAAGTGCTGTATTAGGAGGATACCATATTATCTGCCCCAGATCTAGAATGGGGGGAGGTCTCAGTGCACGTAACCCAAAGTTACAATGGCCTTTTCTGCCATCACATTGTCAGAGAGGAAATTTGCCCGATTTGCCTTAGTTGTTTCGTTATTCCCTTTAAGAGTCAGACCCATTCCATACTGAAAAAGCGATTGCAGTCCAAGAGCCAAATTATAAATCCGAGCTATTTTGGTGTAAATCTGGACTAAATCAACTGAAGTCATTCGAATGACTCTGGATTTACTCAGGTGTGGCTGAGACTGAATCTGGCTCAAGGTCGTTTATTTATATGATATTTCTCAATGATTAATAGATCAATTCAGTTACAAAAACCAAACCTATCAGTTGTAAGCAGGTGCAGAAGGCTGTGCAAGACCACAGAAAAAATGGGAAATCAATCTATGGGGGGGTTCCTGCCATGTGTAAGCATCAATGGTGTACAACCCTGGTGTGGCTTTTTACTGATTTGGGTCAGAAAAGAACAAAAGATATAAATAAAATGGCTGCTCTGCCTTATTTAAGACCTAGGCTTGGTACATATATTGTACCCTGATTCTTAGGTTACAGACCTGACACACTGGGCAGGATTTCAATTTACCTGAAAGCAGTAAAGTGCCTCAGGCCATAGATGTCTGGGCATAGAGTAACTCCAACAGAAAGTCACTGAAATCAAGGCCGGAGTTACTTAGACCTTTTTTCCACAGTTCTTGCTTCCAGTTGGCTGGAAGGAGACAATCAGGAACTAAGCTTTTTGAAGTCTGGTGCATGCAATTATGCTCATACATTTGAGCATGCCTTAGCAGTGCATGTATATACCCAATGCATGTGTGTAAATCATGAGTGCAACCGTATAGCTATCTGCCTAACAGTGCATACACTAGATAGCTGCATGCAATTAAGTATGTGCCACTGTGTGCATACAACTGTGCCTGTCTCTAAACTACTACCATGAGGTAACATTTCAAAACATTCCAGTGGTTTAGAGCAGGGCTTGGTAATGGAATACATGGCCATTCCGGTTCCAACCCAGCCCACATCATTACCATATAAGGCCTGTTTGGTGACCAATGTGGTGTAAGCTGGTGGTCTAAGTCCAGTTCCTTGCAGACAGCTGTCCATACAATGAAAAAACAATATTGCAATTGACCAATAGGTACTTCTGTTGGTTGTCCTGACAACAGTCAGGGACAAGATGGGCCTGGAGACCGAGCTGCCTTTTCATTCCCAGAGATGGCTTCTCCATGCAAGGCTCAAAGTACATATTTGAGGAGCTGGGGGAAGCTTACACTGACACTACTTGTACCATAACCACTCTCTGGGTAAATAGTAACCTTCTGCCTTCCAACTATCAGCCCTATGCCATTCACAAGCCCTACATTTATTTTAAAGCAAAGACACAGAGAAAATTATGGGTTTAACCCCCATCAAACACATTTTACAAAACATCTTTATAATACAGATTTTTAAGAAGCTGTTATTGAGATTTCCAGTCCTGGGAATAAATATAATTAGATCCCCAAAGCCCAGAGCCCAGCGTCTGCTCAGACAGAGCAAGGAACTGTGCTCTCTAACTATTCCCCATAGAAAGAATCAGGGCTGTCTCAATTTGGCATGTCACTTTTGGAAGAAAAAACACCCTTCTGCCTTATGACAGAAATGAATGCATAGTCCATAGTCATAAGACTTTGAACATCTGTGCACTGCTTGGGGGAAAAGGAGTCAATGAAATCATACACACTGAACCAAGATCCATGCAAATTAGATAAGCAAAATCTTATTTTTAGCGTTTGCCCAACAGCAAAGGCAAAGCAGCAGCACATAAACAATCCAGAGAGGAGCAAGTAACCTAGGCTAAGCCAGGGCACACTAAAATATTCAAGTTCCAGTCACACGGGTTGTTCTTATAGTATAAGCACAGAAGGGAACCTATAATGGAGGAAGGTAATATCTTTTATTGGACCAACTTCTGTTGGTGAGAAAGAGAGACAAGCTTTTGAGCCAAACAGAGTACATCTACACAGCAAAGAAAAACCTGTGGCTGTCCATGCCAGTCGGCTCGGGCTCGTGGGGCTCAGGCTGCAGGGCTGGTTCTTTGCAGTGTAGGCTTCTGGGCTTGGGCTGGAGCCTGAGCTCTGGGACTCTCCCACCTTGCAGTATCCTAGAGCCTGCGCTCCAGTCGTGCTAGGTCTACACAGAAATAAAACAGCCCTGCAGCCCGAACTAGCTGACATGTGTAGACAAACCCACAGAGCTTTTCTTCAGGTCTGGGAAAGGAACAGTGGATTTATGGCTTATTACAATCTGTAACCCCCCTCTTTTTTGTATTATGACTGCAGAGGTGTTAATGGGACACTCTCCTTTGAACAGCCCCTTACATATGTGCTAATTAATTATGCTAAACAATATGTTCCATCTTGCATTTAGCTGTGACGCTAGGAGTACCTTTCCCAGACCTGAAGAAGAGCTCTGTGTGGCTCGAAAGCTTGTCTCTCTCACCAACAGAAGTTGGTCCAATAAAAGACATTACCTCACCCACCTTGTCTCTCTCATATTCTGGGACTGAAATGGTTACAACTACACTGCATATAATGGAGGAAGTTAAACAGGAAAAAGAAAAAACACACATCTCTGTCCCCTGACTATCCACACAGGGATCGACCCTGCAAAATGCCAAATGCTATGTACTGAAGCAATTCATAGCACCTCACAGGAGCAGACCCATAATGAATAGCTCTCCCAGCACAGGCCTTATCTGATCAGATAACAATGTTCACGCTGATGCATGGGACTGTGCCACAAATATCTGTACTTGCAGAAATAGACATCTCAGGTGTCCGCTTTCACCTCGTCTAACCCTGCATTGTGTTTGAGGTCTCTGGTTGGAAGGTGTCAGACGGGGCACAGGTGTCAGACGATGCGCTCCGATGCTGAGGCCTTGGGCCAATCACTGGTAACTTTCTGATCCCTGGCACCATGCAACCTCCTCAAACCCCAACCTCTATCGGAAAACTCATGTTACCATAGTTCATGGCTTCCAACATAGCTAACCTGCATTTCTTTCACCAGCCACCTGCTAAGGGATCATTCATGATACATAATTGAGAGAGTCAGGAAACCCAGTTGTCTCCTGACCTAGATGGAACACACTTGCAACCTGTAATGTAAACAGGACCTTACCTTTGTAAACATAGTTAAAACATCGTTAGGTCTTGTCCACTCTACAGATTGCAACTGTATTGCCATCATGTCACTTGATTCAGTTGTGTTTGTAGTATGGACAGCTGTTAGAAGAATGGATATGCTGTTATCCTAGTACAGGATTGGCTATGCTTCCATCTTTCCTACTTGAGCATGTGCCTTTCTGTCCGCAAACCTGCAGTTATCTTCATGGCCTCTCAAAACCAGTTCAGTCACTATATTTCCCCTTCTATCTCCATGCATGTTACCTTCTCAAAGCTCGTTTCATTACGTTAATCAGCCATGTGAAGATGACATAATTAAGCCGATGTAACTTATTTTGGAATCTTTTACCATGAGGCCCATCCAAGGAATAGTAGGGTCCTTCCAATGAAAGATGAGGCCTAGAGATACAAGACTAAATGCAGACCCGGCATAAGCTGCACTCATTTACTGTAGTTCTGAATTGGGCCAAAGATTTTTCTTAGGGTGTCTGAACAGATTTATTACATGGATCTCTGTAAAAAAGGGAAATACTGGGTGTTTCTGTACAGTAAGTATTTTTTGAAAAAATCCCATGAATTATGATCCCATGGTCTTAGTGTTGGGCAACAAAAATGTTTTCCAGGGCAGGATCTCCAGGATTGTAGACCCACAGACTCAGTTTTCTCCAAAGCTTATTTAAAGAATCCTGTTTTGGAATCATATTTTATTCAGGCCACATCCCAGTACACAACCCAGTACCCACATTCAGTACCTAGTTCCAGAGATGTTCTGCCCTTTCCATATTGTATTTCAATACAGAATGCAGAGAAATAACAATTGTAAACCCAATGGTCGCAAGATCACCAGCCTGTCTAACTATATCATGCCCACTACTCTGGCATCTGAGCATTGTTAATGTGCTTTCACACAAAGCACTGAAGGAAGAAGTAGTAATTCAGCTGTTTTCAGCATTCAACCTGACAATCATTGCCTGTGTTTTCCATGCTATGGTAAACAACTGAAACAGTTTCCTACTCCTGTCACTCCTTCGCACTTTACCTAATATTCCATTGAAGACTGAAGATTTTTTCTCAGTGAATCTATTTAAAATGTAGCGTATTTCAGTAGCAGTCTTTATTTATCTGGCTGTCAGCATGATGAATAACTGATTCATACAACATCTCAGCAGAATTTCATTAGAACAGGAATTCTCTTCCATAATGCAATAAAAAAGATAAAAATTCAATAGCCCAGGGTGTGAAGATGCTTAGAAATGAATATACGGTGGAGTGAAAAGAAGCACAAAGATAGAGTTGTATTAAATGTTTAAAGCAATAAACAACCTTGTTAACAATACAGAAGGAAAACACTGCAACATGTGTTTATTTTTGCTTGGAGTAAATTTACTTTATATAGATTCTCCTTGAATGAATAATCTCATAAACGGATCAAGCCCCAAGTGGCAGAGTTTTCCCTGAAGACAAAGTTGGCAAGTTCTGCTTATGTCACTGCAGAACAGATATAAACAACAACACTGTAATGTTTCAAAACATTTTCCTGAAGCTTTCCTGACAAACCCCACCAGAAATAAACAAGGTGAAACAGTTTCTATTAATAAATTATGCTCAGAGCTAAGTCTGGACCTACTAAATATTTAGCTAACCAGATAGATACTATAAATGATTTCTTTTGTTCCTTCCCTACCACTTAGGAATTTGTTCCAGTAACCAGTGACACCTACGAGTTGACAATATAACAATTTAATGCTGCTTTTTTTTATTTCAGATCCTAATCATTTCATTGCTAAGGAGCACTGACTTAGAAAAGCAAGGCAATTCAATTGACTCTTTCCACTGTTATATTCTCAAAAGGATAAAAGATTCCAGCGAACCAGAAATCTCCACATTCTCATGGCTTCTATCAAGGTATTTATACTGTACTCATTACCATGGTATTGGAGTGCCTGGGAAATATTCTACATATATTGTACCCTGATTCTGAGATTTCAGACCTGACACACTGGGCAGGATTTCAATTAATCTGAAAGCAATAAAGCACCTCAGGCCATAGATGTCTGGGCATAGAGTAACTCCAACAGAGATTCACTGAAATCAAGGCAGGAGTTAGACCTTTTTTCCACAGTACTTTGATATTTATATTATGGCCACAGGAGATAAATCTTTCAGGGAGAGGAAGAGATTCCACTATGCTTCTATGTAAGGTTTATTATTCAGTCCATTTCTACTAAGTTTGTTTTTAAATCCCCCACGTAGGCTTTCTGAGCCTTGTTTCACTGTCCTTCCATACAATACTGGGAACGTTCATGTTTCCAAGGGCCTTTGTCACTGGTACATGGACAGCTCAGCTACCAGTCTTCTGAAGTGCAGATTTGTGTGCACCAACCTGCCACACATGCACAAACCAAGACTCACACACTACTTACAAGCCAAATGTGAAAAAGCAGGCTCTGAGATTTGCATTCCGGTATAATCAGTCCCAACCCTGACATGTCTCAGAGTCTGCCTTATGTTAGCCCATGGCTGCCTTCTGTTGGATGACATTAAACAGTAGTGTTTTGGCAATTCCCTGCTGATGTTTTAATCCAAACTGTAGCCACTCAGGGAACTCTTCTCTTTCAAAACTATGACGGTACTAAGTATGATATAAATAATAACAACTAATGGAAGAAAGAACAATGATATGCAAATTCAGGCTGCTGCCTGAATGAGTCAGTTACAGGGCTAGGATTCCCCCTTGCTTTTCCCATCTAGATCAGAGATCTCAGCTAAAATCCAGCTTCTCTTTCTGAGAAACCAAACCAAAATGTTACTGCTGATCATCTGGTCACATGGGAAAGGCTGATCCATCCAGGAGAAAAACCATGAAACTTTCCCCTGGTCACCTTTGCCAGTTAACATACTTCAAACAATAAATCCACCAGCAAACAGCATCTTCAGGAGGTTTGTGGATCTCCAAATGAAACCCAGAGCCATGACTGGCTTGGGCAAAGGTTTGTGGCCACAAACAAAATCTGAGCGACCAATGAATGGGTGAGAGTGAGCTGGAATCACAGCACACTGAGTACATTCAAAATAAAGATTTGCACGTCTAGTACAGAGCAGGGATGGGTCTGAACCAAGACACCCCACAACTTGGCCCCTCCCAGAGATGCTCTGATTTTAGTTTAATCAGCTTTCTTTAACAATCCTGTACAGTGCACTGATTTAAAGGGCCAGGGTCCCTAATGCAGGGTCTGTGCCAGTATGAGCCGGTGCTAACTTTGGCGGGGGGCTCCTGCAGCTGGAATGTCTGCCAGGAAGGGAGCTGCATGGTGCCTGCGGGGCTGGCTCACAGCCAGACAGCACAGCACAGCCCCCATAAGGAGGGCACCAGTCAAGAAGGAGGTAGTGTCACTGCATTGTCTTTGCAGCCGCTGCTCCTAAAGCCCACCTACCTCCAGCAGGATTAAATCTACTCCTACCCCCAGGATGACTCTCCCCTCCCCTACAATGAAATGGGCCATTCTGGTACCATGAGATTCACTCTGCACCAGAGGGCGTGACAATCCCAAAGCTGCCTATTTACTGTGATACTATTAAAAATTCATTTTGTTTCACTAACCCCAGTGGGTTCTCCTACTGCCTTTTAGCACTTATTTTAAACCCCTTTTTATTATTTCACCCTGACAGAGGCAGTAACATCTCTTCTCCCATTACAGCAACCCAGCTTCCTTCTTTACAAATCGTATATATGATAACATGGAAAACATGTTCTGTTTAGATAGAGGTCTGTTGTGAGCCTCCTGCTATTTTGGGCACCACATTTTAAATACAGTAACTGGAACAATGAAGTTGACTTCGGTCTAAAGTGAATTAGAGAGTAAGGCAGGGATATGGCTGTCTCTAAGCCCTACACAAGATTCAGATTTTTATCTAGATCTTAGAAAAAAATTACAAAAATCAGTATTATAAAAGTTGTTCAAGTTAAATCTAGAGCAAATCAGGCATGTAGCTGGTCCATAAAAGATCAGAATCTTACCTACTCCTTTGTATGCATCACAGCTGTTTCAGCAAGGTACTTAAACATGTAAGCACATGAACAATCTCACTGAAGTCAGAACATGCCTAAGCACCTTGCTGAATCAGGTCCCAAATTACTAAGAATACACCATTGAGTCAGATTTTCAAAAAGAGCTTTTAATTTACCCTTTGTCCAAATGTGTACCCTGCTATCTATTGTGTGGATGCTTAGTATGGCTGCTTAGTAAGAACCCACTAAAAAAAAAAGGAGTACTTGTGGCACCTTAAAGACTAACAAATTTATTTACAAATTATTTACAAGAACCCACTGTAACTTTATTTTTATTCAGACAGCTCTGTGGCATTTCTGTTTGCCTAGAGGACAAAGGGCCATGTTTTTAAAAGTCAGCCTTTAAATTTGTGTACCCAGTACTGCACCCACAATTCATTGATTGAAGCATGTGCTTAATTAACAACTGATGTAAGTGTGTGCTGACTTCAGTGGGACTAATCAGACATGTTAGCCATGCGTTTAAGTACCTTGCCGAATCAGAGCCATAATGCCATACAAAGGTGATGAGAACTATGTGCGTTTGGCTCTCATGGTACAGTGCAGTAATTCGCAGGGATTATAGACCTCCAAGAGCATGTTTTCAAATGAAACCACACTGCAGCTCTGACTGTATTTACTACACAGGTTTCTTCTAAGGGCTAGTTCAGTTGAAGCAGTGGAAAAAGAGAATCACTGTCAGCCTTAGATAGTGCCCTTAGGAAAGAGGGGGTCTCCCTTTTCAAGAAAAAAATCCTTTTCCAAAAGGAGGCTCGGAGTGTTTTTCTAAAGCTAAAGCTGTTTATACAAAGAAACTATAAGGCTGAACTCTCTGTAACCCTCCCAGCAAGTAAGGATCTACTGTAGCTGTATCGAAATAGAACAAACCAGAAATAAATACAGGCACAGCAGGATTTCTATGAAAAGAAGGAGCAAAGCAAGGCCATGCCCTGGGAACACTGGGGGCAGGAGGAAGAGCTGTTCCCACCAATTTGTATTTTTTTTTTAGGGTTTTATGGAGAAGATTACACTAGGGATGGATTTGCCCCATTATGGATACTTCACTGAGTTAGATGGAGTTGCACCAGGAATTCATCTGGCTCATTGCTTCCCTTGTGCACAGTCCTAGGGAGAGGACCAGTGAGCCCACTTCTCCTCCCTGCTCAGAATATCCAGAGATTGCAACCACTGTCCCAGAGGACAGCAATTCTACCAAACTAGTCCAGCAAAGCCCATGTGTGCTGACCTCCAGAGCACTCGGCAAGATGTTTCTATTTTCCATAGCTGGGGGGGAGGGAGGAGGGAGAGGACAGGGAGTTGGGAAAGGCTGACAGGCAGAACAAAAGAGAATGATTCATTGTGGACAGTGGGGAGGTCTGTTTAGGGTGTTTCTGACCCAAGCCATGTTCTTTTTAATTTTTGTCCAGCGCTTAGACCCTGACTGGCTGCTTTCTATATGTGAATAAAGAATAAATAGTGCATGTGCACCAATAACACAAAAAGAGTTCCCCTATGAATGGATAATAGTTTAGAAAAGTCTGCATGGTGGGATTTTCAATGGAGCCTACAGGAGTTTGGCACCCAACTCTCAATGAACTTCTATTAATTAACTCCTTTTGGTCCCTCTGAAAATCCCAGGCAAAGTGTCTGTTAATTTTTCCTTGAATATCCCTGTCTCTTTAAGATCTGAGTTCTACCTATTGGTTTATTTTCATGTACCCCAACAGAACTCCATTGTCGTCAGTGTGGCTTTCTTTCTTTAGTAGGTTTTACGACTTCTTCTAGGTGAAAGGTAATGATGTCCCTGAGCCATGTGTTACTCACAATAAAAGACAAATTGGTTTTAAAGCTTCCTCTTCAGCCTAAGTAGGAAATTGTATTTCCTGATGTGGCTGCACTGAAATATGCTCCCACCTTGCCTGGGTTTCTCCTCTTGAGTCTTTCCTATCTACTTTCTAATGTACCTTGTGGTTAGCGTGGGAGCTGGACAGCTGAATTTTACTCAGTGTATGACTGCCAGGAACTTACTTATCCTCTCTGGCACTCATCCTGCCCTTCCGTATCATGGGGATAAGACTTTGCTGCCTGGCAGAGGGGGTTTCAAGATTTCTGTGACATACCTTGAGCTCATCGGATGAAATGCTCTGCAAGGGCCCAATCCTCTCAGCTCCCATAGAAGCCAATGAAAAGTGAAGAAGTTGCAGGGTCCAGCCAGAGGCTATATGTATTATTGCTTTATTACCACAGATGTACCCAAAGATTCTTTTATGTGCCTCAGATTTTCCTCTATCATTTGGACCAAACTCAGAGCACTATAGTAACATGTAGCAGAACCCCAGTTGTCAAACTAAACTTTCATGGTGCCTCCCACTAGCAAAAAAGACAAAAAGCTGACTAGACTGGAAAGAGGCCCCATCTGACTTACTTCAGGAGACAGGCCAAGCTTTAACTAGAACCAATGGAATGACCAAGAAAAGAATAATAGAAAAAGCTTTTAAATATACAGGAGGGTTGGTGGTATGTTGTGTTTCAATGCTTCAATAATTCAGCATCATTAGGATGCCAGGGCTAGAAAAGCAAGGCTGTGACAGGCTAGGACTGAGGACCTTGGCTCAACAGCAAGGAAAGCTACTTGCGTGATACCTGGCTCTTGCTACCACTAATAGTCCCTCACATCATCAGCACAGTTTTTATTTCAAATGTGCCACATTTTGGGAATCCCTTTGAAGCTATGGTCCCAAATATTTTTGGAGCTTACTCACATCTTATAATATTGGTCCAGATCCTGAGCTACATCTAGCTCAGTTGAGCAGGGGGATGCAGAGGAGGTCTTGTGGATGCATTTTAGACAAGTTCCCCCCAGTGTAAGTTACAGCAGCCTGAAGGCTGCTTAGAGTTACACTGACTGCCAATAGTCCCAAGGAGCTGATATTAAAACCAGGAATCATTATGACATGGGGGAAGCCCAATCACATCCTCTTTCCCACCCACACCTCCTTTCCTGGCAGAAGGGTGAAGGGAGGTGTAGGAGCCGTTATACCTGCTCCATGCTATTGGAGGATCACCTAGGCAGAGGTGATTCTAGTATGGCTGCTAGCTAAATCACCTTAAAGGATGCTGGTGTTTTAAAGACAAAACTAGCACTAGTGGGGCCCACACAAACCCATAAATGACCTGTCTCCATCTTTGTCTCAAAATTCAGAATCACATGGGTGACACTTTCAGAAAGCAATAACTCAGAACACGATTGCCATCTCCCCAAACTTGATTTGAGTTACTTTCAGAGAGACTGGGTCTCTTGATCCTGCTGTTTTTCTGAAATCAGACAAGAAGGGTTGATTTCTTCATTTCAGCTCATCAGGAGTAAAGGCAGGAGTAATTACTTTGATGAGCTGAGTAATGAGTATTTACAGGCCAGAAGTGCCAATATCAATACTAAAGCTGCATAGAGGAGGGTAATCCCCCACCCCACCCACAGAAGAAATTGAGGAGAAAGACAAAAAGTCTCACGGGACCAGATTGGTGTATAATAATTTTCCCCAATGGTGATGTTAACAAATGATTCATATCTGGCAAATGAAATCCAGGTACTTTCCTGAGGTAAAAGCAGAATCCCACAGCTTTTTAGTCACAGACTTGAGTAAGTGAAGGGGAACCACTGCCCATCCTCCAAAAGACCAAGAAAACAAATCCCAGAGACAATTTATTCTGTGTTTGCTGTTCCCTTTATTGCTAAGCTTCACTTTGAGAACTGGCCCTGCCCTTTTTGGATGAGGCTGGGTAAGTAGCAGCCCTTATGAGTTGCCTCTTTACATATTTCTGATATTCAGTAATTCAGGAGGTACCACAGCTTCTAGCCTAGATATTGCATAACAATTTTCATCTTTGGAGCTCTTCACAAATATTAATTATTCAGTTCTCACAACACTCTTAGGAGATAGCTGGGATGATAATATTGCTCCTATTTTACAGGTAGGGCAACTAAAGCAAAGACAATTGATTTGTCTAAGGCCAGAGCTAGGATTAAATTTTAGGGGTTTCTGGATCCCAGTCCTGTGCTCTGACCACCAGAGTCTAGTGACTAGACCATGCCCCTATAAAGTCACATGATTCCCCAACATTTGTACTGAATGTTTTCTTCATTTGTTTATACAAAAAATATATAGGACTCAATGGAATCTTTCTTCCCCCCTTCTGCCCCTCTGCCCCCCCCCAAGAGAAACAAGAGATTTTTCCAGTATTCCACTCTTCAGTATTCTCCATAGCTTCAATGTGAAGAGGGGCATTCCTCCCTATTTCAACTGCACCAATGCTTATTAATTAGGGGCACTTTGGGGCATGTCCCTTATGCCTCTGCTTTGGCTGCTCAGCAATTCAATGAAGTCCTGTGGTGTTGGAGCCCCCTACTAGAATATGAATATACACCCTATGTAGTCAGGTGCTGGAGCAGCTATCCCCACATCGGTTCCTTCCTCTAGAAGAGCTAAAAGGGTTACTACATTAACCGCTGAGAATGTTGCACAGAATTAAGAGGAAGGTTCCTCTTAATTCTGTGCAACTTAATTTTTTTAGTCCAATTACATTCTCATCTTCTGCGGGGGAGTGCGGGAGAGAGGGCAAGGGGTTCGCTTTCCTCTCAATAGCAGAACCGCTGCTCCCAATATGGGCTCATCAGAGATCACACCTCAGAATAGTGTACTGCAGCCTCCTTGAAAACAGGCAAAAATCAGTCTGATCTTAGCCTGGGAAAGTAACTCAAATTAAAAACAAACCAAGCCTGGTGAAATGATTGAAAGCAGTTACTCAGCAAAAGGGAAACCTCACTCCCCCTTCTCCAATTCCCTGGTCTGAGAAGTCACCTTGCACACTGCAAGTGCTTTCTCTGCATGACTGACAACTTGGCATCCCTGACAAGAACAATTTGACTTTGGATGGAAGCTGGATCTGTGGCAAGTATATAGTTACAAAGTAAGTCATGCTTTCCTATCTCTGAGTGCATGCTCTATTTATGGCACATTCCAGAGTCTGCAAGGATTCCCAGAACACTGCAGTCTCCAGTTGAAAGTTATATCTGCAGAGGATGGAGTAGAAAGTATAATATTAAAAGACCCATTGTTATCAGAAAGGGTGCCTCGCAGGTGGAGCCAATGGGGAATATATGAAAAGTTATTGTCAGACAGTACAGTCTATTTTGTCTTGATTCCGAATGGTAAATCATTGCATCTTGTAATATAATGTAAAGAGCAAAATAACTATTACATAGGAACATTTAAAGTGCAAAGTCATATACTTAAACATATGATAGGAAAATGAGATTTTTCTGCCACATTTTATAATAATGTGAATGTTAGAATTTAAAGACAATTTAACATCACTTTTGTCTAAAAAGAAAAAAGTGCAGAAGTAAACATCCTGCAACCCACTCAGCCATGGGATAGAAAGTTTCAATATTTAATTTGCTTCATTAACAAATGTCAATAATGTATTCGACTTCTGCATTTGAAAATAAAGCTCTAATAATAAGAGCTTTTAACTCGATAACACAAAAAATAAAAATAAAAAGGCAATGACACATAAGATACTGTCAAGGCTTTAGAAAGATTAAGGAGGAATAAGAGTGAAGGAGAACAGTACAGGTTTTCTTAAAAGAAAAACAAATAAATCACCGGACTTTCTTAATAGCTTATGAAATTGGTGGGGCCAGTCCATTTCTTAGTTATCCACACATCACCAGAAGCACAATCACAGCTGGCACTTATATAAGGATCTCGACAGACCAAGCAGAGATACTAAGGTTAGTATGGATAATCCGTCCTCAAAATTTATTTATTTTGGCTAACTTTCCTGAATTAGGGCTCAAACCCAATCTAATGCCCAATTAAATAATGTCAGTCTTACCACTGAGTTCAGAAGGCATTAAATCAGGCCCTTAATATCCATTCTGGCGCTGTCTCAACCAGCGTTGGAGTCGAAGCTTTTAATAGTCTATCAATAACTTTATAGAAACCAAAGCAGCTTACACCATCTACTAGGACCCAGTAATGCTCTCCCAGTGGCTGCATTCTCTCTGCATAATTTACTTACTCCCTACTCACATTATTTACGAAGATACCTGCCTAATTTATGGCCCATTCCCGCAAATTGCTAGGCTCCTTCATCACTCATTGGTTTCAATGACTAACCAACTTTCAGAAGATGATGAGCATCTTACAGGATTAGGCCCTATAGTTTACGGTTTTCAGCACATTAGACAGAATTTTCAGAAGGGCTCATCACCCACAATTGATTTCGTTGCCTAAAGAGGAGCCATGCACTTCTGAAAATCTGAACCGAGTAATGAATGCTGAGCACATTTGAAAGTACGGCTGAGTTTTGCTGAAAATCTGGCCAGTTTCCTTGGTCCATGCTGTACCTGTCCTATGATAAGAGTGAGAAGGGTTTGCGGTCTTCTGTGCTCACTATAAAGCGTCCTTCATGAAAACTTGGTGTGTATGGAAGAAGCGGGGGGGAGAGGAAATCACTGGAATCTAAAAATAAGATTATAAAAAAGAAAGCATTATACTGGTCTGATTATGAGAGATGAACTAAATTACATCACCTCTAATATACAAATAATCTATCAAGGTCTTTTTCTTCTATTGTCAGACAGTGCCTCAGCTTCCAGTAGTCTAGAGTGGATGGTGATGTTAATCATAGTAGGAGAGTATGTTCTCACAGCCCTGTTCACAACCAGAATGAAAGGCGCTCCTGTGTCTATTTATACTGCTGAAACTAGTTGCTTTAGCTGGAAGGTCAACTGTGTGACAAGAAAAAATGCTACTTAGAAGAAAATGATATTTAAGATAGAATAAAACAAGAATAAATTGTGAGTCTTCCTCAGGCCTGCAAGAGACGGTTGAAATTTAAAACAAAAAACCTACATTTGATTAAAAAAATAATGAGACTCCTAATTATATCTCAAAGGTTTGTTACCGCTGAGCTGCACAGGTTTTCATTGGTTAACATAATAGAGGCACTGCTTTGGGAGAAGCCTAATTGATCATTTAAACAATAAAGAGCATTTCCGTGTCAGTGTAATTTGACATTCTTCATAATCGTGACTGAGAAAAAAACCTGATGCATTGATTGGGTGTGCTAATGCGTTTTGGATTAGTTGAATCATTCTAGATGCTGCTAACCAGTTTGGTTGGCTGTCAACACTACATAAGAACAAATTGTACTCTTGTAATATTTTATTGTAGTTTACTACATAATGGCGAAGCCTTGTTACCACGGGAACTAGGCAGTATGGCAATCAAACATATTTACAAAGAGTCTGTAAATTTATCGTCAATAATTAATTAAATTTATCAATATAGCCTGATCTCTGCTGTAAACTTTCTCATGAGACTTTTAGTCCACTATAAAGCAGACAGTTGACAAACACTGAAATGAACATCAAACCCCTATATGTACCTTTTCACTTGGCCTGGTTACTGTATATTAACTGTTGCACAGCAGGAGAGGACATTAAACTGGCAGGTGGAATTGGGAAACAGAGAAAGATAGACTATGTCAAATACAGGCAACGCTCTCTGTTCACATTTTGGTACTGAATGAAATTCTAGTTATTCATTAAATGCCAAGCCAGGCAGGTGTCATAATTAAAGAAGTCAGTATTTATTAAGTCACCAGACTGTAGTATCTGAGAAACTGTCTTATTTCCCTATATTTAACATGAGAAATAACAGGTGGTTTTCAGATGCCATGGTGTGATACTGAAGGGAAATGTTGTTGTGTTTTTCTTTAGTGGTGACCACAATACTTTTAGTTTCACTTCATGACATTCTAATTTGTGAAATGCTATTTTTCCATTAGCAACCTATGGAAAAGAAGGACACTTGAGCTCCCGTGAACTGCAATGTAAGCCTGCATGTGTAACTTTAGCTTCAGAAAGAAGCCAGGTAAGAGAATATTTTAATTACCCTAGAGTTACCATTTGAGTTCACTCTTTTTATACTCCTTTATTTTTAAATCAAACTTCCAGTCTCACACATTGGTTTTAGCACGTCGCCCACCAGATACTGGAATAATTTACGCAAGGTGTGAAGTAGTCTGTTTTTAGCTATCTATTGTTACTATTCTTATTCAGCATGGTGTGTAAGATATATTCCCACACTAAGGGTAGTATTTAGTAAGGTCACAAGGATGCCCAGCCGTTATCAAACACATTCCCTGGAAACTTGGCAGGGGCTTCACTTTTACAAAAACTCAGGGGCAAATCAATTGTATTGTTTTTAGACTTGTTTGAATTTTCCCATGTTCATGGAGAAAAAAATTGCATAACCAGTGTTACAAGAATTTGTGAGCCTCTAAGGAGAACTGGAGTTGTGTTCCCTCTGGTAACATGTAGGCTATAAAGCCTGATTGTGCTGTCATGCGAACTGGTTTTGTAATGGTTTAATTCCATTGATTTTAGTGGAGTTCCTTCAGATTTATACCAGTGTAAAAAGAAAAGAATCACGCCTCATGACTTTGTTCATACAAAAGAGATTTAGTTTAACTGATTTCATCATTTCATAAAAGCAGCAAAAAGTACATTCAAAACTGTGTGGACTGCATGGTTGTAAGGATGTTTCTCAGGCTGGAGGCAAAGGCAGGCTCTCATTTATGTGAGCATCGGATGCACAGATTTCTTCACATTTTATCTGTTTTACATAACCCAAAAACCAAACGGAGAGACTTTTGCATAAAAGACTTACTCAGAGACTTATCTACGTCTATTAGTTTGTAGGATAGGTGTGGCCTTTTCCCCTCTTGCCCATTACTTCCCCATCACCCCTCCAAAAAGACCCCATCCTGCACTATTCTCACACTCTGCATGTCTGCTGGTGGGAAGCTCCATGGCCGTGTGAAGTTCTTTCTGACTTCAAGGGCTGAGCATCCTGCCTCCACAGTACTCCCCAGGCACTGCTGGCATAGGGAACTTGGAAACCCTGCTGCTAGACTTCCAGGCCAGACTGAGCTATGTATCTTCCAACAGAGCTGCACTATATTTAACATGCTTCTTGGCTGATCAGAAATGTTGCCTCCTGCACTCAGCAGTGAGAAAAGGGGAGGAGAGGAGTCTGGTTTCAAAAGAGATTTTAAAAAAAATTATAAGGAGGTAAGAAAGCAGAGGAAAGACAGGTCCATGGAGTTCTCATTCAACATCAGCATGAAATATTGCCTGATTTATTGGAATTTCCAGTGCGGTAATTCATTATTTTTAATCAATTGGAAGGAAATTAAGGCCTTAGTCCTGCCCTCTGTAGAGTCGATGGGCCAAGAGGCCACAGGAACCCTCTTCCCCATCACACACACAAGCAGTCAGGCAGGATGAATCAACAGCACAGAGCAATGCACTGGCAGCTCAGCTAGCTAAGCTGCCATCCCACACACCACGCTCTCAAAGGGACGAATCTTGCTCCACCGCAGCACAGTGTGTGTGCTGCCATCAGCAGCAGGCTCTAGCCAGAAGATAGTGGGTGGATGTGGCTCGAGTTCAGAAGCCCAGCCTGGCTCACAGGATGAAGCCCTTCACCCAAAGGATTCCTGTCACAGAGGACATACCAGATGGTGTCTGTCCTAGCTTTGGTTGCTCTGGTGAGGGGAGTCTTCATGTAACCTATTTGTCACTTTCAAGGCCTGTCTCCGAGCTTCCCAAGTGACCAGTCATTATACTGTCCTCTCTCTCATCCTCCCTTGCTCTGTGTCATCTGTTCCTGCTGTGCTCATCCATGTTCTTTAGATTGGTGAGAGCTTCAAGGTAGGGAGTCTCTCTTTATCTGTGTTGCAAACCACTATGTACATCTACGACATCCACAGAATACACAAAAAAGAAAATAGCTGACTGCTTCCTTTTTCAAAGAGTTCACAGAATTTTCCAACTCTGCTGTACCACCTTGTACTGAACTCATCAGCATGTGAGAGGAACTCACCTTTCCTCACGGAGAAGAAGGATGGTCTAGTGGTTAGGCAACTAGCCTAAGACTTGAGAAACCTGGATTCAAGTCCTTGCTCTGCCGCAGACTTCTTGTATGACTTGGGACAACTCAATTAACTGCTCTGTGCCTCAGTTCCCCATCTGTAAATGGGGATAATAGCACTGCTCTACCTCACAGGAGTGTTGTGCAGATAAATACATTAAAGATGGTGAGGTGCTCATATGAGTAGCATGATGATGGATCTACAAGTAGATAAAGACCCCTTTGATTCAGACTTTTTCCTGAAGCATGGCTTTGGACATCAACCATCTGAAGAAGATACATAGGGAGCCAGGGAGTCTAGCAGCAGATCACTGAGTCAGAGTTCAATGTTTCCAGGTCAGAAAGGGCTGGGATAATGCAGAAGCTGAAAACTCAGCTCTTGGTAGAATGGTATCTGGTGACACTCAAATATCTAACAACGTGTGGCCGACACACAGTGCAGCATCCAGCCCTTCTGGGGTAGAGGGAGGGTCACTCCGCTGCAGGGCCTTTCAATGAAGGAAAATGCAGGGATGCTAGAGGACCCAACCAAAATGAGGGGAGGTCCACGTTACACTACTGAAGAGACCAGATAACTACATAAAGCTCACGAGTGATAGCCTTCCCCTGCTTAGCTCACGTGAGAGTCACATTGTTCTTTGTACAGTGTTACTCTCAGAGCTCAAGGTTCACCCGCTGTCTTTCTATCAGCCTTGATTTTCAAGTGGTGGTGTCAACGCTCTCAACAAAAATAAACCTTCCTGACAAATGACATGGATATTCAGCAGGCTTAGAGGCGTCTATTTATAGCAACCCTTTGATTTTAGATACTGAGCATTTGCTATTTTTGGCATAAAGACTTGGAGAAACTTTCCAGGACCTTTGGCCCATGTGACTAGCTTCATGCACAGCTTGGACCCTGTCACAGAGCTTATGGCTTCTGTTAAAGATAGTGGAATATGTTTATTCTAGCAGACATTTATATGCACTAGAGAAACAGTTGACCTAGAAAATGGAGACTGCTCTCACACACGTGCTTTTCTACTTTACTGCTGCGATATTAAGGACTTGTCACTTCAAGAGGCTTTAAATTATCCAACGGCTTGAGGTTCAGTGCAACACCAAAGCGTAGCTTTGAATTGAACTGCCCAGCTACATTCCATGGCTGGTTATCACCCAGCCGTAAGATGTTTTCTGAGTTAACTACACGGTGACAATTTATTTGTATAATATCTTTTAAATAAGTGAACATGGTACTAGTGACAGCTGCCAGATTCACGGCTCTGGAGACCAAAGTCATGTTTATCCATAAGATAGACAGCTGCAGGCTTCCTCATATTAGGGCCCTGTCATTGCTACACATTTTGTAAACATAATTCACTACTAATGCAGCTCCAGCAGCGATGGAATGGCAAAGGTGGAAGCTGTCAGCTCAGTAAAGTTAGGAAACGTGCTGGAGGCCCTGCCTGAAGTACAGCTTCCATCACTGCCCCCACCAGTGGAAATGCACGCACCAGTGGTGAATTAGGACTATGAAATTTGATAGTGTAGTCAATGCCAGGGTGCAAGGGAGCCAATTACTACAAGCTGAGTTTGCTGATGGAGATACAACATACTGTGCCTTTGGTGTTATCTGGAGAGACCTGCAATAGGGGATGGAGGATTCAAGCTTGTGGCCCACTCACATCTTGACCTCTCTGCTGAGATTACCAAGAAGGATGGCAATTTTCATGACAATTGCAACCTGCCTGCTAGAAACCGAACTGAGACTACAAAGTCATTTTATCTAAAACACCAGAAGACGGACACCTGGCCTCTTTGGAACTAAACTGAATTTGAAACAGTGATTTAAAAGTCAAAAAACAATATTCCATATCAATGAACATAGCTGTCTAGTCCCCGCATGAGCTAAAACTGTTACTTATATGACTATGATTTTCAGCAAATATTTTTCTTCCATATTTCTCATTCAGCTCACTTAGGTCTCATTTCCACTCCAGTTCAGAGTTCTTCAGATATTGCAAATTTTCTCTCAACTTGCAGTAAGATGAGGCAGCTGTAATACTAGGAATTGGAACTGTTTACTAATTGTTAAAGAATTGTATTAAAGTAACACCTAGATCCAACATCATTATGCTAGGTGCTGTGTAACACAGAGCAAAAGAAAGTCACCAGCCCTGAAGAGTTTACAGTCTAATGAGACATGTCAGAAAATGGGTGGGAAAGCAAAGAGAGATGAAGTGACTTGCCCAAAATCTCATGGCAGGTCATCAGCACAGGCAGGAATAGAAACCATTCTAAAAGCAACACTTACATAAAGTTAGTTCATAGGCCCTAATTTCTTCTTGCAAATAAATGTTTTCCTAAGTACCAGTGTGATAAGGTTGCTTATCTGAGAGTAGGATGATTCCAACCAGTGCTAGTGTAGCAGACATCAGGGTATACATTCTAAAGCTGCTGAATGCAATTCATTCACAATTACTTTGAAAGGATTAGAAATCTGACCTAATTAGCTTCTAAGCGTAGGTCCTCCATTGCAACAGCTGAATTTAGAACTTCACATATCTATTTATTTTAGGTGCATGATAATGTAGATGCAATTGATCATTAAGTTAATTAAATCCTCCTGTAGATAAAATGCCTCTCCCCAGTCCTTTGTCCTGTGGATTTATTGGTGGAGGCGAATGAGTTATTTTTCTCAGTACAAAATCTCCCTTCATTTTAACATTTGTCCAATTCTAAAAGCTGTTCCTGGACTAAATCAACTCTGAATTGAAAAAAAACAACCCCAAAGAATTGTGGCAAAGTCTAGTCTTTCAAAAGTTAAGTGGAAAGAAATAAAGGTTCGATCCTACAAGCAGTTGTGTGTGGCTGCACCCTTGCACCCATGAATAGCCTCTTGACTTAACTGGGACTCTGTTCTGGTGTAAAGGTTTGCCTGAATGGAATCTTGGAGGATTGGTTTTATTGTAGGTTTTATTACCTACATCTTTCTGCAGTGCATCTTTCACCAAGTAATTCATTTGTACAGATCTCAGAGGGGGTGGGGGAGCTAGACAAAGATAACTAGCAAGTCAGAATATATTAAGCCAACCAGAATTTGAAGTACAGAAAAATATCTAGCCATGGCGGGGGAGAATTCTTTCCTGAGTTGGAGCCCCATGGTGCTAGGTGATATATAAGCACAGATCAAAAGAAAATCACCAGCCTGCAGAGCTTACAGTCTAATGAGAAGTGTCAGACAATAGGTAGGTGGGCAAAAGGAGATGAAGTGACTTGCTCAAGGTCTCAAAGGGATGTGAGGAATTTTTCTAGGCTTCATCTAAAAATAAATCAATCACTCATGCTTCGAAAAATTGTCAATGAAAAAACGGAAATAGTCTAAGAAAGTATTAGAGCTCAATGGAGCTACAGTGATCATTGCAATGGAGTTGCACCCTCTTACACCAGGTTTGACTTTAACTCACCATTTACATTTATTTCATACGAAGAAACCTTTTCTGCCACAGTTTACTAGAAGAACCCAGAGTTCCCTTTGGACTTGACTGATTCTACCTTCTATTCCTCTTATTATAGCAACACAGCCTTCCCTTAGCAGGCTTGAGTGCTCACTTTAAACACCAGGAAGTAGCTACATACTATTATGAAGTGCTGTGTGATCAATTGTAAAAGGCTCTAGTTTACACTAAGATCTCCCTTACACTGGTGTGCACCCTGAATAACCCCAGTGGCATCCGAGCGACTCCGGATTCAGACCAGTGTAACAGATCAAACCCTGGATCCATGCCACTCTCCTCCAGTTTCTGTGTGTGTTTTGAACAGAAATCTTCCCCAATATCATAAATGTTACCCTAGGGCTGCCCTGTATGTGTCAGTCAAGTG
Source organism: Mauremys reevesii (assembly GCF_016161935.1). Classification (NCBI taxonomy): domain Eukaryota; kingdom Metazoa; phylum Chordata; order Testudines; family Geoemydidae; genus Mauremys; species Mauremys reevesii. Next base: position 27,174,189 of record NC_052638.1, read on the forward strand.
ATGGTGTACTGGCAGCATGCTGCACACAACTCTGCAAGGGTAGGTGAGTGGCTAGACTGAAAGACTGATTTTCAGAGGCTGACTGGAGGCTGAAGCCCCCTCACTCCAGTGTAAATGGAAAGTAACTCCAGTGAAGTCAGTGGAGCTACACTACACATAGTGTGAGGGAGATCAGAACCAATACCTTGAAACTCTCTTATAACTTACCCTTGGCTGGGAAGGTACTAAAATAACCATTAATGATGAAAACTGTACAGCTGAATGTCGTGATGCTGTTTGTTCATGCACATGTTATCAGTTCATTTATGAACCTTTTTTAAAAATCTGGTGCCAAAGGTGAACCTTGCTATTAAAGGATGCACAATGCAAACTGACAGGAGACTAACCTTTAGGAAGGCTTTTTCCCCCTCATTTGAGGAGATGGGTGAGAACAAAACTCTGCTGAGAGCAGCACAGATGACTGATAAGATACATGTTTTGCACTAAGTTTGATATCTCCCCCCTCCCCATACACACACAGACATTGCTGTAATTGACATTTAGCAAGCAACAGGCAGATAAGTAGTCAGTAGGTGTTTTACTCAGAACTGAATAGCTCTATTCATCTGTGTAATATGTGCACCTGCCAACTATCAATGGGAGCCTGCAGAGATTCCTCCAGGCTAACGGTGTCACATGGTTTCACCCTTATTATTTCACAAAGGCAGAATTCCCCATGTCCAGGAGGAGACACAAATAGACCACTTAGGAGAAGCCAACACAAAGTATATTGCCAGAAATTCTATACATGAGGTATGTGGGTTGGAATCAGAGTAAGCTTAGCATATTCCAAGTGTTTCCATAACCAGGAACTACAGAAGTTTAAAGCATCTATTTTGAGACGCTGACCTCTCACAGAAAAGGAATAGCTGCACTTGAAATATACATTTTCAGCAATGGTCATCACTAGGGCTCCTTCCCCAGACCCTGACCCCTTGTACCACTCATGCACAACTTAATGGATCCACCTAGTGATCCACATCTATATTTGATGTTCTATTACTCTGCTCCGAAAGCAAGGGAAGGCTTGGGCATTCTGACTGCAATGTCGTAAATCAGAGCATTATTTTTAACATTTTCTTAAACAGAAATATGTCCAGAAATCCTTCTCTCCTCCCCTCCCCCACCACTCCCCAAGCCTTTGACAACAGATTCATTAGCATTATTATAGGAAGAGCTATGATGTTTTTACCATTAGAGCTGACAGTGCTCAGCACCATCCTTTGAATGAGTTATCTGCTTTCTGTGTTCTGAAGCGGGACACCAATGCCCAGAGAAGGGGGAACCCATTTTTCCTTCCCCAGCAACACTCCTGACTAGCAGACTTTTAAAAAACCAAAAAAGCAGCAACAGACTGAAACCTTCTGTCACCCCATAGCCAGACACATTGTGGAATTTGTTCCCAGTAGGATCCTTTCCTCCCAAAGAGTTTAGGGTCCTGCCCAAGTGACTGTTCCAGGTGACCTTTATCCTTAATTCACCCGTTTTCCACTTATATGTATAACAAACCCTCAAAAGAATTGCAAAGAATTAAACTGAGAGTGGGCTGGTTTTTTGAGAGTGGAATGGCAAACAAGAAAAACATATTCATGCTCATAAAGGCAGATTAGGTTTAGAATGTGATGTACAGTCCATTTAACAAAGAGAACAAACCTACATTAGATGTGGGAAATGGGCACAGAGGCCATCAAACACGGTTAGCATAGGTCATAATGAAATTCACCGCTAATGGGGTTTTCATATGCTAGTCACTCCACTGGGAGAGAATTGTTCAATTTCTTCTTTGATGCATTGTTACAGCATTTTAGCCAAGCAAATAACAACTTTTGGGTGATTTAGTAAACGTGCATAGCCACAATCTGATATGAAAGCATAATTTGATTGTCAAAGATTCCTGTTAGGTAACTTTAATATTGAATGCAGTCCATTTCAGTTATAGCTTCTCAGGGAGAACCAACTTGCAACAGGGAACTTACAAAAACAAAGGGTGTATATACACCATATGGGGCACCTGAAAGCCAGGTACAAAGCCAGCATAGGCCCTTGGAGTATTTCATGTAGGACAAAGCTGTCACTTGTCCATAGATACCTGTTCTGAGGAGGAAGGTGCATAAAGCCCACCCCTATGCAGCCTTTCTGGATAGTGACTATGAGGGTAGAGAGGAAAGAAGAATTTGCAGGGCTACTTCTGCCTCCCTTCGTTCTACCCCTGTAAGCCAATGGGTTACATCTGGGTTCTGTTCTGCCATGCACCGGCCAGCAGAACTGAGATGACACAAGGGAAAAGAAAGCTGCAGCTGTAGCTCATCCGGTGCATTAAATGCAACAATAACAACTGTGGGTAAAAAGAGTCAATCAATATGCTCTCAAATAAACATACACAGAAAAATGACAAAAGACAAAAAACAACACATCACCCTTTTCACAAAGGGATCACTCTATAGTTGATCCATCAGCCCTTATCCTCAAAGGAAACCTGCACAACACCTTCAAAAAAGACAACTCTGGGAGCTTAAATTCATAACTTTGCTAGATACTAAAAATCATAGACTGAATAGAGACATTGGCTGTATGGCGTTTTATGACTATCTATAACCCACTACCCCTACCCCAGCTTCCCCCCATCTTCTTTCCCCCCCTATGACTTGAAAGTTGTTAACTGTCCACTTCACCTTGAATGGTCTCTTGAAATGTGTGCTAACTACTTATGCTAAACAATCTGTTCCATCTTGTATTTAGCTGCAACACTTTGGGTATGTCTACACTGCAATTAAACACCCATGGCTGGCCCGTGTCAGCTGATTCAGGCTTGTGGGGCTCAGGCTACTGGGCTGTTTAATTGAGGTGTAGACGTCCCCCAGCCCGAATGTCTACAACACAATTAAACAGCCCCATAACCTGAGCTCCACAAGACCAAGTCAGCGGCCATGGGCCAGCCACGGGTGTTTAATTGCAGTATAGACATATCCTCTGAGTACCTTCCAGAAAGCTGGTCTCTCCCACCAACAGTAGCTGGTCCAATCAAAGATATTACCTCACCCACTGTGTCTCTCTAATATCTTGGGACCAACACAGCTACAACAACACTACAAAAACTAACTGTATACAATGTCTTTACAGCAATGATGCAGAAGAAAGGAGTTCAGGACACTGAAGATTCCAACTTGGACCATACGGCAGGAAGAAGGAACTGGAGAGGCATCAGCCCTTGCTTCGGAGAACGAGGAGAGCTAGAACACACGTGCAGGCCAATGGACACAGTTTGTAAAAAGAATCCCAAACTCAGGGTCATGGTGTACATGCGTACCCATGTGTTGAATACATATGGGGACCATCACTTGAAGAAGAATGTAATACACTGTCTGTGTGTATATACACATATGTAGTTCCATAATTGTTTGTAATTTTTTTTCTTTAAAAGTTTTCAATGAGTCATGAATAGTTTTTGAATTTTCCCTCAAAGTCACGTCAATGACAGGGCAGAATTACATTCACAGATCTTAGTTAAACATTGTCATGTCAGCTAACAGGCATTATCATTTTCTCTGGTGCCAGTGAAAAGGTACTACCATTCCCAGTGAGATCAGTTAAAGGGTATTGGCATTTTGGTTGCACCATGTTTTATTAGAGAATGAAACTGGTACTATCTGTAGTGAATTAGGATATTGCATCTGTGCCATGGTGAAGGAGAAAGCAGTAGAGGTTTTGTGATCATCCCCTTGTTTTGGGGAGTTTATAGTTTTAGATAAATCACATTTCTGTTTGAATCTTGGTACCCACTCATTTTGCAAGAGAATTTTTGTGTAGCTTGTTGAAAAACATGGGAGTTTGGGTTTGGGGTTTTTGTTGCTGTCATTAGAAACAAATGCCAAAAATAGTTTGTCGTAAGCACAGATTCTGTTTAAGTCATCTCTGTTTTAAAAGAGACTAGCACTAAGATATCCATCAACAAGATTGGGGATTTTGAGGCGGGGGGGAACAACCAGACATATTTTACTAAGATAAGAGATGAATGAGTGGGGGTGAGGCTAAATCTCAGCCCGCGCCACTTCCTGTAGCTTCCATGGGCGGAGAACAGCGAACCACGGCCACTGGGAGCTGCGACTGGCTGAGCCTGCAGATGTGGCAGGTAAACAAACCAGCCCACCAGGGGCTTTCCCTGCACAAGCGACGTCCCTAGTTTGGGAACCACTGCTCTATGGTATCCAAGAGAGACAAATGCTTAAAAGTCTTGGGATAGCTCTTCGGTCACGACTGCAACAGGTGGGCCCATATTGCTACCTCTCTGAACATGCAAAACCCAGCACTACACACAACACAGCATTTGCACAGGTAGATTGAGTAACCAGGCATATGAATAGTAGTTAAAGGACAGTTAGAGTTTGTGTTTGTTTATGAGTCCACTTGTTGTGCCCTTAGCTAAAAACCTATCCCTTGCTTGTAAAGCATGAGTTCATTTTCTGCCACTTCCCTGTTCTTATTACAGTTGTTGCCTTGAAACTGGATTCATGTTGTGCCTTTTTCTGTTCCCATTACAATATTTGTCACAAAAGTTAGGTTTTAAATCCTTGATACACTTGGTCAGAGGAGGCCTTAGTACAGCCTATTACGCTGCCCTTTTCAATGTCCTGTGTGATCTGATTATCTGGCCATTCTTGCTGTTCTCTCTCTGATAAAGAGGAGGAATGTCAGCCTCAAGAACATGATGTAACAATGAAAAGCAAAATAACTAATAACTGTCCTTTGCAGATCATCAGGGCCCATTTAATGCCTGCATTCTCTCCAAGAAGACAGTCTGGAACTGAGAAAATACTGTCTAGGTCAGATTATAAATTTCTCAACTGACCTTTCAAGTTTTGGTTTATGAGGTCTGGAAACAAACAAGGTCCCGTAGGTTCACTAAGGCTTGGAACCTGAGGTTCTGGTAATAAAATAACTACTTCAACTTAATACCAAGAGGTTGGATTAGGTGTGTCAGCAAAGCTTTCTACAGACTAACTGCCCAGAAACATAATGTATTAGTCCTCTGAGCTATCAGATTGCTGATTTTACAAACTTTGTTATAAATATATTTTTAAATTCATTAGACTAAAAAAAAACAGCATGTTTGGTTTACAAAGGAAGGAGAGAGAGACCAACACAGACCAGAAGTGCAGAAGTCATGATTGCAGCAGCAGGAGAGAGATGGAAATGTTAGCAAAAAAAGAAAAGTGTTCATTATCATGTTCGTTATCAATAGGGCTGTGGTTCCAATGGGTCCCAATGGCAACGGAGCTCTTTTAGCCAAGAACTATCCCTTCTTGTGTGGCTGGAATGTGCCAAACACATCTTGGAAACTCCATAAACGACAATAATAATAATGATAACTACTCAAGCTTTGCTCTTGCAGTATATGTCATCACCTGCACACTACACTAGAATGACAATTGGGTGTAAATAATTCTACATTACTTATTCTGTTTTTAATGGCAACAAATTTCTCATAATGTGCAATGCTAAAGTTAGGAACTGGCACATTCCATATTTCCCAGCTGGCCTTTAACTCAAACAAATGTCACATTTTATACAACTCCTGAAATATTTCTATCTTTGAACATTATTAATGTCTGTAAAGGATCTGGGATCTTCACAGAAAACTATACCAGCAGAGTGTTTATATATCTATATATATCTCCTTCTTAAAATGAAGAGTGTACTTTATTTTGCTTGGTTTGTGTTCTAGGTGCTCTACATTTTAAGTATGTTCATTTTAATACGCCTGATGTGACATGATTTGACTTTTGTCTGTCTTCAGAAACAATAATTGGTGTTAATGTAATAATATAAAGATGGAAAAATAAATAGAAAACCTACAATAGCAATACAAGTTTTTATTTCTCGGATTTATTGAATTTAAAATAAAGATTGGTTTTATAAAATCATGGAATTCATATCCTAAACAAAATAGGCATACACATTATATTAATAACAGCTATCAAAATCAAACAACACTGCAGTACCACAAAATGCCAATTTTCAGTAAAGGTCCCAGCAATGCCCAATCAGTATTTATGAAAGTCTCTGTAGCAATTTCAACGTTAAGGGGCCCTCAGACCCCTTAAACTGATTTCTGCCCATGGTTATACCATGCAGCCATATTGACTTCAGTCATTGGAGCTTTCTAGGGGTAACAGAGAAAAATCTGACCCCCATTTTCAGTGTTTTTATAGCCCAAAGAATATTAACATGATATGGAATTTCCCCTTGAGAAACCTAAATGGTAAGATCAGGACTGGTCTACACACCAAAGTTAGGTTGATGTAAGCTGCCATGTGTGCAGTCTACACTTAAATTTGTCTCCCACCAATGTAAGTGCCCCGTTACAGCGATGCAGTGACATCACCTTCCCAAGTGGCGCTAAGCCAAGGTCAATGTTCCAAGATCAACACTGTGCAAATGTAGACACTGCATTATTTATGTTGACATAATAGTCCCCCAGCAGCTGTCCCACAATGCCCAACACTGACCACTCTGGTCACAGTTGTGAACTTCAGGGGCCATGGACATCAGAAACCCCATACTGAGCATAGGCAGAAGGGAGAGGAGAATCTCCCCTGCCTACAGGCAATCAGGCTGAACGTAGCCCGTGCAGCCATCAGAACTACCAGTCATGGAGACATGCACCCACAGCTGTGACCAATAAAGAAGAAAAGCCCAGTTATAAAGGAGGGAGAACAGAGATGGAAAGGAAACAGAGGCAGAAAGGCGTGACAGAGAAACTAAAGGACACTGAAAAACCTGGCATTTAAGGACTGATAAATTCAACATAAGAAGTTCTAGTCTTGTCTAATGGTAGACGAATTGAAGGGCACCAGTTAGGAGAAGAACCCTAGCAGTTGACAGTCCCCCTCCTCTTTAAAGCCCTTGATTTTGTTAAATGCCTTTTCCTGATTGCCCAGCTTGGTGAGGACATCTAGCAGCCCTACACTGTTGTGCACAGTTGCCCAGCTGACCATGCCGGCTACATACTCCAAACGTGCTCTGGCTTGGAGTAGACAGAAGATATTGGATCTCCTGGGCCTGAGGATGTGGGGAGGGGAGAAGAGGATGTGCAGGCACAGCTATGGACCAGCCATAGACACATGGACATCTACAAGCAGATTGCACGGGGGATGAAGAAGAAGGGGTACAACAGAGACAGCAGCAGTGCTGTATGCAAGCAAAAGAACTGTGTCAGGCACAACAGAAGCCCAAGGAGGCAAACAGTCAACTTAGAGCTGAACTGCAGACCTGCATAACATATTTGGTGGAGACCCCACTACTAACTCAGAGATCACTTTGGCTACCTCCAAGGAGCCCAAATCACAGGCCTCTGGCATGAAGAATGAGGAGGAGGAGGAAGTGGAGGAGGACAGGGGATATGCGACCAGGTGATCCCGCTGTGTCATTAGCCACAACCTGTTTGAAATTCCACCGCAGTCCAGTCAGTCCCAGCAGTCGAGCATGGGCGAGCCCGACGCAAGGGAAGGAACCTCGGGAAAGTGTGTAATTGTATTTTCCATTAGAATGATGTACCGTTGGCACCCCCAATTTAACAGGACACAGATATCGACTTTTCATCAATTTACTCATACTAGAAGAGATAGCAGTACAACAAAGACAGGTAGCATTATTCTCTGCTTTCATTCCCCTGTAGAGTTAGGCAGGGGTTGAGGGGGGGGGGGCATGTGGAGCAGTTTGTTCATGAGCACAGGGATGTCCCTTGAATTCTCCTGAGAGATCACAATGAAATTTTCATGGACATATTCTGCAATTCTCTGCCGAAGGTTTTGAGGGATGGCAGTCTTATTTCTTCCTCTGCAGTAGGACACTTCCCCACACCAATCAGCGATAACTTTGGCAGCACCATTGCAGTACACCGACTAGCAGCACAGGGGCCTAGGCAGCTTTGGGACGCCAGCAGCAGCTGTGCACTCTGTGCCTATGTTACTTATAATGTCATGCAACCAAGCAATTCCTCCTCCTTTCCCTTACCCCTGGCAGGCCATGCTCACCATGGCTGGAGCTGTGACTAGTACTGTGCACAAGCACTCCAAAGCAGAAGCATCACTAAGTCTTTTTTGTTTAAAATTTATGGGGAACACGGCAAGGAAGTTTTGAATCTTAATTTCCACTTTCCGTTGTGAGCATACCTCTCTGTATGTTTTATCTGCAGCTGCTGCCACTGCAGCCTCGAGGGGTTCCCTCTCCAGACTCACAGAATAGCTGTGCCAGATAAGGAGGAGAAAGAAGAGGACTTGGAATCAGGGGCGGCTCTACAAATCACGCTGCCCCAAGCAGCGCGGAGCGCTGCGCTGCCCTTCCCCGGTCCCGCGGCGGGGGTCCCCTCTTCCCGCGGCTCCGGTTGAGCTCCTGCCGGCATGCCTGCGGCAGGTCCACCGGAGCCCAGGACCAGCGGACCTGCCGCAGTCATGCCTGCGGGAGCTCAACCGGAGCCGCGGGAAGACGGGACCCGCCGCAGGCATGACTGCGGCAGGTCCGCTCGTCCCTGGCTCCGGTGGACCTGCCGCAGGCATGCCGGCGGGAGCTCAACCGGAGCCAAATGCCGCCCCCCCGGGAAACGGCCGCCCCAAGCGCCTGCTTGGTGCGCTGGGGTCTAGAGCTGCCCCTGCTTGGAATGACATGTTTAATAAGATCCTGCAAGCCAGTGCTGCATCAGACTGCAAGCAAAGGGCCGGGAGGGTGAACACTGCAGACAGCCTGGAGAAGGAAAAAACAAACAGGAGAAAGGCCTTGGAGCCCAGCAGGAAAAGAAAAGGGAGATGCACCAGGACATAATGGGGCTTCTCCAGCAGCAAACACAGATGCAGCAGACTTTTGTTCAACAATCATGGGTTCGCCTCCCCTTGCAGTCCATTAAGAACTCCATTACATCACCCCCCTACTCCTCCCCTCAACATTCCACATGATATCAGGGGCCTCATCTCCACCCCTACCACTCCAATGCCAATTATGACAATAGTGCAGAGCTATGCAGGTTCCATTCTTCTGTCTGAGATGGCAGACAGCAAGAAGGGCCATCGGGGTTTGTGGTGGGGACAGTTGCACGCTGGGAAATTGACCCCTTGCTCCCAGTCACCCTTCATGACTGATTTCTGTCCTATCAGGTATTGCCAAGACTTCCCAAAAGATAGCGCACTGAATGGTGGTGGGTTGCACACTGGAATACCTACCCATGGTGCACCACCCTGCGCATTGACACAAGCACTCCTGGTGAGTATGTGCAACACTGACACAAGGAGCCAAGCATGCATGCACACAAGCAATATACTAACTTTGGCAGCTTTACCCCAACATAATTTGTGTCAACCAAAGTCTGTAGTGTAGATATGGCCTCATTAAAAAAAGTTGGAGGACAGCAGGAAAGAAGCAATGGGAAATAAGCGACAAGCATGATGTAATCCAAACTGAGTTGTCACCAGATTTCCCAGATGCTGACATATAGAGGTAAGAGTAAGAGGTCAGAGACTACACAAATATGCTGTGGGAACTGGACTTCATAAAGATTTTGGGCGTTCTGCACTGGTCACAACATGGGAGACAATACATTCTGAAAATGCACAAACAACTTTATTTCAGCTACACTGCAATTCTTCTTTTGCAATACTTCAGTGTAAGAAAATAGATCGTGGCATATTTACAGGGAGGGGAGGAACAAATTATACGAAAACCATAGCAGGATTCAGCAATACACTCTTATAGTGAGTGCTTGAATGTTGTGGTTGAAATATCAGCCTGCTGTAGGAATAGACATGTGGTACGAATAAGCAGAAGAATAGGAAATATTTGGGAAGCCAAAAAGTGATCCAGCTTGAAGACTCCCTGCCACCATCCACTCCCAGCATAGGTTCCACTGGTTACTGGCTTGACCCCTCAATGTAACTTTCCTGAGTGAAATTATCATCTCTGACCAGATGCAGATTGTGGAGACTGGGTATCAGAAAGCAAATGATTTACTGCTGTCTCTGTGAAAAACCCAAATTTTAACATTTGATTTCCACCCACTGACTGTAGATCTCTTCCTCTGAATCTTTCAGAGGACGATATTTCTAATAGTAGTAACAGCATGGCGGATTCCTTGGTCGCGAGGATGGGGTGAGGCTTTTCAGATTATTTACCTTCCAATACCTGCCACATCCAGCATTGCCATGGCACCAATTCCTCCCTCCCCACACAGTCATCTCTGAGCAGTTGCCAGCATAGTAGCTTAGTAAACAAGCTCAAGTCCAGGCATGGATTCTCAACATGGTACAGTAGTATGAAGCACTACTGCTGCCAAAGAGCACCCAAAATCAAAGCAGACCTCTTTTGACTGAGTCACAGGACTAATAAACACGAAATGTCACGTTCGCATAATAAAAGAGTGTCCTGCCATGAGTCAGTTTCCCTAATCATATGAGATGCCATCAAAGAACGTTCACAATATGGTGCAATTAGTCAGTTCCCCCAACAGTATGTTAGGCTCCTGGAATCCTCAAACAATGCAGTAAACTATGCAACAGCACAGAACAGACCATGGTCTCTAATATAAGAAGAGACACTGGTGTGTATTCACAATGGGGCTTGATATGAACGAGTTTCCAACAAGGTTTGATCCAAGTTTCCACTGGGTGGGAGGTAACATGAGTCAGTTCCAACTGTGGGACAAGATACAATTGGAGCCTAATTCCAATACACCATGAAACAAACATCCAGAATTAAGTTTAGTGGCATTCATATCAGATTGTTATGCTGTGTGATAAGAGTCAAATTCATTATTAAAAGTTTCTAACATTTAGTCCATTCCCCAATATGTGAGCCAATATGTAACTACACAGGTGATATTAAGCACCCAAAACATTTAAACAACAGGTGTTCTATATGTTTTCAAAGAAAGTGTTTGCATTACAAAAAACCCAAGCAATTTAAATGTTCGGGCTGGCACACCAGTCATTAGTTCACTCTGATGTGGGGTGGGGAGGGGAATAAGACTATAGAATTTTTGTTATAGGGCAGTTGTGGATGTGAAATTCTAATTAGCAAACACAAGGAATGTAGTCATGAGAGCAGGGAAAACGGAACTAAGGATTCCTATGTTCTTGTCCTGTGTTTTGCCACCAGCTTGCTGTGTGAAAGGCAAGTCAAGCAACCTTCTGTAAAACAGACATAATACAGTACTTAACTACCTCGCAGGTTTGATAAGCATTAATTAATGTTTATAAAGGGCTGAGATCCCCAGACAAAGACAGGCAAAAAAAAACTGGGACAAATATTCTTCAAGTTGGAAGAATATTTTTTCTCCCATGTATAACTCAAGCTATGTCTACACTGCTAAGCTTTTTCGCTAAAAGTTATACCACTTTTATTAAAGCACTTTAATTAAATCACTGTTGCATGTCCACACTGTGCTCCTTGTGTTCCTGGAACGCATCCATACTAGCAGCTTTTGCGACGACAAAGAGAGCAGTGCATTGTGGTAGCTATCCCACTGTGAAACTGGAGCAGGGTGCTTTGGAAAGGGTTTGCAAAGCCTCATGGAACAGGCCCAGCATCATGATGCAGGTTTCTCAATCCCATTGTTCCATGGGCATACTAGATTGCCAGCCGTTTTTCAACTGAAGTGTGTGGTGGGAGAGTGTGTGACAGGGAGCATGTGTATGAGGTGGGGTGGAGACACAGACAGTGTGCCTGCCTCTGTGTTCGTAATGTGGGAGACAGCAGGAGCATTCCATGAGAATGATTTGCTCATGGGCGGTGGGTAGCATGGGCAGGGGAAGGCTGCGCCTCCTCCAAACAGCCTGGTGTGGCCTCGCCCATGCTTCATACCCAGGCCAGCCCTCCTGCCTGCTATTCCCATCCCTTTCTCCTTCTCTGTGGCCAAGAGGCTGGGGCAGGCAGACTGGGGGGGCTGGTAGCATGCACACAAGATTGGGGGGCTGGAGCCATGACACCACTCCGCTCATCTGCCCAATGCTGGGACTGCACTGCCCACCCAGCACTGGGGCACTCTGGCTGCGCCGCCCAGCCGGCATTCTGGGGCTGAGGGTGCTCCAGCCGCACCATCTACCCACTCAGCGCTGGGGCTAGGGGCGCTCCAGCTATGCCACCCGCCTACCCAGTGCTGGGGGCTCTCCGTCCGTGCCGCCCGCCTGGCATTCCGGGGCTGGGAGCACTCTGGCCATGCCATCTGCCCAGCACGCTGGTGCTGAGGGTGCTCCAGCCGCGCCACCCGCCCGGTGAGCTGGGGCTGAGGGTAAGAAGAGGGGGGTGGTAGTGGGTGGGGGGTGCTCTGGGCTCCAGCGGGAGGGGGAGGGGGAGAAGGGGAAGGACAGGACCTTGGGCAGGGACTAGTCTCCCCGAAGGGTGCATTCACCTGCCACCCATAGATTTGCTCTTTCTTTCCCAGAGCAGAGCAGCACAGCACGCAGAACTTTGAAAGGGGAGGGGCGTGTGCCTGCAGGGCTGCTGAGTTCATAACAATGAGCAGAGAGCAGGCATTGTGGGACACCTCTGGAGAATTACAGCGATAAAAGCAAGGAAGGTGTTTACACGGCACTTTGGTGATAAAACCTTTGCGCAAAAAAGCCTTATCACTCTCGTCGAGGTGGTTTTATTACAGCGCTGCAACTGAGGAGTTTCATCGCAAAAAGTGACTTTGCAGTGTGTACACCTCTGCTGTTTTTGGTGAAAAATTTGGCCGTGTAGATCAGGCTCCAAAATTGAAAAGATTTAGTTTAAACTATTTTTAAAGAGTTGCATCTCTCTCTTTCTCTCTCTCTCTCCCCATCACACACATGCACTCACACACTGTTCTTACCTGAGATCAAGTATGGAAATTTTTAGGCCTAAAGGATTTTTGAGAAAGTTATGAACAACTGAATGATGGGGGAAACTTAGAATAGACAGTGATTCTCAACCTTAACTTTAGTACAGCATTTTGAAGGTAGCCACAAACACTACCCCATATATTGCATATCTCCTTGGGCTGCAAACCCTGAAGACGGAGTTGAAACATGTCAAGGTGATCATTTTCTGAGGCTCTTTTCATTTGCTTCTGGGTCTCAACTACTGAATGCCTCGTGTGAAAACAATTTTTTTAAATGCACGTCATTTTACATTTATTCAGTTTTCACGCTCAATTGAGCACCACCAGATGGTTTTCATTTTTAAATCATATATTTCAGTCTACTAGCATGTATGCGTGTGTATGAATGTAAACCTAATTACACATGCCATATTATCTATTTGATTTTTTCCTCTTCAGTTTTTAAAAATATACCACCATAATTGTCTCTGGGCACAAATTATAAAAATATTATAGAACTAATCACTGTTAGTTAAAAATAACCACAATGCCAGAATGTATCCAATTAACATAAATAACTGCTCCAATTTCCTTTTGGAAAACCCAGATGGGCTTTTACATGCAGGTGGGCTTGAGAGTCTGAGTTACAACATCCACGTTGCTATTTTTAGCGTGCTGTCTCAAGCCTTGCTAGCGAAAGTCTGTCTACCTGCCCTGGGAGGGTGGTGTCGACGTGCCCCGATCGTTTTTCAAGACCAGCTGCATTACAGTAATCCAATCTGTAAGTCACGAAGGAACAGATGGCTGTGACAAGGCCCATGTCAGAAAGAACTGTTGCACATCAAGCAGATGAGAAAAGGTATTTCCGGAGAGCTAAGGACTCCAGCAGCACCTCAGTGACAAAGACTGAGAAAACTCCCTCCATCATGAGGGCGGAGAGAGTCCTCACCACACTCTTAGATGCTTTCCTCAGCCAGCCAGCATCATGTAACCCACTCTCTTGGCCAGGCACTGGAGAAGCAGACACTATGCCACCTGGATTCATCAACAACAAAATGAAGAGGTGTCTGCTTCTCCAGTGCCTGGCCAAGAGTGGCTTACGTGACAGCAAGCTTGCTGAGGCTCCATCCTGGCAAGACTGGCATGATGCACAAACCTCCACTTGTAAGGAAAAATTCACCCTGGGTTTGACTACTGCAGCTGCAGTGGAATTACGCCCTCATGATTGGCCCATTTTAAATATCGTGGATGCATAGGGCTGCAGAATGTAATTGGTTAACACATTGTGGTAGGTGGGCTAATTTTGAAAACATTATTCATCTAATGGACCATGACCTCTTTCACTTTCACAACATTGCTTTTGAAACCTTGATTTATTTTCCTAGAAAAATCTTCCCATAAATTAAAAATGGCCACTTTTGTTTTAACTGACTTCCAGATTTAGGTCTTCTGTGCCAAGTTCAAGCACAGAGCAAGTTTTACAGGCATGTTATAAACCACTGAAAGTAGACATCAATAATAGAAATAATGAGACAATCTTTAAAAAGTGTGAACAATTATATTGTCATATAAAATCTATTCCCAGTATGACCAGTGATGAATCAGAGGCCCGTTAGTGCATAAAGGTTTTGAAGATGAGTCACAACATACATTGCTATACAATATAATATTGTTACGAACTCCCCAAAAGCCTCATTCTTTGTTTTCTCTGAGCTGACAGTTTCAATATCACACATGGGTGAACCCCAAACAATTAGGAGGTTTGGTTCTTACCATTTATCTCAAACTTATCCAAGTTATTTTGTTTTGGTTTTGAAATCCACTTGAAAACCTTACGAGATCAGGTTCCCCTCACGCCCCCCGCCCCAGTACTACTTGGTATTAGTCAGGTCCATAATACTACAAGAGTCTTTCCCTTTGTATATCTGCTTCAACCAGTAAGTATACAAGCACAAAATAATGATTTTAAAAGTCCAGACATTTTGAAAAAATCAAAGTTCAGGTTCAGTTCAGTGAAAAATTTAAGCAGTTTCTTATTTTATTTGAAATGAGTCACTCACCCATGGTACCCAATTAAATCTGAGGGGAGCCAGATTACAACATGCTATATTGGGCCACTGATGTAAATATCTAATCTGCTATCATGCAGGCAGGGCTGGCTCCAGGCACCAGCTGACCAAGCATGTGCTTGGGGCGTCACCTTGTAAGGGGCGGCCAATCTTCGGGTGGCGGGGCGGCGCTCAAGGGGGTTTTTTTCGTTTGTTTCGGCCGGGTGGCGCTTGGGGGTTGTTTGTTTTGGCAGGGCAGTGCGGCGCTCGGGGGTGGGGAGAGGGGTGTTGTTTTGGCAGGGCAGGGTAGCGCTCAGGGGAGTTGTTTTGGCGGGGCAGGGCGGCGCTCGGGGGGGGTGTTTCGGCGGGGACGTGCCTTTTTTTTTTTGCTTGGGGCGGCAAAAACGTTAGAGCCGGCCCTGCATGCAGGTCAGCATCCAGTACATATACTACATAAGCAATTGAAAACATGGTCTTACAATGGAAAATGTTAGGCAATATTCTTAAAATGTGGAGAGCTATTACCTTTTGCAGTTGCAGCATCTGTTCTTTGAACCTTAAAGTGATCGGTGTTGGCAACAGTTTTCTAACTGGACAGAGTTCCTTTAAATAGTGCCCTCAGAGGATCAATTTCCTGACAGCTAGAAAATAAATTAGCAGAAGTTTAAAATGAGAAAATATTGAATTGTGTCCACACAGGATACATATGTGAATATTTGCATTTCAGATTATGCTGTAAAAATCATATTCCATTGTTCTGATGCGAAAGACACAGGCCATTAGTTTGTGATCAGGATGATGAAACAGGATTTCCACAGAAACCCTTCAGGCAGGAGGAAGAGAGCAGCCCACTTCCCAGACCAGAGCTCTGGCCCCTAGACACAGCTTGGTGGAGCAGAAGAAAGCAAGTCAGGGATCCTGGCTTCCATTCCTCGTGCTGCCACTACCTTTCTGTTTCCCTTCCCATCCTTTGTTGGTTTCATCTATTTAGATTGTATGCTTTTTGAAGCAGGGTTGTCTCTCATTCTGTGTTTATACAGTGAATACCACAACAGGGATCAATGGGACAGCCACAACTAGGTCTTCTAGTAACACACAACAACAATGGGAAAACATTTCTAAACCGCTCTTCTAAACTAAGCTGCAGCTCTCTGGATCTTTGCTTACTGATAACTGTTTAGGACATAGTCTGCTGTATAGGACATAGTCTGCTGCCACTCAAGTCCCAAATCTTATACTTACCTAGGATTTATTTCAGACACTACACTGCCACTGCTCAGATCTTAATGTTATTTAAAGAACATGACACAACTGAGTTACAGAGAAAATAGTTCCATCAAGAGGTTTTGTTGGTGTCTCTACAACCTCAATAGATGTAATTCACAACAGTCCATCCACTGTTTCATCTCTTGTCTAATAGAAACCTATGGCAGAAAGTACAGAACTAAAATGAAGCTGGTTTAGGAAGATAGGAGTGGGATGGGTTGATTCTTCATCTCAAAATTCTACATAGTGGAAGATTACAAATCCTATAAGGAAAATGCAATAGGTCCATTCCACCTATAGATAAATTATAAAATTGTAGGGCCTTCCCTCAGTATAGTACAAACAGCCATGTCCAGTCTCCCAGTTTAGGGTACTGTTTTTGCTGAAGGAAAGTTATACTTTAAAAAAAATGAGATTAACATACTCCCTCTTGTTTATTAATTTAAGACAATAATGCAGGGCAAAATAAATTAACTAAACTGGACATATCAATCCAACTATATTTGAAATAAGCTACAAGAGATTGGTTGGGCTGCTGAAGATTTCATGTCTGTTTTGGATAAGACAGCTTGGTGTTACTGATTTGCTGTTAGAAAACTTTCTGTCGAAGGGTCAATGCTAGGGTGACCAGATGTCCTGATTTTATAGCTTTTATGCACAGTATTCACCATTGCTATCAATCCAAATGCTCTCCTGGATTGATGCAGTAAACCTTTAGTTTTCAGTGGGAGTAGATAATTTTAACAATTCACAGGTCTTCTACTAGAGTTAGTTACACCATCAGAAGCCTGTTTCCTACTGCGCCTTTTATTTGACTCAGACTGGGCAGTGGTTTTACAGGCTGTTTCTAGCACTGAAATGTTGCCATTAGAAGCATCTGCCTTCCACAGATCAGGAAGAAGGGCAGAGCTGCTTTGCAACAAGGCTTTCATTTTGTGCAAGCCTCATCTCTGAAGGTAGATAATCTGCCATACCACAGATCACCAGTTTGTTTCCATCCCATACTCTCCATGCTCGTTCCTTAACATTCATTAGCCCAACCTTCCTTTATCTTCTCTCTCACTTCCCATAAACACTCCCTTGAATCCATCTCTTTTCCAGGTCATTTCTTTCACCCTCCATGATGATACAAAAATAGCCCATTTGTAATTTAATGTTAATTTGGTTTAGAACCAATCAGCTAAATCTTTGCTTTCTTTTCGTCATTGCAAAACTTCTGTAGATCAAATCATGCTGTTCTCCTGACTGCCCTTAATGAGCTAGAATTTCTCATCTAGGTGGCTCCCAAATTCTATTTATAGCATCTTTTCCAACAATGAATTCATCTGTTCAGAAAACAAGGTCTGACTGTGCTCAGAAATAAATTGTAATGAGCCACGTCAGCAAATACTAGATGATGGTAGTGCTGAAAGAGGGAAATGAATACTTCAGGCTCATTTATGATTTATGAGTTCAGAGTTAAAATGGAAATGGGCACAGAACAAGGAATGATGGAAATAGCTGTTCCTCTGAGTTTTCAGATGACTGGAATTTTTAGGTTTGCTTTCATCAATAATCCGTCAATAACCTATCCAGTTACAGCTGCTGCAAAAAAGGGGAAATCCTAAAAAGCTAGTCTTGTGCGGCCATGAAAAAGGATATAGAAATAGCATCACTGGAGTCCAGCAATGTTGTATGTCTAATGTAATTTGCATCATTTACATACACACAATGTGTACATATAATAATTTTAATTCTCTCGTGCCTTTAAAATGTATGGCTCTTTAACTGGCTTTAGATTAGGTGTTTTAAATCAGAGGGAGCCTTTCCATTTGACTTTAATGGGCTTCAGATCAGGCCCCAAAAGAAGTATATTTAAAAATGTTAATAATTATGTTTCCCTCCCACTCCACTAGTGAAACCTCAAGTGACCACTCCAGGAAGAAGAGCGAAACAATCAGTTTCTAGTAGAAGTGGGTCTTCAACCAAAGGTCAAACAAAACAGTACAGGGAAATCAAATCCTCTGAGACCTTTTTCAAGACATTTGTTCCTGCTGAGCCATCCATACAACACAGAAGCTATTGGATCCTACTGAGAAATTGCTACAAAAGGCTGACCAGCTCAGAGGAAGGAGTCTGCCATAAGAGACTTCCTCCATTGGTGGAAAGTAATTATTTGTATTCAGATTCTTTATCTCTCTTAAACCAAACAAATTGGACTTGGAAAAGGTCTTAAACCATCCAACAAAGAAAATAAGAGGTGAAATCCTGGCTTCACTCAAGTCAATGGAAAATCCCCACTGATTTCAGTAGGACCAGGTTTTCACCCAATGAGCCATACATAGAAGAAGCAACTTCTTTAGGGAAGCATATACATATTTTCAACTGTACTATTATGACTAAGCAGCCATTTTTTGTATAAACTGATCAACAGTTCTTTTCAATTTAATACCCACTCATCTTTACATGCACCTGTCACAGCTTGGAACATGCAGTGCAGAATGTATACATGTTACAACAATGCAAAAGTATATTTAAATCAAATTATTATGAAATTGTCATGTGATTATGCAAAATTCTGCAACAGTTGGAAGATGTATGTTTTACTAAACATATCTTAAAAATAAATACAGTTGAAGTAACTGTATGCAGGTGAGAAGGACTGCTCATGCAAGTGAAATTAAGCACAAGCATAATTTCAGGATCAGGACTTTAGGCAAAGCTGTGCATATTCCTACTACTTAGGTTCAAGACAATACAAAGAAAATACATTTGTTATTTTGGTTCTGTATTTATACTCCACAGCAGGAATGTGGGAGGGGGAAGGATAGTTCAGTGGTTTGAGCATTAGCCTGCTAAACCCAGGGTTGTAAATTCAATCCTTGAGGGGGCCACTTAGGGATCTGGGGCAAAACCAGTACTTGGTCCTGCTAGTGAAAGCAGGGGGCTGGACTCAATAACCTTTCAGAGTCCCTTCTAGTTCTCTGAGATAGATATATCTCCATATATTATTATTTAAGAACTTTGTATTTTTATTTTATCTCACTAATTTTACTGGGTAGTGTGGTCTACCTGGTCTCTGACTTCTTTGATTATCCTAAAGAAATAGTATAACGAAAATAATTACACTATTTTTAATTCCTTAGAAACTTTTACTAACATAAGTAATAGAAAACTGATAAACTAAGTGGAAAGGGAAGCTATTAACTTTGAAGTGGAAAATTATGCTGACCCCTCTTTCTGCAATGCCAAGTTTCATGTATGATTTTGCTTCTGTTTTCATCAGCACAATGAATAAAAGATGAGCTGGGAGGTGGAGAAGGCAGAAGTATCCATTACTAGGCAGGCAAAGAAAATAGTACTAGAATGGCCTTAAAAGCCTGAGTGAAGAAACCACTTAAAAATTGATTATATTAACTACCCTGGCCAAAAAAGGAAACAAAGGTAACCTGGGACACTCTCCTTCCAGTCAGTGGCCTGGAACATGACACTGAAGTGATTTTAAAGTTAAGATGAGACAGCCTCTTCCTCTGTTTGAAATGTGTAGGTTGGGAAAGGTGAATGCTGAGTGCACTGGGTTAGGAGCATACGTTCCATAAGCATATTTGTTTGTAGATTTTATTAAGGAGCATGAAGGAGGACCCAAGTAAATCCCAGCCCGTGATCCCAACTCCATTCTATGTAAAATCATTAAAAATCTATTTGTAGACATATGGACCAGAGGGATCTATTGCATTACAGCCAACATAGATGTCTGAAAAAGGGCATACTACAACAATAACAAAAAATACATAGCTTTTTCAATAAGTGATGGTACATAGAGCCTATTGTCTGCTGTTACCATAGGTGACAAATGTGGTAATTGTTTGCTTAATTCTTATTTACAAACTTAGCTCTACAAGTAGGATAGAGGTCCCAGAACATAGTGCAGCAAGACCTGATGCTGTACTACACAGAAAACTCATGCAAGACATAGCTAGAGTCCCTAAGGCAGGGGAGAGGGGGGGAAGACTGACAAACAGGAAAGTTATTAGCATATTGCTATAGCAGAATGAGTGAGGATACATTGATCTTATACATTGACAAATACTCACAGTCTTCAACATGTGTGCATATGGTGAGAATGGTTTGAATGAGAAAGTACAATATTAAAAAGGTGACCTTTACCAAAACAGGGCATAGCAACTGGGCAAAAACACCATCTTAAAGTGGATCTTCACACGTAAAATTTAAATACTTTCCCCTTCAGTAAAGACAAGTCCTTGCTACACTGTTTAGTTCTAAATTCAGCATAGTGTTTAAAATACACGTGGGCTCAAAATCAAAACCTGAATCCAGCCCACATCTGACTTTAGAGTATGAACAGATCTAGGGAAAATTGAACCCATATCCAACATTTGGAAACTTGTTTTTATTACTCCATTATTGCCTGTTATCTCAATCCTAATATGAATTACTCAGATGGATTGGGGAGATCCCATTTATATTCATGGTAAAAGTGCAGGATGCCACAAACATATCTGACTCTGGACTTTGGGATCAAACAGAAGGTGAAGCTGGGCTGTTTACTGTGGTATGAGGAATAGTATCAATAGCTCTGGTCCTCAGAGCACTTGAGTGCTTTGATTATTTGCTTTACTATAGTCCATGGTAGTGTGGGAAACTGCAGCCCTGACAAATAATAACTAGCCACAGAAAACTGCCTTTTCCAAACCAGGCAGGATATAAGTCACTATGTAAACACCTCATTGATTGGTACTCTATCTTATGGCACTTGATTTAGCAATCAACAAATGAACCTTACATTGCGTACACTGTGGGTACGTCTATACTGCAACAAAAAAACCTCAGCACTGAGTCTCAGAGCCCAGATCAAGTGACTCAGGTTTGCAGAGCTAAAAATTGCAGTGTAGACATTTGGGCTTGGGCTGAAGCTCAGGCTCTGAAACCCTGTGAGGTAGGAGGGTCTCAGAGCCCAGGTTCCAGCCAAAGCCCAAATGTCTACACTGCAATTTTTAGCCCTGCCATCCCAAGCCCCATGGATTTGGGTCAACTGACCCAGGCCAGCCATGGCCAGGCCATAGGTCATTTATTGCAGTGTAGAGGTACCCTGTGGGCCCTGAGGATAAGGAGGACACAGACAGAGTACAGCGGTATTATCAATGATCTCAACAAGATTATTTTCTAAATGGGAATAGCTTTGCTTAGGAACCAACTCATGACTTCCACAATAAGTAACCCAATACTGCTGATCATTTTAAAGTTCAAAAAAAGAGATGCTACAGCTGCAGAAGGTAATAGCTCTCCGCATTTTAAGAAAGTGCTTCCAGGGACAAGACTCTAAATAAGCCCGGGGTGTAAGGCCCTCCAGCTCTACAGCCACCAGTTTTGTTTCAGGTTATTTTTAATCTCAATAACTAAATTATCCAGTCCTCAAACACTGACACAGCATCAGGCTACTCTTTTAAAGATCTGCACTGTTTAAGTGCCCCCTGTGCTGCATCCTGCTTTTGCATTAATACAAAGACACATAGAAGCACACATAAAAGTTGCAGCAACAAGATAAAAGTTTATATTCAACCAGTTGTTTGGAGAAGGATTCTTATCTGTGCATGCTTACCGGACCTATGGAGATCCCAGCAGGCCCCAGCAACATCTCACCTATAGTCTATGTGAGGATGGGAAAAGGCAGCCTGCAATCCATCTCTGGTACAACCAGGGATAGCCGGTAGCACATTCTCTCGTCTACATCTTCAGAAAGTGGAGAGCAGACCTGCTTCTCCATCCAGCATCTTGGTGGACTATATCGCCCCTTCATTGTTTCTCCCACACTCTCCCTCGGTCAGTAATTGCATTGTCTTGCATCTCATATTTTCCTTCATTCCCCGTATGTCTCATCCCTGTCCTGCCTCTGCCCCCACTGCCACATCTCCCCACCCCCCACATTCTTGCCTCCCTTGGGAGGATGAAACTGCACCTGCTGGGGAGGGCCAGTTGTTAGAAGGGTGTGGAAAGAGGGAGGTGTGGGTGAGGCTGGCTGCCCCTTTGCTTGCAGTGAAGCACTTAGAGTAGGGAGACAAGAAGGGGGCGCAGAATAGAAGACTGAGGAAGAACTGCACAAGAAGCAACTTCTGACAGTCATGGCAGCTTCAGGAGCAGCTGCTAGTAGTGCACAGTAAAGAGAACTGCAGGAAGAGACAAAACTAACTAGGTTTTTCCTCAGTCCCAGTTGGCCAGAGAATGATCAAAAGCTCAAGCCTGTCTCCTGTGGATTGCATTGCTGGCAACTAGAGGGGCTGGTTTGGTGTGGGATATTTGTTTTTATTTGTTTGTTAGGGCCATATGAAGTTCACAGATCTGCCTGTGAGTCTCTTACCTCTCTCCACAGCAGACTTCTGGGGGAACAGAGATACATCCCAATATGATAGCGCTTCTAGGCCACAGCATTTTACTGCCTCACACAGATAGGTTGAATAGTACATAGGACTAAACAGTGACCATCTGCAGCTTTTTGACTGTGCCAGAGTGGAAGCAGGGATGATGCTACAGCAAAGTGTTCCCCAGGCTAGGGAGTTTTGTCCTTTTTCTACCTGTGTGAATTAAGATTCTTCAGGAAATTCAGTGGGTTCTGCCTGACCTCAGTGCTATGTGGTAAGGTCAGGATGAGGGAGAAATTTTCTCCTAAACCAGGACAATTTGGGATAATTGGGCCACAGAAAGCTGACTTGAGCCAAGACGGATTGTGAGAAGCCGAGAGAGAGATCCAGCAGGTAGAGACCACGATTTCAACAGTCTACTCAATAGAGGAGCTGTAAGACTGAAGTGTATAAGTTAATTTGGCCTCCAAAACCACCATTTTATGTTTCAAATGTGATTTGAAGTCAGTTAAAATAAAATTTTGTCTGCATTCCACAAATCCATGTGGAAACAGAGCCAGAACACTGAACAGAGCTTTCAGAGAGAGAGAGAAAAACAATCACAGCTGTGCATCATTCCTTCTGCAAGATCAAACACTGACATCTTGTGGTTGATGTTTACACCACACTTTTAAGTCCTATCTACAAAGAACTGCCCACCAAACCATTGCAGTCTGCTAAAATGAACATTGCAATGAAGCTCTGTCACACAGAAAAACATGATGAAGGGGCAGAAAATGGAGGTGATAAAAAAGCCATTGAAAAGCTATAAAAGTTGTTTCAACAAGGATTAATCTACAGCACTTGTAACAAAATAAAAAGGGAGCAAGCGATCAAGGGCTTGGTAGTGGAATATAAAACATTCTGCTTCTGC
The DNA here is from genome assembly GCF_016161935.1 of Mauremys reevesii. NCBI lineage: Eukaryota > Metazoa > Chordata > Testudines > Geoemydidae > Mauremys > Mauremys reevesii. Next base: position 27,197,634 of record NC_052638.1, read on the forward strand.
CACAATTTCAAATCCACCTCAGTGTATAGGCGACAGCAATTGTTCATTTCTGATGGGTATTATGTACTCTGGGTGAAATGAGTGTGGTGGCCTCACCTCAGTTTGTAGTGGACAGCTGATCGCAAAACCACCACAACAGGATTCTTCGAGTCCGCGCTGAGACAGAGCAGAGAAACCAAGGCAGCAAGCACAGTCTTTATTAGCCCACTCACTCTAGTCTAGAGGTGATATCTCTCCAGGTGCAGTGAGGACACCTAGGCAGGGTAAGGAGAAAGAATGAGTAATGATAGCACAGGCTATCCCCATGCTGTGGATAGAGGGCTTCTAGTCTCCAGGGTGACCAGTCTAACACCTTTCAAGAGCACTACATGCATTTAAACATTTAGCAAAACTAAAACTAAACTTTCTCTCTATATATGGCATGTATAAACAGCTCTATTCAGAACATGCACCATGGGCTGGTTACCTCCCCACCGATTGTTTGTATGCCTTGAGCTCTTCAGGCATATCATGCATTTCTCACCCAATACTATGGACCACATTTCTCCTTGCCGCTCTCTCTGCTTTACTTTAGAGAAGTCAATTCCAGCAAAAGACAGAAGCAGGTGTTGTTTCCTCTTGTGAAGATAAAAGTTGTTCCAGAAAATATAACTAGTTTTATTTTTATTTAATTTCAGTAGGAATCCTTTCTCTCTCCATCTCTCCCTCCCCCCCCCCACATTACTCCAAGCAGCTATTTTGAAACAACTTGTGCTCATATGCACAATCTTGCTTATAGTCATTCCTCAGGGTACGTCTACACTACGGGACTATTCCGAATTTGCATAAACTGGTTTTGTAAAACAGATACACTACGGGACTATTCCGAATTTGCATAAACTGGTTTTGTAAAACAGATTTTATAAAAACGAGTGCGCGCGGCCACACTAAACACATTAAATCAGTGGTGTGCGTCCATGGTCCGAGGCTAGCGTCGATTTCTGGAGCGTTGCACTGTGGGTAGCTATCCCGTAGCTATCCCATAGTTCCCGCAGCCTCCCCCGCCCCTTGGCATTTCCGGGTTGAGATCCCAGTGCCTGATGGGGCAAAAATCATTGTCGCGGGTGGTTCTGGGTAAATGTCGTCAGTCACTCCTTCCTCTGGGAAAGCAACGGCAGACAAGCATTTCGCGGCTTTTTTCCCTGGATTGCCCTGGCAGATGCCATAGCATGGCAATCATGGAGCCTGTTTTGCCTTTTGTGACTGTCACCGTATGTGTACTAGATGCCGCTGACAGAGGCGATTCAGCAGCGCTACACAGCAGCATGCTTTTGCTTTTGCATGACAGCAGAGATGGTTATCAGCCATACTGTACCATCTACCAATCCATAAATTGGTAATAAGATGATCATGGCTACCAGTCCTTTTGCACTGTTCCATTTGCTGCTGTCATAAGCCAGGGGCGCAAAAGCCAAAATTGGCTGCTCTTAGCCAGGGGCGCAAAAGCCAAAATTGGGAATGACTCCCTGAGTCAATCCCTCCTTAGCCAGGGGCGCAAAAGCCAAAATTGGGAATGACTCCCTGAGTCAATCCCTCCTTTTTGTTATCTAAAAATAGAATCAGTCCTGCCTAGAATATGGGCAAGTGTACTAGAGAACCACTGTATCATAGAACCAGAGAGCATAGCTGCTCTGTGTCAGATCCTGCATAGATTATGAGCTGTATGCTATTCACAGGGGGTGCTCCTGCAACAACCCCACCTGTTCATTTCATTCTTCCCCCAGCCTTCATGGGCTACCGTAGCATTGTCCCCCCCACTTGTGTGATGAAGTAATAAAGAATGCAGGAATAAGACACAGTGACTTGTTAGTGAAGGCAGCCTCCAGCTGCTATGATAGTCCAGACAGGACAGTAAGGAGTGTGTAGGAGAGGAGCCCAGCATCCCTCTGCTAGTTCAGGGGCACTTGAATCTTTTCTTTACACATGAAGGGTGGGGGCTGATGGAGCTCAGCCCCCTGTTGCTATGACGATGATGGATATCAGCCATACTCCACCTACCAGGAAAAATTAGGACCAGGCGCCCTTGATCGTCCTGACCGATGCTAGTACGCATGGTTACCAGTCCTTTTGCACTGCCCCATGTGCCAATAGGCTGATGATGACGATGGGTATCAGTCTTATTGTACCATCAGCCACCCATGGCGGGGGGGGGAGCAAGGATGTTGGTGTTGAGTGCTGCACCATCCCGTCTATCTGCAGCATTCAGTAAAGATAGGGTGACATGTAAAAGAGTCAAGACAGGATTGTTTTCCCTTTCACTTCTGGGGGTGGGTGGGGGGGTGCGTAAATTGCCTAGCTATGCCCTGATCCACCGCGGACACTGTTTTTGACCCTAGAAGCATTTGGAGCTCAGCCAAGAATGCAAATCCTTTTCAGAGACTGCAGGAACTGTGGGATAGCTTGAGTCCTCCAGTCCATGAGCGTCCATTTGATTCTTTGGCTTTCCGTTACGCTTGCCACGCAGCAGTGCGCTGAGTCCCTGCTATGGCATCTGTCTGGAGATATTTAAAAAATGATTTTGAATTTCGTCTTCTGTAACGGAGCGCTGATAGAACAGTTTTGCCTGCCCTTACAGCGATCACGTCCGCATCGTCCATGCTGGAGCTCTTTCTTTATTTTGATTTTTAACTGCATCACCACCCGTGCTGATCGGAGCTCCACGCTGGGCAAACAGGAAATATTCAAAAGTTCGCGGGGCTTTTCCTGTCTACCTGGCCACTGCATCCGAGTTCAGATTGCTGTCCAGAGCGGTCAGTGGTGCACTGTGGGATACCGCCCGGAGGCCAATACCATCGATTTGCGGCCACACTAACCCTAATCCGATATGGTAATACCGATACTAGCGCTACTCCTCTCGTTAGGGAGGAGTACAGAAACCGGTTTAAAGAGCCATTAAAATCAATATAAGGTGCCTCCTAGTGTGGACGGTTGTGGCGTTAAATCGGTTTTACGCTCCTAAAACCAGTTTAAACGCGTAGTGTAGACCAGGCTTCAGTTGTGGCTCAGTAGTTAATTCTATGCAACTATGACTGTGGGTCACTTTTCCAGGAGAAAGAAAAACAGATTCACTGAAGTTTATATCAATATTCTTCCCTGTGGCAGCCCTGGAGGAAAGAGAGTTACAGACAGAATTGTCAAATAAAAAGAAAGGGATATGAGAACTGCATATCCTATCTTTCTCCTTCTGCCACCCCAGGAACATAGCATAGTACCTAGAGTTCATGTATCAGGAATTGGATATTGAGGGTTAAGTGAACTTCTACTCCTTGATCTTCCAGGCGGTGCAAGCTTGCTAGTTTTACACTTTACATTGTGCCACAGATAAACTCATTTCAAGAGAAGTTTCTCATTTTTATATGCTTACTAGAACACTTAATTTCAGCAAACATTTTGTGAAAGCTATTTTAATGACTGTTTAGCTGCAGCTGAGCACCTGCTTAAATATTTGTAAATGTACCAATAAAAAAGCCTTAGCCACACATGTAAATTTTTATTCACACACACAGAAAAGGAGTCTTTCTGTATCACTTTTTCATGACAAAAATAGTATGTTTCACTGTCTCAGAATTGCTGGCAAAAATGTACATTCCAGTGTTGACAGAGTGGGAGACCCACACAATCTCACTCCATTTGACTAAAAGCTGGAAGACAAACAAACAGCAGAAGGGCCCACTCAGGCTCGCTCCCAAGAGATGCTAAGTACCCACAACTCCCATTTAAGCTTACTGGAAATTGCAGGTGTTTAGCATCACCCCGTTTAAGGCTAAAAGCAACAAAGGATCACTGTGACCCCGGTTTATGATACTAATCTCTTATCCTTTGTCAAGTCATTTGTGCATATTCTTCCCTATTCTATCTATGGTACCTTTAAGGCTTATGATTCTTACATTTATTTTTCATCACAGTTTGTGCATTTGATGGTTGTTTGCTATTGATGGTTTCATTTACTATTTACATTTGGAAAATGATGGGAAAAAGTAAAACCTGTATGTAAGAAACAGCCTGAGGACTAGGAATAATTTTATTCTGGGTTGTTTTGCGTTCACAACATTAGTCCCAATGTTTCAAAATTAAGAAGCAGAAGAACCTTCTTCTCAGGCCACTTCCACAGCATCCCACTGCCTCCCACGATACCCTCATCATACTTCCATAGATCTGCACTTTTAAGTGACAGTAAATTTGTACAATAGTGGACAGGGTATTGCCAGTTTAACAGCAGCATCCAAGAGAAGCCTCCACTAGCTCAGAATAATATGTGAAACCAAACTAATTAATGAGTCCAAAGACTAGCAAAAGCACATTCAGTGTTATCACCACAATATTCAGCTGCATTACATATACTATTCAAGGATAAGCAGGAAAAACACAGTAGGTTTTGAACCCCTACTATACTGAAGTGAAAAGTAAGTGCCTGAATTACAATACTACCCCCTTTCAAAGGCTATAAAAGAGGAAATTTAGTTTTTCCTACAGTTAAGGACACTTCTCCCCATCCCCTCCACCTTTTTCTACGTGACACACACTTATCTGTGTTCTTGCAGTCTTCCCCAGGTAAGGCCACCACTGGTGCTGAGCCTTATTTACTCCGGTGGCATGTTCATTGCAGCACTACCTGGAGAAGCTAATTGGTAAGCTTGTACTCCCTCTGCTGGCTACTCCATTAAAAATCAGGCAGAAGGTTGTTTTGTTTTGTTTTGTTTTATAAAACCAGACTTCCACGGTGAGAGAATAGTACAACGGGATGGACAAAAACTGATTTTTTTAAAAATTTAGATGTAGATTGAATTATGTAAAGTTTCTTAAAAACAAAATTAAATCTGAATTTAATACAAATTCTATTATCGCTAAACACATGTAAATAAATATGTTCAGTCCATGAGCTTCTATCAAAAACTTTGCATTAAAGTCTGCTCTTCTATATAAAGAAGAGATGATTTTCCCCTAACTTTTGAGGTCAAGCTTTATAAATAGAGCACAACACATCATATACTGTATGAAGGGCCTGATCCTGTGGGGAACCCAGGGGCTGTGCTACTGGCAAAGCCATCACAGGTCTTTGCACCTGGTCTCTAACTCCAGGAGACATCAGCAGGATCATGCATGGAGGCCACCTGGGTGCTCTCATATTGCTATTCTATAGTTTCTCCCTGCCTGACCTCTGATTTACTCAGTTCTCAAATTATGACTGACTGTTTATATCTCCACTCACCATGCAAACTTACTCTCCAGGTCATGGAAACACAGTGATCTACCTAGTAACTTCTAGACTTTGCTTCTGGATGGTATGGGCACTTTAAGCAAATGGCCTTGCTCTGTCTCCTTTCAGGCATACACAGAGATTGAGATACAAACAACCAAACTCATTAATTTCTCAACTGCCTCCCTCTTTGTCTCTGAACAAATAATCTCTATAGTAGAAAAGGCATGAAGGTTATATGAGCAGAAGTCTTGGACTGTTGTTAGTTCATTTTTCAGGGGGCAGGGAAGTTAGGTAACAAGGGAGAAGGAGCAGAGTGTACAACCAGAAAGGAGCAACACCGGTTATCAAAGCGACACTGTGTGAAGAAGGGACGATATTCTTCAGAGTGCTGCCTCTAGTGCTGATTTCAAGACCTGGAGATTGGAGGAAAAACTGCCATGATGGCAGGTTGTAGAAGAGAACCTATTTGGGAATATTTTCAAGAAATTCCTGTACTTGAGAGTAAAAAGGAACATGCCATATGTAACCAGTGCAACAAAGAAATGTAAGGCCAGATTGTCAGAATGACTCAACTACATTATGAAAAAGGCTCCTCAGAAGGTAATGACTGAAGATTATGTAGACATGTGAACAAGCTTGATCAACTGGCACTTATTTTTTGCACCATTCTTATGGACTGCCTACTATTATGTCTTACTATGCTAGTATGTTTTGGATGGACTACTTACATAGGGGGGGTGGTAACACCCCTCATTCCAGCACCTACCTTAAAATGGTTTCCATCATGTACCGGGTTTACAGTTTGCTTCCATAGCTGTCAGCACCCTCACTAAACAAATTGTTCCAGAATCCCTGATTACTTATGAATTTCAAAGTGTGTATGTTCAAAATATAACTGGTTTGTTGTGGGGGTGTTTATCAATTACAGTTACTTCTACAAATTTTTATTGCTCAATATAATCAAACATCCTAGGTGAAGATTTCCTGTTTAAGAATACAGTTTTATTAGGCATTTGTAGGTTAAAAATTTTAAAAGTGGGTTTTTTTCAACTTGTTTGATATGTTTCTAGAGATAGGGATTATTTAAACCCCCAAGATGCATTATTTTCCCTATAAAACTGGGTTTAGAATAAAATCATATCATTTAAACAGTGGTACAAACATTGACATAGGAGGAATCTTTCATTTACAATTTTTTTTCAAGGCAGTGCAATGAGTAATATTCAGACTGAGGTGGGTTTTTTTGGTTGTTGTTTTTTTTTTAACATTATGTTTCAGGCTCCAGCTTAGGCTACAGGATAATGAATATCCATCATCTACAACATCTACAACTTCAGACTCTTGCTACCACCACCACTGGCAGTGATGTTACTAAACTATGATTGCAGAGGTGTTAACCGGCCACTCTGCTTTGAATGGTCCCTAGTAGTACTCTAACTCCTTATTCTAAACAAGCTGTTACACTTTGCATTTTAGGTGTGACAAGTACTTTTCCTAGACCCGAAGAAGAGCTCTGTGTGGCTCAAAAGCTTGTCTCTCTCTCACCAACAGATGTTTGTCCAATAAAAGATACTACCTCACTCACCTCTCTAAATGACAAGAAGTTACCTGTATCAAAAACAAAAAAAAAGTTTCATCATCCAGTAAAACCATGGATGAGTTGGTAATTAGGACCTGCAAATTCCAGAACAACTCCATAGATTAAAAGATTGTTGAATAAATGAACCAAACAGTCTCCCTTTCATCTTGTTCAAAACAAACATTTCAGAACCAGTTTCTCCTCCCTTGGTTTTCACACCTCAACTGCTAGAACAGGGCCTCATCCTCCCTGATTGAACTAACCTCGTTATCTCTAGCTTGCTTCTTGCTTGCATATATAAACCTGCCCCTGGAAATTTCCACCACTTGCATCCGAAGAAGTGGGTATTCACCCACGAAAGCTCATGCTGCAAAACGTCTGTTAGTCTATAAGGTGCCACAGGATTCTTTGTTGCTTTTACAGATCCAGACTAACACGGCTACCCCTCTGATACTAAACATTTCATTGTCATGGACCAATCATTATGACCCAGGCTACTCTCCATCCAGCAGAGCAGACATTGTTCCACCCATCAAAACTCAGATTGCAAAAAAATGAGGGGAAATTTGTTAATACTCAATTTCCATCTCATACATGGTATCCAGCAATGTACATAATGATCCAGTAATATGTGCCTGTGTGATAACACAAGATGCAGTTGTCTTTTACAGGAACTGATGCATCTGGAAATGCCTATACACCAGAATGGCAGTAAGACCTACAACAAACTGAACAAAAATTCAAGTGACAAGTGCATAGCTTTGTCACAGACAATGCTGCAAACATAGCAAAAATGAGAAAAAAAATCTAGAAGATAATGAAGGGAACTTGAAACTTACATGGTTTTGCACCTCTTTTAACCAAAGACTTTTTCCTTAAGTACAACTCCAGGAATAAAAAAAGTGTTAAGTAAGTATTTTGCATTTACAGTTATATTGCTTCAGCTTCACTGAAGATAACAGGAGGATCCAAACTTAATTCTCCTGCAAGACGTAGGATGGAAGTCATTGGTTGGCTGTTTTGTGCTATTAAGAACTGGCCAATTCTAATGACAACTTGTGAAGAAAATCATGACAATAGATGGAACTATTGCAGCTAAAGGCTACGTCTACACTAGAAACCTTACAACAGCACAACTATCGATGCAGCTGTACCGCTGTAAAATCCCCTGTGCAGCCGAGGGGAGAGAGCTCTCACATCAACCACCCCCAACAAGAGGCAGTAGCTACGTCGGCAGGAATGACATAGCTCTGTCAACACTGGCATGTCTGTTGGTGTAACTTATGTTGGTCAGGGGTGTGTTTTTTCATACCCCTGAGCGACGTAAGTTTTGTAGATAATGATAGTATAGACATGGCCTAAGAGGAACCGTTCAAGCACTACACGTTTGTTGGTAGTGTTTTAAAGAAAGTCACACCACCGAACTGGTGGAAGGCACTAGCTGAGCACCTGGAACCAGAAAGTGCTAAACCAGCTTTTGACAGCAGTAGCCTCTTCTGCAGACAAAGAAAGAATATTTTCTTTATTTGGATGAATTCATTCAAAGTTGAGAGACTGCTTGGGAGTTGAAAAGAGCAGGAAAACTTGTCTTTCTTTTCCAGTCTATGAATAAAAATGGATGAGGAAGGGAATGAGATCTACTAGTTTTAAAAATCTGAAGGACAGCCTACATAACTTAGGAGACTGTCTCATTTTCATGAGACTTAGGCAAGTAGGAACTTAAGCTCCAGGCACTTTCACTTAGGCGTATCTGAAAATTGTGCCAGGCTGATCTTAAGTAATCAGTTTAATTCCATGACTCGCTAATTTTTCTGTTTAAATGCATCATTTAGTTGTGAATGTGAAACATGTTTTGATAAGAGAAGTTTATATACATAAAAAACATTTAAGGCTGTTTTAATAAAAATTATGTTTAATTACATTCCAGTTACCATTTTAATGCAGCTCTTCACAAATCATGAGCACATTAGTTTACTAAATAAGCAGTTTATTATTTACCATTTTCTAAACATACTAAAAATGTACAATTGATAAGAATTTGAAAATAATTAACTATACACATTAAAGTAATGATATAGCTTTAGTTTACCCTCCCAGGTAACAAAAAGTGTACCAAGTCTAGTGTAAAGGTTCTATTTAGTTGTAAATCAACATGTTTTAATAGTTATATCAACCAATGAGAACACACCTTTGTTTGGAAAGTAACTGAAGTACAAATGGAAAAGTTGATTGAGTCATGATTCAAATCAAGGCTTTCCACTTGATTTAAATTGCTGATTTTAAAATCACCTTGATTTAAATCAATCCACCCTCTAGTATAAATATTCATTTGCACTGTTTAGACTCTGAGGACCATTTTCAGCTTAATTAGAAACTTTTATTACATGGTATCAGATGTTCTCAAAAATCAGATCTTGGAACTACTTTCTAATTTTCCTGCCACCCTATTAAAGAAAATGCAACACAAGTAGAAATTTAGAACTTTGAAGCAGATAAGTAAGATGCAATAAAATATACCCAGGAAGATTAACTATTTCTAACCTTCACATTCAGCAACCCAGAAGACTGGCTGACGACATCAGCGGAGGTGGTGTTTTGATCTTGGCCTCACCCTAGAGGACAGTACACTAAGGGCAGGCTACACTTGCAGATGTAGAGCGCTTTGAATTAAACCAGCCTTCATAGAGCGCAATAGGAAAGCGCTGCAATCTGTCCACATTGACAGCTGCAAGCACGCTGGCGTGGCCACATTAACAGCTCTTGCAACGGCAAGAGAGCAGAGCATGTGGTAGCTATCCCAGCATGCAAGTGGCTGCAACATGCTTTTCAAATGAGGGGGGTGCGGTGGAGTGTGATAGGGAGTGTGTTGTGTATGTTGTGTGTAGAGAGAGAGTGGGTTTTGGGGGGGGACTGAGAGCATGTCAGCATGCTGTCTTGTAAGTTCAGACAGCAACAGACCCCCCCCCACCCTCTCTCACACACAGGATTCCACAGTAATGGTTACTTTGTCTCAAGAGCAGATAAGCATGCCGACTGCCAGAAACAGCTTTCAAAGGGCATATTGGCATGCCTGCAGTGATTCCAAAAGAATGACAAGAGTGGCCACTTGACTTAAGGGGATTATGGGACATTTCTGGAGGCTGATCAGAGTGCAGTAATGCAACACCTCGTTCACACTGACACCCAGGTGTTTCAGCCAATGCACACCAAGGGCTTGGCTACACTTGAGAGTTGCAGTGCTGGGAATTTACAGTGCTGGTCATCCAGCTGTGTAGGAACAGCGCTGGTGTGTGGCCACACTCACAGCTACCAGCGCTGGTGTGTGGCCACATTTGCAGCATTTGTGGCGCTGTTGGGAGTGATGCATTATGGGCAGCTATCCCAGCGTTCAAGTGGCAGCAACGTGCTTTTCAAAAGAGGGGGGTGGGGTGGGGTGTAGTGTGACAGGGAGCGGGGGAGAGAGAGAGAGTGGATTTTTGGAGCCAACACTGTGTGTTAGCTTCCTGCCTTGCAAAATCAGAAAATGTTCCCGACCCCTTACTCTTAACTGCAAACAGCCTGCATCCAACAGACTCCCTTTCTCCCCTCTGCCCCCGCTGTTTCTCTGTCAAGCAAACACTCACTCCCTGCCTGCCTCATTCACAGGGGTTCTCTCATTTGATTGTTCACAGTCAGGTACAGATTGATCACAGCAAACAGGAGCTGTGTTTGTTTTTTAGATAAGCAGCTCCCGGAGCACCGGAGCTCCGAGTTCACAACAAAACAAAGAGAGTAATTTAGTTAAAAGCATTCTGGGATATCTGCTAATACCCTGGAGGCCAATACAGCGCTGGTGTGTGTCCACACTTGATGAGCAGCACTGGATCACCAGCGCTGCACTCGCTACACCCCAAGCAGACCAGGTGTTCAGCCAGCGCTGCAGCCAGGGAGTTGCAGCACTGGATGTGCCTTGCAGGTGTGGACAGTTACTAAGTTGCAGCGCTGGAAAGCCTCCACCAGCGCTGCAACTCTCAAGTGTAGCCAAGCCCCAAGTGTTAATCTTCTCGCTGAGGTGGAGTACCAGGAGCGCTCTAGCCCTGGAGTCAGAGCGCTCTACGTGTCTTGCCAGTGTGGACGGGTAGTGAGCTAGGGCACCCGGGGCTGCTTTAATGCACTCTAACTCACAAGTGTAGCCAAGCTCTAAGGATATGTCTACAATTAAAATACTACAGCGGCAACCCTTCAGTGTAGACACTACCTATGCTGATGGCAGGGATTCTCCCATCAGATAGGTAATCCACCTCCCCAATGGCGATAACTAGGGTGATGGAAAAGTTCTCCAGTTGACCTAGCACTGTATACACCAGGGGTTAGCTTGACATAGCTACATCTCTCAGGACTGTGGATTTTTTACACCCTGAGAGAGACAGCTTTACTGATGTAAGTTTTCAGTGTACACCCGCCCTAGCCTAGCTCTCACACCCACCTTAGCCCCCCCATGACAAATAAGGTCTGGCTGTTAAAGTGGCATTTTGAAATCAGTTTCACACAAGTGTAGGGTGCATATTTTATTTACAAAATATTAATTCACTTCAATATTTACAAAGTTAGAAAAATCAATAAACCCTATGAAGTTTTGAAAACTTAAATACAAATAAGTCATAAGTACAGAGAGAAAAGCATTCTTAAATCAAACACTCAACAAAAACAAATATTTTTGCATATTGTAAATAAGTTTCAAAATAATGCCAGAAAGTTATAGTTCAAATCCAAGATAAAGTTAGGTTTACATAAACACATTTCCTTGGAAGGGATGAGTATGTACACCAGTGTTTCAACTAAGATGGTTTTCTTTAGATTTAAGAGGCACATTAGGTGGGTATGCAAAAAACAAGTTCCATAGGCAATGGGTAGTTTTATTACTACATCTTGACTTGTTATTATAAAAAATAATTTATTTTTTAATATCAAGTGAAAGTTAAAGTGAAAAATGTTTAATTTCCAGGCATAGAGTTGACTCAAACTAAGCCAATTAAACTGTCAGTAAAGCTACAGTAGATATTTAGGATACAGCAAGGTTTACACAGCTAAACTTAACTATCAAGTCATCCTGTAAGTGTGATATGATCAACATGTTAACTTCATTTAAATTGGTTTAGTACAGAAGCATGTTACCACAACTTCAAAGCACTGCATACTGTACACATTAATGCCTATTCAACTTGTTTGTGCAGTTACAAAGATCAGTCAGAATGTGGTCATAACTTAAGTTGATGGGAGTTTTGCTATCAAATTAATCACCAACAGGAATTGGCCACCATTGTTTTCCAGCAAAATGCAAGAGAGTGTGCAGCTAAACACCATTATTTGCCAGTAAACTGAACACTAAGCACTTGCTTTAATGTTACCATTTTCCAAGGAACTATAATTACAGTGTTACAAGTTAAATCAGGCACATACTGGCATGAAATTAGAGCTAGTACCATTTCTATTGTCAGATGTGATTGCAATTCCCAAAATAATAATCACCAATTTGCTTTTAAAAAAATAGTTATATTTGCATATGTAGTAGTAACACATTAGACCATTTAGGCCACTCATTGCACACACTGCTCAATTTTTGCACAACAAAATCCCTGACCCCATGAATTATATAATATTCACAAAATTAAAGCCTAAGTCATTTTAACTATACCTTAAGAGTACTTAGATTTGCAACACTGTACTTTAACAGATAAAGGCTTGCATTACCTCTAAGTATTTTACTGAGCATATTGATTGCTTTTATATATGTTTTGATTTTATATACTCTATCAGAGTCTAGCACCTTCGTTCTCTTAGCAACATCACTACTGATATAGTGCCCTTATCTAGTAAGAGGTAGTCCAGATAGACACTCCTTTACAGCACTATTTTTATGGCTACAATCTGACTGACGTAAATAATGAAACCATACAGCTGCTCATGCATAGACACTTTCAAAAAACCAAGTGTAGGCACATGGGAAAAGATATCCCACTTAAACCATTCAGAGAGATTAAGGCCAAATGGGAACTAGAGATTTGGGGAGGGCTCTCAAAAAACTTGATCTAAGACTAGTCTCCTCCTTAGCTTTGCAACCTACAATTCCTCCTCCACATCCTCTCTCCTCTTCTTCCAAAAGAGAGATGTCAGTGAGCCCAGTGCCACCCGAACAGGTAGGGATGGATTAAGACTAAATGAGACCATGAGACACCAAAACTTCAACACCCCCTATAACATTCCCCCACCCCCAACACACACACAATTTTTTCCTTCAGCCTCCACCACCAATCCAAGACTCAAATCTTCTTCCTTCAGCCATCCTTTCTGCTGTATACATTAAGCACAGAAAAGCCACATTTGACTAGGAATATAGAAAAAATGCCAGCGGCCTCAAAGTTAAATTGCCTTTTCTGCTCTGATATGTGCTAAACAAAGTACTTTAAGGTATGTTACTTATATGGTGCTAGGATCCTGATTCAAGAAAGCATCCCTTATTATGCAAAGCAGTTAAGCATGGGCTTAAAATTACACATATGCTTAAGTGCTTTCAGGTACTGGGACCCATAAATCAACACAGTCATATCTGAGGGAAAAAAAACATTTAGATAATATGGAGAGAAAGCTGTGACAGTTGCAACCAGGGATGCAATAATTGTTAGCGTAACATCAAAATACATACTCTTGATTGTCCCAAATTTGCCTACAATTAATCATCCATATTAGTATTTTTAACAGTTTGTTCAGTTTCCTAGGTAATTTTAATGTGGGATCTTATTTAAATCTCTACAGACTATTAATAGATGGTTTATACTGATGAATAAATGTGTTTTTTTTGGAAAAGCCACATGACACAAATGTTACTAATTTAGGCCTAAGATTTTATCTACTTTACCGTTACTAGAAGGAGAAATATTCTCTGAACTGTAGATATCTTCAACACTCTAACATGCAAGAAAATTAAGAAAAAAGGCCACCCTTTTAAAAAAATGGAGTGCATGGGCAGGGGAAGCGCCACATATTACTAGTTCTGTTGCACATGCATAGGTACTTTCCTGGTAGCAACCACAGTAAAACTGAGGCCTCTGTTCCCAGAACTACACTATACACATTCCTGAAGGCAGCAATTATGTCAATGCATAACAAAAAAAGTCACTAAACCCCTGTGTAGGCAAGATTGTAAAAAAGGAAAGCTAGTTTTAAATAGGGTATTCTAGAAGGTGAAGTATAAAAGAAAACTATACAATGTTGATTCTTTTAGTACAACTTAAGCACGAGTGTTTTTAAATGTAAAAAAAAAAAAATGTAAAAAGAAATATTCACCAGGGAAATAAGGATCTGAATAGTAATCAAGAGCATTTAAACAGCATTGTACACATGGACATAAGCAGTTCATGTCCTAAAAGCTCGGGGAGTAGAAAAAACAAGAATGAAGTTGTCTTTGGTAAAACGCCAGTATTGTCGTCAATTCTATTTTTTAAAGAAAAAGTAAATGCAGTATCGTTTCTAACTCCTACATTTAAGTTTCAGATGCACTTATTAATTCCAAATCCATAGATGGACAATATCTAAGTTGCAATTTCACAGATTGATCTATGAAATATTGTGCACTAAAGCAGCAGTTTCTAATATAAAATTGATTTTTAGTAAGTCAAACAATATGCGTAAGAAAATAATCCAATCAAGTACTGTTGGTGCAGTAAAAGTATTCATTAAATTAGAAATATAATATTCCTAAAGAAAAAATTGTAAACTATTTTAAAGTGTGCTAGAGCTGTGGATTGTTACACGTGTTCACACACATGCCATTTCTATTCAGTTTCACACTTTAAAGTCAGCCAGTCTTGAAAAAAAAGTATGATTTGTTTCCTTACAATAGGCATAAAATATGATTAGCAAAATAGTCTGGCAGTCCCAAAATCCAAGTTTACAGTCTGGTTTTAAATTAATTTCCGAGCATAAAAGGAAACGCATTAGTTTAAGGGAGTCAGTTTCAAGTATCTGATACAACCTAGTGTCCATTCCTAGTGCACAGTCCTAGATTTTGACTACTATACTTTGGGAGAAGGCTACCCTATCTTACATGAAGCCTTTGAACAACGGCTCTTTTTGCTCTTGGTTCTTTTACAAGTACTACTCATCACTGACAAGTTTGATCTAAACTAGTATATTTGTCTGCTTTTTGTTCACTTCAGGAGTTTTGCCATTGGTGTCAATGGGACCAGGAGTAGGCTCGCTGTCTTTCATTCCTGCCTCCACTTACATTCTGCTGAACTGCAAGCAGCACATTTTACTTCAATCAGCACAAAACTGGGAGCCCAGAGAAGTCTTACAAATTAGTTGTTCTAGAAAATTATTTCCAAAAGAGCTCATGGCTATTCAGTACTAAAGAACAGGGGACCTGCAGACAATAGCATTTGTAATGGCTTGACTATTAGTGGAAGTAAACATTAATGGTCCCCAGTATCAGAGTTGGCCATTATATGGTACAATATTAATGCAACCCCTATTCATTTTCTTTGTAGTAGCTGTCAATTGTATCTGAATTAAAATATACCACAGTAACAGTGATGTCATCTCTATACATCCTTGCTAGATCTTCAGGTAAAGTCAACATTGCAGCAAGTCTCTCTTGGTCTATCTCTCCATATTCATTATTTCCAATTGCATGCCTTATTAGGTGAGTGGCTATATTCTGGTCATGTGAGCCAACACCCCTGGCTTTTCTATGACGCAGCAGACTTTGCATGTAACCCAAGCTGGCTGGTTTTTGAAAAGTCATCCTTGGTTTCTTCACATTAGATTGTGCTAGGTGTTCTGCAACAAGTTTTATGACATCTTCATTGTTCAGCATGTCCCACAGTCCATCTGAAGCAATAACTAGAAATTTATCTTGACATCTTAGTTTATGGTAGGTGACTTCAGGCTCTGCAATTAAATAGGGAGGCGTATAGTAATTGGGAGGCGCATACTGATAAATATTTAAAGCCTCAACATCACAACCATTCTCCAGAATACTGTGTTGCAGTTCTTTACTCCATTTGAATCTGACATCTCCGAAAGCTCTGGAGGGCATAAGAATCCCCAGCAGCCTGTTGTTTATGATTACAGTTTCCTCCTCAGACTTAGGATGTTCTCCCTTTAACCTTCTGATTTCTGCTTCATTGAAAGCATTGTGGTCTCGAGTAAGAGAGAGTGCAGACCATATTCCATCTTCTTCTTGAACCCCTAGGACTGCCCTGCAATCCCCAGCATTTGCAATGTGTAAGTGAACACTGTCAATGTGAGCCACACAGGCTGTTGCACCAGAGAAAGCCACTTGAAGGGCAGTGTTTCTCATCATTTCATTTTCTAGGGGAGCCTGTGCTTCCAGTGATATATCTGAATCTAACCTTTTGAATGCATATATCAAGGCTTCTTCTACACTGAATCCCAGTTCTACATCTGGGTTCAATAGTTCCTGCCAATAAACTCTGAGGTGATCCAAGTACAGTGAGGCTACTTCTCGGTACATGTCATTTGGATGCTTGTACCACTGCAGAATTGGCAGAACTGGTTTCATGCGTTCCATGGCAAACTCAATCTCTTCCAGTGTTTGTTGAGACATGAGAGAGACAGCTATATAATACAACAGTCTCTGACTTACCGACTGAGCACATGCATAACCTGCATGACCATCAAAGACTCCAAACATCATCCCTTTGGTCTGCAAGCATGTGGCTGCACTTCTACGATCTTCATTCGGTGTGTTGGCAGCCAGCTGGTTACTCTCAAATTTCAGCACAGAATTTGCATTTTTACCATCAAAGTCATGAATTTTATGAGAAAATTCATCTGCTCTTAATATATCATTTATTTGTGATGATGTCAACTGAAGACTGAAGTCTTCTTCTTCAGTTGAAGTATGTCTGAATGCTTTTTTTAAAGTGAAGACATTGTCGATGCTCCAGCTCAGCACAAAAGGGGAAAGAGGCCCTTTGGCAAACCCACATTTCCATTTCATCTGGTTTCTGTTTGGGATATATCTTGAGTACAAACGTCCTTTTCCTTGCAAAACAATGATACTGTTTCTTGCAGAACTTAAAATCCTGGAGGATACAGTACTGGACATCATAAGATGAACTCTTTGTAGAGTGATTCTTTCAGCAAAGCAAATTTTTTGAAGACCTAGGAGTTAAAAATAAGGCAGAAGTAAAAAATTAGAAGCCACACACAAATGTTTCACATGTAGTCCTAGAGCTTGAAGAAAATAGCTGAATTTTTAACATGCTATTGAAGGACAAGAGAGTGTTATATCAGCACCGGCTCTTCCATCACTTGCTTGTAAGTTCATGGAATATAAGAGCCTAAGTGTGTCTCTTTTATAATTATCACACTGGACCAGGTAGGGTGAGTTTATCACACCTCAAATAGTCAAAAACTATTTTTCGCATTAATCACAGTAAGATTAAAATAAGGAACAGCCAAGACTGGTGAGAAATGCAAGCTCATTGTGATAGCCTACAGGTGAAAAGAAGCAGAACAAGCAGTTAAGCATGTGTCTAATTTTAAGCCCATGCTTCAGTGCTTTCACGTACTGGGATTCAAATGAAGATAGTGATATCTGAGTGAAAGGAACAACATTTAGACAATACAGACAGAAAGTTACCTGATCATTGCAGTATGTTAGCTATCCCATGCAAGGCCTAGAAATAATTCTCTCCCCCTGTTCACCAGTGCTGACCCAATACAAAAAACCAAGCATCAGAATAATGACTAAGCTACTAAGTATTCATTATGTATTATTTAGTCCTAGACACCCAATCACCACATAGTAAGTGCCCAGAGAAAGCAAGCCCTGCCAAACAGTCATTTAGCATAGCTCCTAGAACAGAAAGCTGCTGTGGATAGGCATATCCAGGTCTAAATTGCTTATATCCAGTGAGTCCTGCTCCCTCGTGTCAAATAATTTCACAATGGCATGACATAGTATGTATGCACTCCCACAAAAACAAAACAAAACAAACAGCAAAGAATCCTGTGGCACCTTATAGACTAACAGACGTTTTGCAGCATGAGCTTTCGTGGGTGAATACCCACTTCTTCGGATGTTGCATGTATTCACCCACGAAAGCTCATGCTGCAAAACGTCTGTTAGTCTATAAGGTGCCACAGGATTCTTTGCTGCTTCTACAGAACCAGACTAACACAGCTACCCCTCTGATACAAAACAAAACAAAACAAACACACACACACACACGCCGGCTGCCGAATCTTGTCAGTCTCCAGAGACCAGTCTAAAAAGGCCACAGGCAGAGACTGCAATCTTAATGCCTGGATGCAAACAAATTGCATTCGAGGGTGCCAGCAACCACCCAGGGTTAGTCAAACCGATTAGAGTGCTCATCTGTAAGTGGATTTGCGACCAACAAGAGAGGATGCACTGGCCTTACAGCAGCAGACATTCAGAGGCATTCATGACAATCTAGATAAGCTGCCACCATCTCAGTGCTCCCTATACCAAAGTAGGTATTAGATACCTGTAGTGGCACATTGCAAGAAAAGTTTAAGCAGCTCACAGGCTAAGTGACCCAGATTCAACCTTTACAAACATGCTAGAAATATATGTAAATGGTAATTAGGGCCATTCCATCTTAGATAGGCTAGAACTAAGTTTGAAATGCAAACTTTTATTGTTAGAGAATCAGAGGTAATACTAATTGTATGTGTTTACATGGCCAACATCTAACAAGATATAACTAAACAAACAGTTCTTGTCTACTACTGTAGCTATTGATTCAGAGATCAAAAGGGAATATTAACATTTAGATGAATCTTGGGTGAAATAATGTCATTGTCTACATGTCACTTTTAAAGTTTGTGGTAAACAAACTGGTGATGTTTGGGCTGAAGGTTACATCAAAAGCCTATTGTTCACCCAGGACTATATGGTTAAGAGGCTGCTAAAAACTGTATAAAGGACCCTTGGGACCTGATCCTTTCATCTCAGATCTGCTTGATGCTTTATGCAGAGGAATTTTCAGTCTTAAAACTGAGATCTCCAGTCGCACGTGGATCACTCTGAATATGACCATTGGACTATAACGTATGGACTAACTCTGAAAAAACTCTTTGCTACTACAAAACTCACCATCTCACCATCACATTGTAAAAGAGCCACTTGTCTGCCATTCAGAAGCAGAGGGCAAAATTTAGCCTGAAAGCAGATACGGATATAGTTGTACACTTCTTACTACAGGGCTAAGTTTTGTTCTCTGCCTACATGTAGCAGATGTAACACAATGGTAGTGCACTTGCTTAATCAGAGCTGGGTTTAAACCCCTGGGGCAAAACATCATTGCATGGAGAACAAAGTAACATCATAGCACTATGACAGTGAAGTTGGTCCAATAAAAGCTATCACCTCACCCACCTTGTCTCTTTAAATTGAAGGAGCATTCAAGCACTTTCAATTACACTACTGATATTCCACATAGAGTTGAGTGTATTTTTTTAAAACAATATGTGACATTGATATATGCCACTGAGGCAGATCACCTAAGGGACCATCCCATCTTCCAAGCGATCATTAAGAGAGGTTGGGATTTTACAGTGTGGTGGCTTATCTGGCAGAGAAGTCAGCAACAGAGACCCAGGATAATCCTCCTAGTATATCTTTTGATGAATGACAGAAAATCCCACTCATCATCAAGAACAGAAGATGGGAAAACAGCAAAGCCCTTTTCTACACTGGTGATATTTAGTTAAAGATTCCCACCAAAGCCAACAATGTCTTCCACCAGGGGGAGCATTAGTTCATTCAAGGCTTTCCCAACTGGATCCACTTTTAAACAGTATTTTTACTAGACTTGGTTTCAGCAGGTTTAATTAAAAATAGTAGTTTAAAAAAAAACAACAACACACCTCTCAGGTCCATCTCTCCCAGTTCAACTGCTCCAAGAGTTGATTGACTGTTGTAGATTTCACACAGGCATTTCTACCTCCAGCACTCCAACCAAGACTTGTAACTCAGGCCATTAGCAGCTTTGTCTATTTTCAGCATTGTGACCCTACATGCATCAGTGGTAAGTATCATTGGTAGGGGAAGGCTGTGCCTCCCCAAACAGCCCAGCGTGAAGACACTGCCTCCCCAAACTACCTGGCGTGGCCCCACCCATGCTCTACCCCCAAGCGCCCTCCTGCCAGCTGTTCCCTTCTGTGGCTGAGGGACCATGCCACCCACCCAGCGTGGTGGGGCTGGAGTCATGTGGGGGGCCAACAGCTGTGTGTGGGGTGGTGCTCAGGACTCCAATGGGGCAAGAGGGAAAGGGCGGGGCTGAGGAGGAGGGGCCAGGAGCTAGCCTCCCCCAGGGGCACATTCACCTGCCGCCCATGCCTGCATGCCTTCATGCCAAACCCCTCCCCATCACACCAAGAGACACTTTTATAATTCCTTGTGTGTCTATCCTTAGTAAATTTACAATTGAGTAGAGTAAATTAATTAGGCCAATTTGTCTGGAGTTGTCCTACCAAAGAAACTTATTTGAATTCAATAACCCTTATTTTGCAAAGCTATACTAGTCATTAGAGCGGTTCTTACCTATTTGATGCTTAAGTACTCAAACTCTGAGCTATTAAACATTAGGTAGATCCCTGCAACAGTTCGCAAGTTCAGCTGATAGTTTCATATCAAGTATGCATTCAGCAAAAATGTGTTTCTTTACTGTAAGTAGAGCTTTATGGTATGTGTGAGATGGGATGCTTATGAAGCATCCCTTCTACTTAACATCTATTTTGTTATATTAGAGCCTACTGTACTACTCAACCAATACATATTTTACCTTAGCCAAACTTTTTGCCTCAGGTTCACAGATGTTCATGACTAGAGATTGGAAAAGATAGGGATCAATATGAAAATTGAAAGGTGGAGATAAGGAACTGGTTAAAGGGGAGACTACAACGGGTCATACTGAAAGGTGAACTGCCAGGCTGGAAGGAGGTTACCAGTGGAGTTCCTCAGGGATTGGTTTTGGAACCAATCTTATTTAATCTTTTTATTACTGACCTTGGCACAAAAAGTGGGAATGTGCTAATAAAGTTTGCAGATAACACAAAGCTGGGAGGCATTGCTAACACAGCAGGACCAGGATGTCCTACAGGAAGATCTAGATGACCTTGTTGAAGGACATAAATCCACACCGTGTAGAGGTCAAGCATAGGAGTTTATTACACACAGCGCTGGCGGAATGTCACCTGGCTTATTAGGCTCAGAGACACTGTCAATCAATTGATTACAATAGAATATATAGATTTTCCATGGGCGGGGAGAAAGTGACAGGGTAGGCAGTTCCACACTCCGGGATAGGTTTTGCAGCAAGACAAGAGAGCACATTAGCCAATGGCTAAAAAGTTACATAATGTCTCTGCTCATGGTCTCAAGTTAGCAAGTTAACATTTAATTAATACTTTGATAAAATGTTATTAGTATAAAATATATATATATTGAATTCTGATTTGGGGTCCATAGGAATGGAGCAAGTCCTTTGATTGTCCAACAGGTACATTCCTTGGGGTTAAAGCAAAGAAACAGTGAAAGTATATGACAATACAGATTGTCTCCTTTATGTCTTAAGGCAGGCATTGGTCCCTGGGAAGGGAGGTGGAAGGATGCCATATCTTATACTGACATGTGCCAATTTTCATAAACTCAAGGTTGGATCTGTGGGAAGAACATTCCCTACAGAAGAGACTGACACAATAGCAACAAGGATCCTTTGTTCAATTTGCAACTTTGAATAAAACAATTATTTAGTTCTTAGCTCCAACACCTGGCAATTTGCTGACCAGGCCTATTTTAGCAAAACAAGATTATCTGTTTACCCCAGCTTTCTCTTAGCTAATCACTATTTGCTAGGCCTCTGGTCTCCAGACCAAACTCTGGACTTTGGGTCTAAAAAAGAGATGGCACAATCCATATACCAGGTTGTTATATAAAATGCACATGGATTTTAACCCTTCACTTGTAAACTGGAATAATAGTAATAGGATGAAATTTAATAGTGAAAAGTGCAAGGTCATGCATTTAGGGATTAATAAGAATTTTGGTTCTAAATTGGGGACACATCAGTTGGAAGTAACAGAGGAGGAGAAGGACATCGGAGTACTGGTTGATCACAGGATGACTATGAGCCGCCAATGTGATACGGCTGTTAAAAAAGCTAATGCGGTCTTGGGATGCATCAGGTGAGGTATTTCCAGTAAAGATAAGGAGGTGTTAGTACCGTTATACCAGGTACTGGTGAGACCTCATCTGGAATATTGTGTGCAGTTCTGGTCTCCCATGTTTAAGAAGGATGAATTCAAACTGGAACAGATACAGAGAAGGGCTACTAGGATGATCCAAGGAATGGAAAACCTGTCTTATGAAAGGAGACTCAAAGAGCTTGGCTTGTTTAGCCTAACCAAAAGAAGGCTGAGGGGAGATATGATTGCTCTTTATAAATATATCAGAGGGATAAATATCAGGGAGGGAGAGGAATTATTTAAGCTTAGTACCAATGTGGACACAAGAACAAATGGATATAAACTGGACACTAGGAAGTTTAGACTTGAAATTAGACGAAGGTTTCTAACCATTAGAGGAGTGACATTCTGGAACAGCCTTCCAAGGGGAGTAGTGGGGGCAAAAAAAATATCTGGCTTCAAGACTAAGCTTGATAAATTTACGGAGGGGATGGTATGATGGGATAGCCTAATTTTGGCAATTAACTGATCTTTGATTATTAGCAGGTAAATATGCCCAATGGTCTGTGATGGGATGTTAGATGGGGTGGGATCTGAGTTACTACAGAGAATTCTTTCCTGGGTGCTGGCTGGTGAGTCTTGCCCACATGCTCAGGGTTTAGCTGATCGCCATATTTGGGGTCAGGAAGGAATTTTCCTCCAGGGATGATTGGCAGAGGCCCTGGAGGTTTTTCGCCTTCCTCTGCAGCGTGGGGCACAGGTCACTTGCTGGAGGATTCTCTGCACCTTGAGGTCTTTAAACCATGATTTGAGGAGTAACTCAGACATAGGTTAGGGGTTTGTTACAGGAGTGGGTGGGTGAGATTCTGTGGCCTGCATTGTGCAGGAGGTCAGACTAGATGATCATAATGGTCCCTTCTGACCTTAAAGTCTATGAGTTTATGAGTCTATGAGATGGAATGTCTGAACAGTTAGTGGCATCATTAATCAGAAAACATCCTGGTTCAGAAGAGAACAGCAAAGTCCTGAGGTTTGCATGGCTATGTCTTGTCATCCACAGATGAATCCATGCTGAAATGGACGTCTTTGCTCAAGGTGCCATGATGAACAGAATCATGTTCTGAACATCACAATACAGAGATTGTTGGAGCAGCCATCTCTGGATTTGGGATTCTTATCCATAGTCTTCAGTGCTTCACCTTCAGCTCCTTTATCTTCTCCTTGCACTGCTGTACAGTCCATATGATCCTGTGTTCAGACTGCAGGTGCTGAGATATACCATCTTACAGTTTGACATTCTTCTTTGAAGAATTAAAACAGTGCTTTTTGCTTGCTTTGGCCTAAAGCTGCACACTAGTATTTGTATTTACCAGGCACTCTGCTGCTATATCCAATAATTGGAGCTGGATGAGGATGGAGAAACTGCATGCAGACAGGCCATGTGGGACTGAGGATGTTTAGCAGAGGCATATAAGCAACTTCCAGTCAGGTGTCAGAGCACAGGTATATGGCAAGATAGTAACACAGGAATTGATTCTGGGAGGGAGAAGGGGGGGGAGAGGGGTTTGTGGAAAGGGAGTGGAGGACCATCAGGTCTTGATTTTTGTGACTGGCCATGGGTGCACATTTTCACTGTAACTACCTTGGGTTAGTAATATGTAGGATAACCTAACTCCAGGTGTGCCTTATACCTCAGGACATGGTGGTTGTATGAGGATGTAGATAGGTGATCACAGAGCATGTTCTAGGGAAAACCTGTGGTTGAACCCAAGTCTGCAATGAAGACAAAGCCTAAGTTGCATTAGTATAAACCCTGATTTACATCAGTGCATGCATCAATATTAAGGCTCTGTAGAAGTGTTGATGTAGTTACACTGGTGTCCCCTTTTTTAAAAAAAAAAGTGAACAGGACCCAACATCAACATATATGTGGATTCCTGCTTTGCCAACAGCTTGTGTTGCTCAGTGGTAATTTGTCACCGTGTCATCTGCCACATCACTGCTGCCATAACCCCCTCTGTACCTTCCTTAGGGTACAAAGTGCATGCTTTGGCTCTGCTCAGGGCACTGCAGAGTTGTGGAAGTAGGAGAAAGCCATACGCCCAGCAAAATTCTATTTTGCAGCACCCTAGCAAAGACCTCAGATAGAGCTAACCATTATTTAGGCTTCTGACTGTAAGGTCATTTCTACACTAAAGAGCTTATAGTGGCACAGATGTACCGATGCAGCTGCAGCGCTGTAAGATCTCAAGTGTAGCTGCTCCATGCCGATGCAGCAGCTATATCAGCAGGAGAGCGCCTCCCACCGACATAGCACCAACCACACCAGCACGTCTGTTGGTGTAACTTAGGTTGGTATGGGGTGTGGTTTTTTTCCCCACACACCCTGAGTGACATAAGTTATCCCGACAGCAGTGCTAGCATTGACATAGTGTTAGTGTGAACACCTCTTTGTGAATTTCTTTAAAGACCTAGCAAGTAATTTACTTAAATTTACCACTTAGAGCTGGATGGAGGACAACAATTCTGTTTTGCAACAACTTCTGAGGTTTCAAATTTGTTTTCATTCCACAGTGAAGTGAAAACAAAACCCTTCAAATATTTTTTGTGAAAAGGATGTGTGTCAAAGTGTCTGTTTTCCAGTCAAAAAGGTCAGATTAATCTCTATGTCTGGATTTGTCTAGAGTTCACAGTGGACTTCAGAAACCTTCCTGGTGAGAACTTCAATGAATTGAGTGTCTCTCCGTAAAACATTTCAGTTTTGACAACTTTTTGTCAAAATATGCTGGGTTATCTAAAGTGTTCCAAACAGCTCTAATACGACTCTTCCTACATTAACAGGAGTGGCCTATTGCCATGAATTGATACGAACCCTATGCATAACTCATATTTTTGCTTTCATCAAGGATGGTTGATAGATCATTTGAGATATGCCTCCTTGTTCATTTATCTACTGCCCACATCTGCATGACTTCTCTTAATGGCACATGGTGCTATCAGACCTCACACTGCAGCTTGCCCCACAGAACTTGTCTTGAGCACCTCAGTGATTCTAAACACTCCCTTTGAAAAGTAAAGCTACAGTCTGGTTCTGTGCTGTATGACTACACTATGGGATGAGGGCTCCAGCTGAGGATGTGGGCTCCACAGTGGGGTCAGAAATGATGGGTTCAGGGTGCAGCAGGGAGCACAGGGTTCAGAAAGGTGGTTGGGGTGCAGGCTCCGGAACAGTTTGGGTGCGAGAAGGGGCTGGGGACAGGGATTGGGGTGCAGGAGGGGGGTTGGGATGCAGAAGGCGCTTACCTCAAGCAGCTCATGAGAAGCTGCCACATGTTTGGCTCTCAGGCGGAGGTGCGGCCAGGCGGCTCCATGCGCTGGCCCTGCAGCTCCCATTGACCACGGTTCCCGGCCAATGGGAGCTGTGGATCCGGCACTCTGGGCAGGGGCAGTGCACGGAGCCCCTGTGGCTGCCCCTACACCTAGGAGCAAGGTCCCTTTTCGACAGGGCGGCCCGATGGAAAACGTGCCTCCTGGAGGCACCTCCCGTCCCTCCCAAGGGAAGAAAGGTAACAGCCGCCCGGCCCTGTGCGCTCCCGGGACCAGCCCAGGCCACCATGGCTCGGGGCTCGCCTTGCTCTTCGCCTGAGCCCGCGCTCACCGCCACTGGGCGGCGAACCAGCGGGCTCCCAGCCCGGCGCAAACACAGGGGGCGGCCCGGGTCCCGCCCGGCTCCTCCCCTCCAGTCCCGAGGGGAACGAGGCCTCCGCGGAGCTGGGGTAGGTCTCAGCGGCGCCCCCAAGCGACAAGGGGCAGCACCACAGGCCGCGGCTTCGCGCCCTCGGTCTCAGCATCGCCACAGCGCCAGGGGAGCCCCCCCGGCTTCCCCCGCCCCCGCGGCAGCTCGCGCCCAGCGATGCGCTCGGCGCCCTTACCCGGCCGCGGGATGCCGCTCTCAGGCTGCCCGCCGCGCGCCTGCCGAAGGCGAGAGCCGCGCCAGCCCAGACACTAGTCCGCCGTGCCGGTTCCGGGCCCGGGGTCGTCCGGTGGCTCCAGGGCGGAGGGGCCCTGACGCGCAGAGCCTGCAGCCAACCGGCTGCTCCGCTTGGGGAGCCGCCCACACGCCTCGCCTCAGGCAGCTCGGCTCGAGGCCGCGGCTTCCTCCCCTTGTGAGGTGAGGTGAGGTGAGGGGGGCGGGGCAGAGCGCGGGGAGCGGCAGAGCGGGGCCGTAGCGGGGACGGTCTGGGGGTTGGGCTCAGAACACGGGGCTCTGGGCACCTTTCGAGCCCGGCAGGCTCTCGCTCCAGGGCGGAGGCGCCTCCAGTCCCTGGCTCGGGCTCCGTGCTCGGGAGTGGTGCTGCAGGCCGCGTCTAGGGTCTCCCAAACCTTGCCACAGCCACAGCCAGTCCTGGTGAGCTCGCTTCTGGGCCCCGCGCAGCCCAGCGCCCCACCACAGCCATTACAAGCCACGGGAAAGTCCATGGTGTGTGATTGAGTCTAGCCGGAGCTATTGGCTAACAGACAGCCACTGCCTTCATACAACAAGACAACGTGCAATCTACCCCTGCAGAGGCACTAATGATACATGTAATACTTAGTAATAAATGTCTAAAGTATGCACCTTTGTTCCCTCCTTGGCCTCTAGCCACTAAGCCATCTACCCTGGACTTACTTTTACTATCTAACTCCCTAATCAACTTGAAATAGCAGGCATGATTTTAAAAAAAAAAGTGATATTTCCTCCTTTTCCAACCATTATCATGATGGCCTGAGACACGGGGAATTTCAGCCTTACATCCTCAGTAACAGTTTTTCCAGATTATAAAAGTCTCATATGCCACACCTTTGCAGAGTTAGAGGAGCTCTGTATCTTTTTCAGTAGGACCCAGTACCTGTTTTTAAGCCTCCATCTCAACAGAACTGATGAAAATCCATCTGATATATTTGTAAGGTCAAGGGTCTGGGTGGGAATGTTAGGAGAGAGCTAGAAGCCGATGTTCTTACAACATTGTCCCTTGGTACCCCAATACTGAACAAAGACTACATGGAAAGTGAGAAAGCAGAAGGGAAGAGAAGAAAAGTACATTTGGAGACTAATTTTTTAAATCATGCATATGTGCCACAAATATTTGCAGGTCACAAACACAAATTGTGTGTCATAATACAAGAACTAGGGGGTCACCAAATGAAATTAATAGGCAGCAGGTTTAAAATAAACAAAAGGAAGTATTTCTTCACACAACACACGGTCAACCTGTGGAACTGCCAGAGGATGTTGTGCAGACCAAGACTATAATAGGGTTCAAAAAAGAACTAGGTAAATTCATGAAGGATAGGTCCATTAATGGCTATTAGCCAGTGTTGGTGTCATTAGGCATAACCCTAGGTAACTCAGGAGGGTGGAAAACCACAGTGTTAATGAAGCCTTTCTGTACTAGGCCTGAATTGAACCAAAGTTATTTTATGCTTGTCTAAGAGTCCCTTCATGTTAAATTCTAGTCGAACTCACAGGTCAGAATTAAGAATGGAATGTGTAACTGCTCCTTATCAGTGCAACACTGAAAGCCTATTTGTATCTGGCTTAGGAGGAGGAGGGGAGGGAGAGCAAAGTAATAAATCCGAAAGTAAACCAAGCTGACAGCCTTGAAAAGTTACAAGATAAATTGTTTGCTGTCAAGGATGATTTAACCTGTTTAACGTAATCGCAAGCTATACAATGTGTCTACTATATGGGAGGGGACTAAAGGGTAGAAGGGGGGGTAGGTAATGGGGGTAATAGAGATGCCTAGCTGAAGTCATGTATAAGAAGAGACACACAGCTTATGTCTGTGTGCAGGATTTGAGATTGCAATGTCTCCCTTGCACCTTATTTGGGCTCAAATAAACTTTTTCTGCATTCTCCACCTTGGTGTGTTTATTGGGAGCGAAGCACACCGGGCAACGAACCACTGTTGCTGCCTCAGGCCTTTTGGGCCGGCAACACCAGGATGGGCAGGGATGGAGTCCCTAGCCTCTGTTTGCCAGAAGCTGAGAATGGGCAACAGGATGGATCACTTGATTACCTGTTCCGTTCATTCCCTCTGAAAAACTTGGTATTGGCCACTGTTGGAAGACAGGATACTGGGCTAGATGGAGCACTGGTCTGACCCAGTATGGCCATTCTATATTTTTAATGCAACTGTAAATGCCAACTGGCTAACAGCACACACATTGCCAGTTATATGAACAATTGGACTTTGTGAGGAAAACTTTTTATTTGTATGTACAGTCTTGGCAATTACCATAGCAAGGTAGATGCATCTATGTGTATAATTTTAAACCTCAGTATTTTAAAGTCAAGCAAGTTCAAACCTACATCCCTCATTTTTAACAAATGTTACCAACTTGCTAGCCCTGCCTATTTAGAATCTGATTTACAGATAGCTTTGCAGAATCAGGAAAGTTAGAAATGGAAGTCAGCTATTTAGATTATAAACTGTTTGTGGCAGGGACCATCCTTGTGTTGTGTGTTTATCTAGTGCCTAGCAGAACAGAGTCAGGCTCTGTGACTCACGTTCCTAGGCACTACCATAATAATACAAATACTAACCAGGCCAAGCCAATTGTTTATTGGAGTCTTTCCTACAGTACATTTTCTTTAGCTTTATTCAACCTTATTTTAAGCATTCCAAATGGTGGTGGATTTTACAGTTTCATAAATAATCTTCCCTAATAGTTTAATGTAATTTCAAGTACCTAGATTGTGCTTTCCTGAGATGGTAGTTTATTCATCTGTTTGATTTTAAATAATTGATTTACTGTATTCCAAGTAACGAGCAACATAAAGGTAACTAATGAGCACTTATAGGATAAAAGCTCTTTTCTATTAAAGCTCCTCCCCTCCGCCCCCGAACTGAGTATACTTAATGGTTTTTCTTTTGATTTGTTTATTCAGTTGTTAAATTCTCATAATACTGACTCATGATGTCAGGGGGACATATGGATACTCAGCACTTCTGACAAACAAACCCCGAGGAGCCTCAAGTTGTGAACACCCAGAACTGTGGCAACCAGAAGTTACAGGCCATTTTTGAAAACATCATGCATTTAAGACATGATCTGATACTCCTTAAAATCCATGGGAATCAGTCGACTGATTTTATTAGGTTTTGAGGAGGCCTTCAAAACACAGGCCTGGATTAGAGTGGCGTGCAGCTGTATCACCTCAGCAGGAGCTTTGAGACACCAGGGAAACTTTGCTAGCTGCTATACCCCTTAAGGTAAGTGCAGCACATGCTCATTTCCACAGCCAGCTAGCCCTGTTGACTAGTGTAGTTGCATGGGTGGAGAAATGTGAGGTCATGAAAGAGACTCTGTGTTCAAGGACTATGCTTGTGATCAGTTTTTTTGGGAGGAAGGGGAAGACATGGCTGTGGTGCCCCATGTGCCACTCCGCGCGTGCACACACGCACATGCCCTTAAACTGAATCCTGTAGGTGCAGTGCCCCGCTGGTGCAGAGTTCACTGGAGAATCAGGGTCTAAGATTGTAAACTCAAAAGGAAGGGATCTGTCTTCTATATCTGTAAAGCTCCCAGCCTATGTTAGGGCTGCATAAATAAAACTACTGTCTTACTATATAGCTGCTTATGATGTTAAGTGCACACCATTGAATATACAGGCTTTCAATAGGGCCAGGTTAGTTATTTTAGATTCTTCCATGTTCTGACTAATTTTAATGGTGTAACCTTAACATTGAATGCAAAAACTTCCATTAATGCAGTCTCAATATAATACTAAAAGTGATCTTCATTAGTCATAATCTTGGCCAGTTCAAGTTTCATAGCAAAAGATTGAGGTGGCATTATTTTTGGAATGAATTGCTGCCTCTGATAACAGTCTGAGGGGGGATAACCAGCTCAATGTTAGTTACCGTTACACCAGACAGGAGAGAGAAACGCTGACAATGACATTTGTAATTGTTCCACTTAAGCAATGAATAATTGCTGATGCTGCACTCTGCACAGGCAAGACTCAGTGACTTTATGCAGCCTCTGCAACAGTCATATTGCAGAGGCCTGGTCTGAATTGGATAACCTTTGCAAACAGTGCCAAATATACTGGAAAGTGAGCAATCATTCATAGTGGAAGTAATCCTAGGAAAGAACTACAGAACAATCTTGATTATTCAGCAGTAACTAGAATACTAGCTGTATTCTGATCAGATAGAAGATGCTGGGACTAGAAGTCTGCAAAATTTGCATTTAAAGTTTGCATATGCAGGCAAAAAGGCTGCAGAGATCCTGCAGAGCTTAAAACTCTACTTAAGGACTTCAGGGTCTAAAGTACTCTACATAAAAAGATGTAGTGGCTGAATTCAAGTCCTGGAGACTATTCAACTTGTTGATAACTGAAATTTTGTTAACAGAGTTCAGATAATCAAGGTTCCACTGTAACTGGATTCATAGCAGCTCTGTTAGGCTCTCTTCTAAAATTCAATAACTACCTAGCAACAGAGGTGCCAGAAACTAGAGACAAAGAGGCCATACACCTTTAGGAAAGAAGTAGTAAGTGTTAGCAAATTAACATGATTTTGATGTAGCAGTGACATCTCTGAATAGGGTTCTCATTTTAGCAGAGTTAATAGATGCATACAATTGAGCAAGACACTTCACCAAATGTAAGTGATTCCAAAGGCAAGAAGCAAAGAGTGAGTTCAAGATGGAGCTTCAAGCATGGAAACTACCTTTTCATATTTGCTTACCAAACAACTTTTTAGAATACGTTCCTTAAACGGTTGGAAAAAGTTTGGATCTAGAATAGCTTTTTTCTATTGAGTATTTCTGTTCTTTATTTGATTAAACTCCCTCCTTCTTCCTCCAACCCCCCCCTCCGAGATACTAGTGGAATAGAAAAAATATTAAACAGCAGCAATTGAAGTTTGACATTTTTTAAATCAGCAGCCGCAGATAACTTGCAAAGAGTTTTAAGAGAGCTGGCTGAGGAGCTCAGACAACCATTATTCTTGATTTTTCAATAAGTCTTGGAGCACTGGGGAAATTCCAGAAGACTGGAACTGTGGCCAGTGGGAGATGGGGGGCAGTACCTGTGGGCGAGAGCAGCACCTCCTGGCCTCCCTGCCTCAGAGCTGGACCTGCTGGCCGCTTCCGGGGAGCAGCGCAGTGCAGTGCCAGGACAGACAGGGAGCCTGCCTTAGCTTCAGCCTTGCAGTGCCACTGACTGGGAGCTGCCCAAGGTAAACCTGCACCCCAACCCCCTGCCCCAGTCCTGAGCCCCCCCAAACCCAGAGCCCTCTCCTGCATCCCAAACCCCTCATCCCCAACCCCACCTCAGAACCCACGCTCCCACCTGGAGCCCTCACCCCCTCCTGCATCCCAACTCCCTGCCCCAGCCCAGAGTCCCCTCCCACACCCTGAACCCCTCATTTCTGGCCCCACCCTGGAGTCTGCACCCCCAGTTAGAGCCCTCACCCTAACCCCATGCCCCAGCCCAGTGAAAGTGAGTGAGGATGGGGGAGCGTGAGTCACAGAGGGAGGGGGAATGTAGTGAGAGGAGGCGGGGCCTCAGGGAAGGGGCAGGGCTAGGAGGTTCGGTTTTATGCAATTACAAAGTTGGCAACCCTAAGCAGAGCACACAGACTGAGCTAGGCCATGCCCCCACACACAGAGTGCACCAGTAGAACTACATAGGTTTTTGAAAGGACAAATGGCCTTGCCTCACCCCAAATGGACTTTTGAACCTCCATGCAGAGGGCATGCACTGAGCCACATGCAGAGCACACACTTCACCAGGCTACCCCATCATCTTCTGAAGTTCCAAAGGTGGGCATGAATAACTATCACTTTAATAGACACAGATCTAGTTTTAGAGATGAGACAAATAAAAACAAAGCTGGGACAAAAAAAGTTTGCTCAAGAATTTCAGTCAGAGCAGTAACATTCCTTTAGTTTCATTAGGGCAAACTCCAAGCTTTGAACACCTGTTAGGTAAATAACCTAAAACAAATACCCAAATTCCAGAAATGCCCACAAACTGAACACACTGAAGCACACAGGATAAGCACAAACAGCCATTAGCAAAATGTTATTCCAATTCCAGTCCCAACCTCATCCTACCTCTGCTGTTACAGAACTGACCAAGGCCTTGTCTGCAGACAAAGTTGACCTAGTTTAACTGAAGATGGGATTTTTAAACACTGATTTAGTTAAACTGGTGCAAAAGGTTGTATAGACACTTATTTTGGTTTATCTTATTTGGCAAATTGATTAGGAATCTGTTTAAGATTAACTGGAAAAAACCCCGCTCATAAGGTGAAATAAGAGTGCCCACACAGGGATTTGTATCAATTTAACACCTGATTTAAATTAAATTGATATAACCCCTCAGTTTACACAAGGCCTCTGGCTCTATCTACATTAAGGAAAGTCAGGCTAATTGTAGGCTCACCAGTATAAATTCCTAATGCACTGGTGCAAAACAGGGCTTGCACCAGTGCAACTTAATCCAACATACCAAAGAAAAATGTACTAGTGAAAGCCCCACTTCACACCAGTGCAGCATATCAACACTAGGTGTTTGTACCAGTGAAACTACATCAATGTTATTACGCTGGTGTGAAATGTAGCTAGGTCAGAGTTGTTACAGAATCTAGATCTTATTTACTGTAGCACAGGGGTTCTCAAACTGGGGGTCAGGATCCCTGGGGGTCACGAGGTGATTACAGGGGGGCGGGGTCATGAGCTGTCAACCTCCACCCCAAGCCCTGCTTTTCCTCCTGCATTTATAATGGTGTTAAATATATCAAAATGTGTTTTTAATTTATAAGGGGGGGTCACACTCAGAGGCTTGCTATGTGAAAGGGGTCACTAGTAAAAAAGTTTGAGAGCCACTGCTATAGCATGTCCCTACATACATGTGGACTGTTCTACTATGTTGTGATCACCAAGGGGGAACCCGCAAGGCAAGCCAGGCCAAATTAAGACCTGGCATACATGGGTGCAGTTTTCACTGAAATTGAGTGTTGTAGGTAGCACATTAGAGGTCTGATTCCATTCTGCTTTACATCAGTGTAAATTAGGAGTAATTCTGTTGACATCAATAAGTGTGAAACTTGTGTAAGTTGTTTTGCAGTATTAGCAAACTTCCCAAAGAAACCTTCTGTAACAAGAGTAGAATCTACTCTGTACCGCTGCAGCTATCTCTGCCAGTAGAACTGCCAACTGTGTGCCCAGGGTAAAATACTTTTTAAAAAAAAACAACTCACATTTCTTTGTGTTCAGTTTCAGATTGGCAGTTTTCAGCTTATCAGGGACCACCCGTAAATGTTTCAGTTCTTTTTCAAAAAAGTTTTAGTATGCACCAGTTCATCATCTAGGTATAACAAACAAGCTAAGGTATGCCATGTGATACACTCACACTAGCCTTTCACATGGTTGGCTGCCAAAAAAAAGTTCTCCTTGTCCTTTGGATTCAACTTCCACCTGCCAATACCCACCTTTAAGATCCAGTGTGGAAAACTAGATTTAATCTGCCACAGCGTCCAGGGAATTGTCTATTCATGACAATCAATAAGAATCCTTTAAAGAGATTTAATTTTATTTTCTGTAGTCCATGTAGAATCTGATGTTGCCATCTGTTTTCTTAACAACCAGAACTATAGGTAAGGCCCAAGGAGCTTTATGACTACTTTATATTTATCATAGATGAAAGGCAGCTGTTACACCCACCTACTTCAGTTGGTGTTACACCCACAACAGCTGTTACACCCATAACAGATCTAAATACTTGCGAATTGTTAATAAATCTAAACATTAGTAGCCCTTGCAAAGGGAGGCTGGTCTATGAATAAGCTGAGCTGCCCTCAGCAGATCATACAGACTGAGCTAGGCCTTCCCTGCACACTAGAAGTGCACCAATAGAATTAAATATTAAAAAAAAAAAACCAAACCTACACAAGCTACACACAAAATGATTCTGCCTCACACCACAGACTTTTGTGCCTCCATGTGGAGGGCATGCACTGAACCAGGAGTTTACAGTAGGCATTGTGCTGCTTGGATAATGGGATATACTTTGCCAGGAACCCTTTACAAGAAGGTTAGATCTGTGTCTTTAATAAAGACAACAATAAATCAGATAAATAGCTGGAGCAAAACAAATATGCTCAAGACTTCAGTTAGAGCAATAACATTCCTTTACCTTCATTAAGGCAAACTCCAAACTTTGAGCCTATTACATAAATAACCTAACAAATACCCAAATCCCAGAAATGCAAACAAACTGAAAACAGTAAATGCACATGGGATAAGCACAATCAGTAGGGTGACCAGATGTCCCGATTTTATAGGGACAGTCACGATTTTGGGTCTTTTTCTTATATAGGTTCCTCTTACCCCCCACCCCCGTCCCGATTTTTCACACTTGCTGTCTGGTCACCCTAACAATCAGCCACAAGTAAAATGTCATTCCAGTCTCCCTGACCTCATTCCACACCCACTGGTGCAGCAGAGACCAGTATGTCTCTATCTACATAAAAGTTGTGCTGGTGACATTGATGCAGCTTCAAGAGTGCAAGAGCCTAATGCAAATACATTGTCCTGGTACAGAGTGGGTCATATGCCAATTAACTTAATCCAGTAATATACCAAAGTAAACTTGAGCACATATATCCCGTCCTAACCTATCCCTTAATACAGATGGACTACTCTACTATGTTCAACAGTGCTGAAACCAAGGGGAAACGCAACACCTACTGGACCAAGTTTAGACCTGGCCTCAGCACAATCATTTAAAAAAAAAACAAAAAACTGAACTTCAATGGTGATACAAACAGTGTGTTAAGTATCACAGTAAGGGTTTGATTTCCCCTCTGCCTTACACTGGTGAAAGTCAGGAGTAACTCTATTGAAGCCACAGTTTCATAAGTAAAACTGATATAAATAAGGAAAATCAGGGCCCAACTGTTAACTTGTCAGAAGCCAGGTATTAGTGGCAAAATAGTACCATTTGCTGATCTAATATTGGGTGGTTGTGTAGAAGGACCTCATATGCCTTAAGAGTGGGAGGAGTAGTGTAGCATGAAAAGCAACTAACAGGAGATGCAAGATAAGTTACCTTATTTTATAGACTCTCTGTTGCTTTTCCTGATATGCTTCCCTTCTGCCTCCTTAGCCTTTGCACACCATTGAATGCCCAGTCAGAACAAGTCACACTATAGTACTTTGTCACTTAAGTTACACCCATTTTCTGGTCAATTTACAACTACAGTGAAGTTTACCCTGTTTATGTCACCACTGAACTAACATTTCCTTGAAAGTACCCAAAAGTTTTTGTCTTCAGAAGACAGAAAAATTCAAAGTCAAATTGGAACTATTACTGATTAAAAGTTAGTAGCGCTGTCAATTAATCACAGTTAATTCACGCAATTAATTCAAAAACATTTATTGTGATTAAAAATTAATCACGATTAATTGCACTTATAACAATAGAATACCAATTGAAATTTATTAAATATTTTGGATGTTTTTCTATATTTTCAATATCAATTTCAATTACAACACAGAATACGAAGTGCACAGTGCTCACTTTACATTATTATTTTTTATTACAAATATGTACTGTGAAAACAATAAACAAAAGAAATAATATTTTTCAATTCACCTCATACAGGTACTGAAGTGCAATCTCTTTATCATGAAAGTGTAACTTACAAATGCAGATTTTTTTTGTTACATATCTGCATTCAAAAACAAAAGAGTGTAAAACTTTAGAGCCCTACAAGTCTACTCAGTCCTACTTCTTATTCTGCCAATCGCTAAGACAAACAAGTTTGTTTACATTTAAGAGAGATACTGCTGCCTGCTTCTTATTTACAATGTCACCTTATTTTATTTTTGAATGCAGTTTTTTTGTACATAATTGTACATTTGTAAGTTCAACTTTCATGATAAAGAGATTGCATGACAGTACTTGTATGAAGTGAATTGAAAAACAATTTTTTTTGTTTTTACAGTGCAAATATTTGTAATAAAAATAAATATAAAGAGACTATACACTTTGTATTCTGTGTATTCTGTGTTGTATTCTGTGTATTCTGTGTTGTAATTGAAATTACTATATTTGAAAATATAGTAAACATCCAAAAATATTTAAAATAAATGGTATTCTATTGTTTAACAGTGCAATTAATCGCAATAAAAAATTTTAATCACTTGACAGCCCTAAAAGTTAGTTAACAGAACATACGTTTTATTGGGCTGAGGATTCTCCCAGTCAGTGCCAGTGCTAACCCACTGGGGGCCTTAAGCATGACTATTGGGGGGAGCCCACAGCACACAATAAAAGCGAATGGGGGTCCCCTTGAAGTGCGTGGAGCCCTAAGCAATTGCTTAGTCTGCTTACGCCTAGCATCAGCTCTGCCTCCAATCTACCAGATAAAGGAAAGCACTAACATAAAGTGATTTCTAAACACACAGAACACTGACTCCACGACTATATCCTTACAGCCAAAACAGGGATTTCTAGCCCTGCTACCTAGACCATTTTTTCCATTCCCCTGGCCACTAGCATTTATGACTAGAATAGGCTAAGTTTTCTCAAAGAAAAAGTTTCTTGGGGTATTTCTTGTATCTTAATGATGTGAAAACAGGCCACTAGGTGGCATTTTCAGACTACTTATCACTGAGCCCCTTCTCATGTGTGCTGACATTTAAGCATAATACCTTTGTACTTCTATAACAGCTCTCCCCTGATGACCTCAAATCACTTGATAAAAACTAATTGAGTCTCACAATATTCCTGTAGGGCATTATTATCCCCACTTCACAGACAAGGAAACAGGCACAAAGAATGGTTTAATGATTTGCTCAAGGTCTCATGTCAAATCATTGACCGTGTTCAAAACAAAACCCAGGAGTTCTGACTGCCAGCCTCCAAGGCTAACTATAATTAGCTAGCTACATCCATTTTACAATACAATAGCTTTTTTTTTTATGTAATAAAAGTGACATTCTGGTCAAGCTGAAACTACCTGGTGTTAGCTGATCTGCATATTCTGCAGCATAGGAGAACGAGTAAGAGGGGATCATGCTATATGGGTTCTGTTTCTTTAGAAACTTTAGGGCCTCATTTTACCTTCATTTTCTCCTTTCCATGAGAGAACACAGTGCACATAATTTGGGTTTAAATTTTAGGTATCAAATTTGTATTTTTGGTTGAGCTATCACAAATAGGGTGACCAGATAGCAAGTGTAATAGGTGCCTATATAAGAAAAATCCCCAAAAATCCCCTTTAAAATCGGGACATCTGGTCACCCTAATCACAGATGACATCTGATGTAAAGGGCATATCGTTTAGTGCTGGGGAATATTCCATTTCATTGTTCACCGTGGTAAACTACTTTAAGAAAAAGGCACCCTCCTCTGGTGGTGTCTCACCATCATCACTTCTGCTCTGCACCCACATCACCTCAAGGACCTCACCTTCCAGCCGTGCCCCATTACAGTCTCCTCCCCTTCTGGGGGAACAGCAGTCCTCTGTCCAGTCATTCGCCTCCATGGCTGACTGCAACCCTTCACTGGCCACTCCCCTCAGTGGCAAGTGTGGGTGAGGTGTGGGGGAGACCTGGGCCCACCCACTACTCCGGGTCCTGACCCAGGGACCCTCTAGGCCACAGCCATGCGCTGTGTCTTGTTCAACCCCCACCGTCCATTTCCCTGGGCCACTTCCTCGTAGCCCTAGTACCTTCTCTGCCCCTGTATCAGTCTCTAAGCCAGTCAGGCTGGAGCTCTCTCTTGCTCCCCTGACCCAGCCCAGAGTGCTGGCGGTTCCCTCAGCCCTTCAGGGACCCAGTCCCTTCTCTCTGAGCTCCCAAGAGAAAAACTGACTCCTCTGTCCTGCAGCTCTCTTTATATATGGGTCTGCTCTGCCCTGATTGGGTGCTTATTGCAGCCGCTCTCTGATTGCCTGTCTGCTGTATAGCCCCCTCAGGGCTGCTTTTAACCCTTTCTCCATCAGTGTGGGGCAGACACCCCATCACTTTGCCAAATCTACTCATTCTGGACTTTCTACCCACTGGTCCACAAAGGAGTCCAAGGAGTCAGTGGTCACTGCCCTGAGAACTCTGCCTGGATGCATGAGGAAAGGAAGGAACAGAAGTGGGTCCCAGTCACAGAGCACAGCCGCCATTAAGCTTCCTCCTCCTGGTCTGTTGAATTGTTATCTTGACTAGTGCCAGAAGGAGATTGAGTAGGAGGTCTCAATTTTCATGGAGCAGCACCTAAGCAGGAGGTTCTGGAGGAGCCAGAAAATGGCTGTAACCTGGCACACTATAGACAAACATGCGCTAGGGTCTCCCTCTTGCCACAGAAAGAACAAGTATCAGGAGACTCTGAACCACACCAGCCATGTGCCCAGGCTCATGGCTTCGTGGAGGAGCTACCAACTAATATCCCCAGCAGGCTATGGGGCCTGAGTAGAAGATAGGTTGGCCCACCACAGCTCCTTGCCCTCCATTGATGGTTAAGTGTCATGCCATTTAGTGTCCAGGCAGGACATAAGGGCAAGAAGTGGATGGTATGGAACACAGGTGCATAGAGTTGTTCACAAGGTACAGTTCAGACAGACCAGCTGACAGCATGCAGCCAACTTGGGTCATGCACTGAAGGCAGCTGGGGACAGGGGAAGGGAGGAAGGTCTCAGTGATCAGCTCTGGGGGGTCTGGGC
Source organism: Mauremys reevesii (assembly GCF_016161935.1). Lineage (NCBI taxonomy): Eukaryota > Metazoa > Chordata > Testudines > Geoemydidae > Mauremys > Mauremys reevesii. Next base: position 27,236,392 of record NC_052638.1, read on the forward strand.
ACACTCTCTTGTAGAGCCCACTCAAGATAACCAAGGGAGACAGAGCAGCCTTGACGTCCTGGAGTACATGGCAGGTGACACATCAGGGAGGCAGTCCCACCTGCTATATCCACCCACTCCCACTGGCCATAATCCAGGAGGTCTCCAACTCTGATGACAGCACCCAGCACACTGCTGGGGCTCTACCACTTGTGCCCGAAGATGAGGGTAGTGCAGCAGGGGCTCAGCAAGGAGGTCTTGCAGTGGTCACTACAGACCTGGTCACTGAAATAAGCATCCAGGTCCCTGAAGTCTCTCCCAAACTGCCCCAGGCTGCCCTTCATGTCTCCCAGCAGGCCTAGGTATAGACACATACTCCCTATTATGTGATCCTTGAATTCATTCTCTCCACCTGGGGAGGTGGGCTAACGCTGGCACAGGTGAGGCCCAGCCCAATCCCCCTTAAAGGAGCATCTCACCCTATGAGAGTCCACAAAATCACCACCACCATTGTAATCAATACCCCTATTGGTAGTATCAGCAGATAGGTCAAAGATTTAATAGGCAAAGAAACTAATGCCTGCAGGGACCAAAAGAAAGCTTTGCCTTTTTCTGCCTGTGCAGTACCAGTAACTCTCCTGTGGGCAGAAAGCAAGCTTGGGCTTAGTTCTCCACTGCCTTTTATCTTGCATAGCCGGCCCTAAGCACCTGTGGAAAATGAGTGCACAGTGGGTGTAAGAGTAAGGCAAATGGATTGGAGAAGTGTAAAGGAGTCCAATCATGTACACAGTTCAAGGCACAACTACATTTGAGCATAATGAGATTTCACAGTTGTTTGCAACCTTGAAATACCCTGCCATTGCTGAGCTGTCCCAGAAGCACCTGCTACTGGGAAGTTACTTGTTCTACCTGCTATCTAATGTGTTCATAATGAAAGAGTTCAAGCTGAACAGGCTGATGAATATTACAGTGTCAGGGGTACATGTTATTTTGTTGTTGCTGGAATTTTGTACAACTTTTTAATTTTTGTCACTCTGTATAGTAGATATAAGAAAACAACTCCTGTTTTATTACTGCCACAGAAGGAGCTTAAGTTGGAAGTTTGTTCTATGGCCAGTGCAAAACAGTTTCAATCTATTACCAGTAAGTTGGTGTTAAGGGCTACTGGCCTTCAGGACAACCCCTTTGGGGGTGCATACACTCAGCTCCTGCTCAGGTCCTTTCCGAACTTAGACATGTACCACCTTCTTAGAGTCTGATTTAGAAAGTCTTTCTAGAAAGGCTAACTTACTTTGTTAATGGCACCAGGTCACCCTACTCTGGGTTCTTATACGAGTCTGATCAGATCTCAACTGTTTAAGAGATCCTCCAATTCCCTTCCTGGATCTAGGGTTGTATTTCAACTGGTCACTCCCTCAAACAGGGAGTGGCCAGCTCTCCTCCTGTAGGTTGGGGTAATTCAGTCACTGTCTCTTCTCAAGGAAGGAGCCCCACTCTCTTCCTAGAGCTGGAGATACTTCAGCCCACTGTAGAGCCTTAGTAAGCTTCTCCCTCAGCTGGCCCCACTTACTCCTCAGGCTCAGAGGAAGGCTTCTGCTAGTAGCATCTTCCTCCTGGCAACTCAAGGCTCTGCAGAAACCTTCTTACTCCTGCTATGAGGCAGGAGGCAGCATTTATGCTGGTTCCCTTCTCCCAGACCATTCCCAATTGGTTAGGGGCAGAGGGGAACCTGGCCCTGTCCTCTATGCAATGCTCCTGGCCTTGGTCCCCTAAAGATACAGTGACAAGATTTCCTCCCAAGCACCATTCATTCCTCAGACCACTTACTTTCTCTCCACAGCTCCCTTACGTCCTTAAAATGAACCTTCAAACCCTTAAAGGGGCCATACCATGTGGCAGAGTGGGCTTACCCTAGGCACTAGTGCCTTTAAAGGGAAGACCACCCTGTCATGGTTGGATTGTCTTATAAACATTTATTTGGTTTGGTTGCATTTCAGTAAGTTCTACAGTTTCAGATATAACTACAACCTAGTTAGTATTTTGTCCATTATAATTCTGACAGTGCTGCTCTCTTGTAAATGCTGCTTCCAGATCATGGCCCACATAGCACAGACTAGGATAGATGTAAAGACAAATGCACTGATAGACTATAATTAACTATGTCAGTACAACTGATTCAGTGGAGGAATGCCTGTTATCCCAGCAGGAGGTGAAGTGATACAATGGTCATGGCTTCATGTACTATAATATGTATCATACTCTACTACAAATGCTGAGAACAGAATTGTATTACAGCATTGCAACTAAGGCCTGGTCTCCATTACACAGTTAGGTTAACATAAGCTGCCTGTTACTGGCCTTCAGGAACCATCCCTCAATGCCCTGCAATGACAATAGAATCGATACAAGTGCTCCTGGTGAGTACACACCATTGACACAAGGAGCCAGGTGCGCGCACATACACACAAGCAATTTAATAACTGTGGTGACTGTATGCCGAGGTAAGTTAGGCTGACGTACGTTTGTAATATAGACATGGCCTACGATTCATGCAAAATAGAGGGTTCTTTTAAAAGTCAAATATAATTAGTTTAAACACTTCACAGATAAAGGTTAAGGGTCTGATCTTAAACAGAATTATGGATCAGTGGGAGTGCTAGAGTTGGATCAAGAGCAAAGATACATGCTCTGCTGTACTCATGCATTTAATTTTGAAATATTCTCCATTTTCAGTTCAATCTATTTCAGTGTAGACACTGTATTTTACATATAAAAAGTGCAGTTGGCAGCTAAAAAGTAGCAAGATCTCCCTGTCCTATTAATATCAATCAGAAATAGTGCAGGGTCCTTCATTCTGGGGCTCAGAAGACTCTGCTAGCTTTAGGTGATCTAGACAAGTGAATGTCTTTTTAATAATGTGACAGAGATATTAGGCTTAGCCACAAGGATAAGAGACAGACTTTGTATGTTAACAAATGTCTCTCTCAAATAGTTCCCAAGATCATTAGAAATTCTTTCTACATACCAGATGAAGAACTAGCTCCAAATGCTTCCTTTTATAGAAAAACTGCCATTTAGAAATATCAGACTGTTCTCTATACCCTGCCCCCAAAGGGGGATAAACTTTTCCCCTCTCTAATTCTGTGACAGTATTATTGCTCTGTACTGCTTGCTTTGGGCTTCCTTCCCATTTGCCAAGTAGATTGGGAAGTAGAGCTCAGAAGTGAGCCTGGATCTCTCATTTGGCTGGATTCTGACACTGCTCATGGAGCTGAAAAAGAGAGGTTTGGGAGAACCTGAATGCTGAGGAACTGCAGTGGTTTGCTGTACCAGGAACACGTGATCCTCATTTATCTAGGAAGGAAATTCCAGGCAGATAATTACAGCCTGTTATGAATCTGCAATTTTAAAGCTACAGAGAACTTCTCATGCCCTGGATCCTAGAAGAACCCTTCACTCTTTTGTTTCTGGATAGAAGTTTCAGGAAGAAGCCAAAGATATCTTAGGGTATGTCTACACTACCTGCTGGATCAGTAGGGAGCAATTGATCCAGCGGGGATCGATTTATCGCATCTAGTCTAGACGCGATAAATCGACCCCTGAGTGCTCTCCCGTCAACTCCTGTACTCCAGTGCTGTGAGAGGCGCAGGCAGAGTCGACGGGGGAGCGACAGCAGTCAACTCACCACGGTGAAGACACCACAGTAAGTCAATCTAAATAAGTCGACTTCAGCTCCGTTATTCACATAGCTGAAGTTGCGTAAGTTAGATCGATTCCCCCCACCCCCAGTGTAGACCAGGGCTAAGGAAAAGTAAATGGGTAAGGAAATGGGATGGGGCCTTAGCCCGGGTCTACACTGGGGTGGGGGGATTGATCTAAGTTACGTGCATAACATAGCTGAAGTCGACATACTTAGATCGACTTACCGTGGTGTCTTCACTGCAGTGAGTAGACTGCTACCTCTCTCCTGTTGACTCTGCCTGCACCTGTCACAGTGCTGGAGTACAGGAGTCGACGGGAGAGCGCTTGGGGGTTGATTTATCGCGTCTAGACTAGATGCGATAAATCGATCCCCGCTGGATCAATTGCTGCCCGACAATCCGGCAGGTAGTGTAGACATACCCTTACTCTCTTGCAATCAACTCTGCTTCATTAACTAAAATTTCCAAGATTCCTAATCTGAAACCCATGCTCACATTCAGTAGTACTTACTCACACAAGTAGCCCTATTTTGTTTATTACTCAACATAGGTAAAGGGTACAAAATTGAGCCCTCAGACCTGAAGTACAAAACCGCTTGGTAAAGTTTCATTTAAAGTAGAATCCAATGCTTTCCATGATAATTAATCTCTGTGCAAAGGGTGCCTGGTTTTAGCGCTGTATCTCAAGTGGTCTGTATTGGCCACTACAAGACTATGTGGCTTTTGATCACAGCTCCTTTTGGAAATAACAAGCAGGCTTTCCCAAACCCTTTGTTCTCTAATGCATGGCTCTATTCGGAAAGAACATGGAATATATTTTAAAACTCTGCCTTTAATATTTCCTGGAAGCTCAGCATGAATTTTCATTGTTTCAACTCTAGAATGTATTAGACTAAATAATGCTTAAATAATGACAGAAAATCATTACTGCTTGCTTAAGAGAAGACCTATTAGATTAAAAGGGACTTTACCAATGTAGACTGCAAAATGAAAGAAAACGTCTATCTGTAATAAGAAAAGCTGAACAACTGCAATAAGTAAACTTGACTCTGTATTACAAATATATCTCTATCCTCATATATACATAATATTTTTCCATGTTTGATTGTGTATATTAAACTGTAAAATGCTATTTGTACATGTGACCTTTGCTTAACTAGCCAGAAGATGGCAGTCACTAATAAGGAGAGTATAAGAGTCTGTCTGTTCAATACCACAGATCTGTGCTGCCTGAAATACAATGTTTCATTTTCAGTTACCTGTACTGAAGTTTAGGAAAAGTGTACGGGAAATGGCAGTGTTGCCAACTGTTCCATTTTAGCATGTCTCACAGTATTTGTTTTTTCTTAAACCAACTCCAAAAGCCGAGTGATTGCATGAGAATCTCAGCTAGTTTTCTTTTTCTTTTCTTTCTCCCCCTGCCTTTTATTTGAAAATGTGAATTCTAAAAGCTAAAACACCAAAAGGAAAATATCAAGAACAAAAAGGAACATATTGTTTTAAAAGAATTCATGAATTTGAAGCCAATCTCATGATTTCAGGGGCCTGAGTCTTGATTTTTTAATACTCAGGGTTGGCAATATTGTAGAATCATATAGACAGAAAGATGGATTAGGTCACCCAGTCCGTTCCTCAAGGGTCAGAGCAGGATTGCTCCCTGCAACATATTCTCTAGTGCTTTTTCTAACCAAGCTTTAGTGGCCCAACCAGTGTGAACTCCATCATTTTCCTGGAGACACTATTCCAAAATCTAAGAGGTAAAACACTTGTATTTTGCCTCACAATAAAATTAAAATACAAGGGAATAGAAAAGTCTGAATGTGCAAAGCTGGACATTCAAATCCCCGCTCTCTTACCTCCCCAAAATGGCCAGTATTTCCCACTGAAGGACTAACATAGTTATTGCTATAATGATGGTGTAAATACACTAGGTCATATTTTTAAGGGCAGCTTGATCTGTCGCCATTCAAGTCAATGGGAGTTTTTCCATCAATTTGACTGCCAGTAGGACTAAGCCCCTGCTGATTACACTAGTTGAAGATCTGATCCATAATATCTTCCATTTTGATATGGCATTTCTCTTCAGGATCCACAGGGCACCAGCATAACACATGCAAGTGTCTACAGCCATAGATATGTTTTGACAACTCATCCCTTAGCAGCAGTGTTTAGTCATGCCATATTGAAGAAGAAGGTTTTGCATGGGTAATAATACAACATTATAACAAAGATGATAGAAATACAAGGCTGGCAGTATGAAAAATATTAACTTTTTTGTTTTGTTTTGTTCCTGTTTTCTCAACTCTTTGCACAGCATCTGCCATTGATTTCAGGATTATGCAAGGGGAGTAATGGAATTTATCAGGGACAGTTATGAATCAACGTTGTATGGATCAAAATACAGTAGAGAGTTATGAACACAAAGGTTACAAACTGACCAGTCAACCACACACCTCATTTGGAACCAGAAGTATGCAATCAGGCACAGAGACAAGGTAAAATAGCAAATATTGTATAGTACAGTACTGTGTTAAAAATACTAAAATACTAAAAATTAATAAAAAAATGTAGGGAAAGTTCAAAAAAAGATTTGACAAGGTAAGGAAACTTTCTCTGCTTGTTTTATTTAAATTAAGATGATTAAAAGCAGCATTTTTTTCTGCATAGAAAAGTTTCAAAGATAGATTAAGTCAATGTTCAGTTGTAGATTTTTGAAAGAACAACCCTAAAGTTTTGTTCAGAGTTACAAACATTTCAGAGTTATGAACAACCTCCTTTCCCTGGCTGTTCATAACTCTGAGGTTCTACTGTGTAGAGATATATCAAATTTCTGAGCCACATCTTTCAAGAATCACACCAGACTCCCATTTCTTATCATCCCAGATTTCAGGAGTAATCCCAAACAGGAGGTGAGTGGTTCTGTGTGCTACAGTTCCCTTCTAGAGCCAAATCCTGATCCCATTGGTAAAGCTCCCTTGAAGTCAGTGGGCTAAGCATTTGGCTCATTGTGACAGTATGATTGAGCAGCTGGGCACTGAGATGAAAGCAACCATCAAGGGAAAGAACAGAGAAAAGCAGAGACAGAATTGTTTCTGGAGTGTCATGGGGGTGACATTGTCGATTGGCCTGGATTAAGGTGGAAATATTTTTGCTGCAGTTTCCTGTGGGAACAAATGTTATCTTCATATTTAGCAATATGCTTCTCTAATACTGATTTTTAAAATGGAGAAATGCAGTTACTGTTAATGGTAAGATTTCTTAGAATGTATTTTCCAATTACTCTGTGCTTATGGTTTACACCCGGGGTCGGCAACCTTTCAGAAGTGATGTGCCGAGTCTTCATTTAGTCACTCTCATTTAAGGTTTTGCGTGCCAGTAATACATTTTAACCTTTTTAGAAGGTCTCTTTCTATAAGTCTATAATATGTAACTAAACTATTGCTGTATGTAAAGTAAATAAGGTTTTTAAAATGTTTAAGAAGCTTCATTTAAAATTAAAATAAAATGCAGAGCCCCCCGGACCGGTGGCCAGGACCCGGGCAGTCTGAGCACCACTGAAAATCAGCTCGCGTGCCGCCTTCGGCACGTGTGCCATAGGTTGCCTACCCCAGGTTTACACAATTTATGTTTCATTGTTACTCTGTTGTGAAACTTAACATTTCTTATAAAATGCTGATATTGTCTTAAATCTCTGTAGGTGAAAGACTCACTGTGACGATCAGTGCTATTATGTTCACCACTTTTACAAGACTAGATAAATGTACAAAGTATGCCTTGTGAGGTATCATTTGAAAACTCATCGTGTGCTGAACATTATTGTCCTGGTAAAATAAGTGCATCAATATTGTATGTGAAGTAATAAGCTTCTGCTGTATAGCATTGTTATAACATGCTCCAAGATTAAGAAAAGCAGGCCCAAACCAATTTTTCAGAGACAAAGACACACTGACACTCCACCAGGTGTTAAAGGGCTATCACCTACTTACACACCCATTCTCCAGCAACAGGAAGGTGTGAATAAGAAATTTACATTCCACCACAGGGAGGGGTCAGACCTCACAAGAGACTACTTGTCGCCTGCACCCCTGTGGGGGGTAATCCTCAAAGAGAGCAGAGTGGTATAGGAATGAGAGACAGTGGCCTCCAATTTACCTCTTTTCTCCGTCATCTCTGGTCATGACATCAACGACTTTCAAAGAACAGAAGTAAGGGGAAAGGGTCCCAGGCAGAAAGGAGACTTAGCCTGTGAAATTTACTGCAAAATAATTACAAAGGGAAGTAAATTCTGGAGTGTGTACAGCATATAACTATGATCCATATTGTACACTTATGCTTTTCTACTGGAATTCCAATGCTTATGCATTTTGACTCCATCAAGGAAAAAATTAAGGAATTCATAGGGTAACTTTCCTATCAACAGATTACACTTATTCACAGTAAGAACGGTTCATGATTTCTAACCTCAAAGCAAAACAACTCCTAAATATGGGCTTGTTTACACAGGGAGTTATTCCTGATTGCCTGTTCCCAATTAACCTCACTCTTATTCTGGAATAGTGCAGACCCTCTACAGAAAGAAAGGAAGTTGAGGGTACTAAGCACGAAGCAGAGCAACTTGTGGGATTGGGCCCCTAAAGCTCTTTACAAACAATATGAACATGGACATGAACATGTCTATATGAACATGTAGTTCTCAGCAAGCTGGGCTGTAAATCTACCATATTTTAGTTTGCTGCCCACTAAGTGTCCATGTGAGCCCTGCTGCCGAGTGAACTTTGATCTCACCCCCTTTGAAACAGAAAAAGATTACAGCACACCATGGAACTTTTAGTGCATGACAGCAGGTCCACATGGACATTTAGTGCACAACAGGCTAGCATGGGGTAAATTTACTCTCCAGCTTCCCGTGAAATAAGTGTTCATGTAGCTAAGCCCTGAGCCCCACAATAACCTCAAGAAGTAAATATTATCCCTGTCTCACAGATGAATAAACTGAGGCAGAGACAGATTAAGTGACATGATCAAGGTCACAGAATGCCTGTGGCAGAATCAGGAACAGGACACAGGCAACCTTGGTTTAATTAGACTATGTTGCCTTCCTTGAGGGTCTCCATTCAAAAGAGGAGTAGAGGATCCCTTAAATTCTTCAATCATATAAATGTGCAGAATGAGAGAATACCTTGAAAATCTTAAATGGTAAATCTTAAATGGCATATAAATGGCTTTATTGCTGATAATTAGAAAGAAGTAATGTTCCATGATGGTATTTTTATTTTATCAATAAGCTATTTGTGGTCAACACAATATTTTCATTATTGCCTAAGACGGGACCAGGATAATATTTTTATTAACCCCAGGACTATCAAATCTATGTTTTATTTTTAAATGCACACCTTACATTTTAAAATGAGGGTTTGTTTGGTAGATTTTAGCTAAATAAGAACATTGGTTCAGACCAATGGTCCATCTAGCCCAAGGGTTCTCAAACTGGGGGTCGGGACCTCTCAGGGGGTTGTGAGGTTATTACATGGGGGGGTCGCGAGCTGTCAACCTCCAGCCTCCAATGCCTCCAGCATTTATAATAGTATTAAATATATTAAAAAGTGTGCTTAATTTATTGGGGGGGGTCGCACTCATAGGCTTGCTGTGTGAAAGGGGTCGCCAGTAAAAAAGTTTGAGACCCACTGATCTAGCCCAATATCCTGTCTCCAACAGTGGCTAGCAACAGAGCTTCATGGGGGAGTGCACAAAACAGGACAGTTCCGACAGTCCAAGGTATAGGGTTGCCTAGAGCCAGCCATTGATAGACTTACCCTCCATGAACTTATCCAATTCTTTTTGAACAGACACGTATAGCACTCATGACATCCCTGTTCATCTCTGGCACAAGGCAAAAAAAGATCTAGTCAAGACTAGAGCTGAATACATCAGATACAGAAAGATGGTGGCCAAGAGGTGCTTTAATTAAGATTACTCCATTTAACAAGAGTGGACCCATTGAGCCACAGAAGATGGGTAGATGCTTTTGTGAAATAAATCTGGCATATGTTAAAATGCTTCTTAGATTACAGGTTTCAGAGAAGCGGCCTGCCCAAGTAAACTGATTTTTTTAAATCAAATGTTTGAGAGGAGATAAATCATATCTGTATTTGTGCTGTTTACTATGCAACAGTTCAGGGTCCCTTTGAGAATGAGGGAAACTTTGAGTCATTAAGTAGTTTGGAGCCTCCCTTGATCTCAGGAAAATCTGGTACAGACTTATACAAAACAGTTCTGGAGAAAAAGTGCGGTTATGGGGGTGCGGGGGAAGCCCTAGAAAAAGTGAATTACAGCGGGGGGAGTGTTCTTCTAATGCAGCACAAGAATTTGACCTGGTCAAAAGAGACCTAGAGCAAGACCCCACACACATTTATTAAAAAAATATATTTGATTTGTTAAAGAAATTGAGAATACCTTGTATAAAGAATTCCTGCCTTCTGCAATAGCAGCCTGCACTACAGGCTGTACAGATCACATTCATAATGGTCAATCCATTGCACTTCATAATGATTTTCCATTTTGGTAGCACCGTCCAGCCAAGGATCTCAAAGGACTTTCTAAACATTGCTGAATTAACCCTCACAACACCCCTGTGAGGTAGGTAAGTATCACTATCCCCATTTCACAGATAAGAGAAGTGAGGGATGGAGAGTTTTAGTTTAATGCACAAGCTGCACAGGAAGCAGCATATCTAGAACCCTGCGCTCCTCACTCCCAGTATTGTCTCAATCACAATACGATGTCTTCTCTCCCTTTCCGAGGAGACTTGCTCAACTGAGCCAGCGCATCTCTTTTTTAGATTCTCTGCTCCCCTATGCTGTACAGTTTTTCTTACACAGCAGAAGGGAAGTGGGGGCAGCCTTGGTTGAAAAATATAGATTAGACAGAATGGTTGAAATTTACCACTTTTCCCTCTGAATTACGCAATGTGCACATGCCATTCTGCATCGGGCTCAGTATTTCTGATAACTAATTGGAATGTAGTGATGTCAGTTACAACTAACATCAGCGTCAGGTTGATTAGCTGGTACAAAAGAAGTCTGTGGAGAATTCTGCCACCAAAGTGGCAGAAATTATGATAATATCAATACATTGCCCAGCTGAGGGGCACCTTTCCTCTGAGCAGGTGAAAGCACCCAGAATTGAAGCCTCACAACTACAAGGAGTGCTCGACTTACTCCTGAAACCTAGTGGCTGATTCACACATCAGCTACACCAGTGTAAGTCAGGACTAATGCCAATGAAGGCAGTTAAGTTATAACTATTTCAGGCCCCCTAAAGAGGAACACAGCATCTGCTTAACTATGCACAGCAACATCATAACGTTTAGGGCAAGAAATGAAGGAAACCAGGCTGCAGAGGCATGCACTGAGTTGAGGTAGAATTTGAAGGGTTAACATCCATGCCATAACAACAATCGCTCCAAGTGTACCCGACATAGTAAAAGACAGCACATCCAGCAGCATGGCAGCTCGTCCATTATTTCACACATTTGGCACTCCCACAGAACAGCACCACCTGCTGGATCCCCAGCACCATTTCATGCAGCATATAGGTAGAAATCCTCCCATCCCAACATTGACAGGGCTAACCCTGCTTAGTTTCGTAAGATCAAACAAACTCACAATACAAGGCAGCTGTAGGACTTTTAAGTGGGTGAAGGGTGACCAGATGTCCCAGTCTTACAGGGACAGTCCTGATATGTGGGGCTTTGTCTTATATGGTGCCTATTACCCCCTACCCCGTCCTGATTTTTCACACTTGCTGTCTGGTCACCCTAAGTGGGTGTCCATGGGGTATTCTGTAGTGACAAGGTTGTTTGTTTTCTTTGTGATTTTTCCTTATTCCTATTTTAGTTGTGAACACAAGGAAGAGTTAAAATATTTACATTGGATATATGGTGATACACTGACTTCAGTGGGTCTACTTGTGGGGTAAGGTAGTACTGTTCGTGAGTGTGAGTATCACAATCTGGCCCCTGCTTATTCAAAAGTCAACTGCCCTCACTGCTTCTGGGTTAAGTTTGCTAGCAAACTCTCACAATCCCCCCCACTGCTCTGAGAGAGTGGAATAAGATTCAGAGTAGCAGCCGTGTTAGTCTGTATCCGCAAAAAGAACAGGAGTACTTGTGGCACCTTAGAGACTAACAAATTTATTTGAGCATAAGCTTTCGTGGGCTACAGCCCGAAGAAGTGGGCTGTATCCCACGAAAGCTTATGCTCAAATAAATTTGTTAGTCTCTAAGTGCCACAAGTACTCCTGTTCTTTTTGTGGAATAAGATTAAGCACTTGTAAACACTGCGTTTACTCTAGTTATTTTAAGGACAGTAACAGCTGTCTCAGTCATCTGAACGTAGCCTTATTACTAAGGAACATCCTTTCAATTGAATTAAGCATTAAGGTCCGATATTTATGCATGGCCTACTATTTATGCATGGCTCTGGGTGAATGTTTGTACAAAGTACAATGATGTGCAGGGAGATGGGTTATTTGTGAAGCACTGAGTGCATTTATAACACTATGTGAGTTATTTCTTAATAATAATTATTTAAAAAATGTTAACACTAAAATTGTCTTGAATTAGGCTTCAAAGTCAACCCCATTTGAGGTGAATGGAAGAAATCACATTTTTTTTAGTATGTGCTACTGTTTCAGGATCTGGTTGCATGTAAGAAGGCAACTGCAATTAATTAGAATATAATCAAAGTATCTTCTAAACCTGAGGAGCTGGTCAAACTGAATAGAATCCACAGGAAATCTGCAGAAAGATCTAAGCCTTTGATCTTCCAGTGTCAGAGCTCATTAATATTATTCCATTCTTGATTAGATTATGGACAATAGCTCTAATCATTAGAAGTTGTGCCCATCATTATTATTAGATCATTGCACAAGCAATTTCCCATTCTAAAATATTAAGATACAAACTTAAAATTATGGTTAAAAATATGGAACATGACCACACTATTCTACTGGAGTACGCCCTGGATTACTAAATTATTCCTGATTTTTAAAAATGTTCTTACTTTTAGAGAACAAAATCCCATAATAATTATTTTAAAAGAATGGATCTGGCCCATGCAAAGCATAAAACCAAGAGGTATTGACTTTTTTGCTGCACCACAACACAAAGTGTTCGTGGAAATGGCTGTTTTGCTTTCTCAATGAGAGAGTCATCTGAAGATCAGTGATCTTGCGAGGCCTTTCAGACATGGAAGCACTTGGAGGTTTGAAGATCATGATTAATTTTCTTCTTTAGGCCTTGAAAGAAGCACGAATTATTCTTCCCTTAAGAGGTTGAGGGGGACGAAAATTATTCACCATCTGGATCCTTTCATCTCCTTCACTGGTGAAGAGAAGAGTTCGGAATTTCTCCAGCTGTAAATTCATATGAAATAACTTTACTACTTGCAAAGGCAATTGGTGTTAATGTCATTGAAAAAAGGTTAGAGGAAGGCAATCAATACTTTTCAATCTGATAACAGAACATTTTCAAGTTAAGAGCCTAGAAAGACTATTAATGGCAGATGAAGGCTCCCAACGGTTACTGAATATTAGATACCTCCAAAAGTAATTTGTTTGAAATGCATGATTGGCTCACTTCAATATGTTCCACTGTTTTCTATATTTGGAATCTTTCATATGAAAGGTGCAAGTTCCCACTTCTGAAGCTTCAGTTCCAGTTAGAGATGAAAAAGACCTGTTCAGTCATCTAGACAATACCCCCACCATTATCATCAGACTATTTCCTATGGTGTTTTGCTCAGTCTAGTTTTAAATGCACCAAGAGACTGTTTCTATCACTTCCTATCGGGGAGAATATTTCAAATGTAATATGTCTCACTGCCAGGAAATTCTCCTGATAGTCAGCCTAAAATTTCCCTTTCTTTGGGCCAGATCATACCCTCTACTGTGACTGGATGGTTCAGGAATGCAGAAGATCCTGGATAACATTCTCAGTTTGTAGTGCAGTGCAGATGGAAAAATAATAAACAGGGATCTAGAAATATTAGAAAATATCAAAAGGAGATTCAGTTTGGAAATCTGCAAACTAATATATTTATGCAAAACTTATCTGAAACTCAGACATCCAATGGGAGGAAGAAATCTGGAAAACACTAGTGCTAAGTGACCTGGGCGTGGAGGTTATCAAATTAATAATGAGTTATGTTGTTTGGCAAGGGGTAGGCTTGTTGTATCTACAAAACTGCCACCACCACCGCAATAAAGACCTTGGCATCTCCGTTTAAGTGGGCTAGGAGGAGACTAAACAATCCTCTCACCCTCCAAGGTGAAGCACATTGGCGGGGCAGTGAGGGAAACTTGCACTGCTGCTGCCTGTGCTATACCTGTTTTGTATATAAAGAACCTCAGTCTCCAGGGCTCACAATAAGGCACTTTTCACACGCACTAGAAATTCACACAAAAGAACAAAAACATCTAGTCAATAAAATCAACAAGAGATTTACATGAAGCGAGATTCTGATGGAGGTGTTAAAGTTAGGAAGAAAAGAGTTAGAGACCTAAAATATAAAATGTTTGGAAACAATGAATGTGCAGATATGACTGCTCTCTTGGAAGATGGTTGGAATGGGAGGAAGTCTGCTCTTGTGGCTAACACAAAGGAGTGGAAAGTCGGAGATCTGGATTTTATTCCTGGCTCTGCCACAGACATCCTATGGAATCTTGGGCAAGTCACTTGATCTCTGTCTCAGTTTCCCTATCTATAAAATGAGTGATGCTTGTACAGCAGTTTTAAAATACATAAAAAAGCAAGTACCAAATATTTTTCTTGCTATATCAAAGATCATTTAAGCAACAATTTTAAACAAGATTGTTTGGAATGAGTGGGCACTGAAGATGGCAAATCTGGGCTTGGAGTGAGATATTACATTATGAATAATGATTTATTATTCACTCTATAATACCAAGTGTGTAAATATCACTGGAAATTAAAAAAAAAACCCATCTTATAAATCTGTGCTTTAAAATGTCTACAGATAGGTTCAGTCTCAAATCTCCCCTGCAGTCTCATGTGGCGTCTACTTCCCATGATATCAATTACTATTTGGGAAGGTGTTATATGAACATTTCTTTTACATTTGGTCAGAGAAATATCAATGGCTAAATCATGCTGAGTTACACCAGTGTTTGTTAAAACAGAATTTGGCCTAAGGGCCAGATTTGTAAAGGTATCTAATGATGGAGATAGGTATATAGTAGGATTTTCAAAAGTACCTTAGTGCCTAATTGCCATTGAAATCAATGGGAGTCGGGCACCTAGGTACATCTGAAAAGCCCACTAGACACCCATCTGCATATTTAGGTACCTAAATAACTTTGAAAATCTGAACTTAAGTTTTTAAGTCATTTTCCTGGCAAATAGAGTGAAATAGATAAGAGAATGTTAATTTGACAGATAGCAAAGAAATTCCAGGCAGGTCCTTGCATTCAACTAAGACCTGGTTGCATGGGTATAAAGGAGGGCAGAATCTGGTCCATTATATCTTTGTGGAGGCATAACAAACAATGTGTTAAAAGAACAGGAGTACTTGTGGCACCTTAGAGACTAACAAATTTATTTCAGCATAAGCTTTCGTGGGCTACAGCTCACTTCTTCGGATGCATAGAATGGAACACACAGACAGATGATATTTATATATTTATGTATGTATAAATATCTCCTGTCTGTGTGTTCCATTCTATGCATCCGAAGAAGTGAGCTGTAGCCCACGAAAGCTGATATATAAATATCATCTGTCTGTGTGTTCCATTCTATGCATCCGAAGAAGTGAGCTGTAGCCCACGAAAGCTTATGCTGAAATAAATTTGTTAGTCTCTAAGGTGCCACAAGTACTCCTGTTCTTTTTGTGGATACAGACTAACACGGCTGCTACTCTGAAACAATATGTTGGCTTTCTACATTATCCACAAAATCCATCATTCAGTACTTCAAGACTAGACATCTCAGGCTATTTGCCATTTCTTAAATTAGTCCCATTGTACAAAGAAAACAATCACTGCCCACAGATCCCATTTTGAACTCTAAAAAAAAATTAAGCCAAGAATATCAAAATTTGGGGACAAGCTGACTGCAAGTTTACCTGTTTCTCAGAAATCCTGACGGGCTCTTTCAGCACTATCCATGTTACACTCTCATATAGAGGAGGTGTTGTTAGAGAACCAGGATATGTCCAATAATTTAGACTTGATGGCAGGAGGCATTTTGGGTTGAAGGTTCTGAACTGAGCTTTTGTCCCCTGGAAGGAACAGATACATTATATTTCTTTTTAAAAAAAATGTGTTTAAGGAGATAGATATTTATTGAGAAACAGAAACACCAACTGATAGCTTAAAATTGCAAGAATAATGGGATGATAATTTGGCTCTGTCTAAGCACAACAACATCATGAGAATAGCACTTATCTAGTATTGTGGTGATATCACATGAGCTGTGGTGATCCCAGACCCAGATGCTGACAAGGGATGTATGTCCCTGCTGCCTGTGTTAGCACTGAGCTAGTAAAACAAAAGGTCCCCTTGCAATTAGTGTCCCTTCCCCATTGAGAAAATCTCTCCTCTGTATAGTGCCCACCATGAGCTGCTAATGGTGCACACTTCATCACCAGCATTTGCTTCTACTGAATTGTGGCATTCCAGTGCTAATTATCTGCCACTTTTTGTGCCTTACTACTCTGATTGGCGTGTGGAGCAACAAGGCAATCCAGGCAAAGATTGCCTCTGCAATCAAACACCCTTGCCTCTGCAATCAAACACCCAAATCTAGAACAAAGAGCAGGTTTATCCTGAAGCTGTAGGTGTAATTTCCAGCTCAGGTAAGCATGTGGCAGAGGGATGTTGAGCTGGCACTGAGTGCAGTGCCAGGAGAGGTTACATGAATATCTTCATGGTTACAGTGGTCCAGAACAGGACTCCTGGATCCAGGCATTGTTACTGAGAAGCAGATCAGGAGGAGGGGGCACCTGCTCACTCACACTCCACAGCCACGCAACCAAAAAACGCCAACATGTCGGCAAAATTCTGCTCAGCCCAGAACCCAGCAGGAGTGAGGACAAGGGCATCTCATCCTGAAGGGCAGTCCTGCCATTTTTAAAAGGAATTACAAGAAATGCCTGAAGGGGCAACACTTCCTTTCAAAGCGGGGAAGCGAGTTATGGCCAAGCACATATCCACAACATCAGAATTCAACAGTCCCTTCTCAAAACACACAGAGGCAGGAACAACATGTTCATTCATTATGAACTCCTTGTTAGCATAAGGGGATTATACTGAAGTTTTGTGCATTAGATTCTACAATTCTAGGATACAAGGCAACTATGAGTGGTAAGAGACAATACATTAGAATGAAGAGTGTTTAAACTATCACTTTTATATGCCCTTGCATTACGTTATGTACTAATGATGGATGAATTTTGAGGGGGGCGGAAATGGAATTTGCTGCTTTAATTTGTTTTTATTTCACTCAAGCTCATGCACAAGTTTATACTGTTTAAAAGTCATCCAAGTGAGGGGAAGAAAAACAGATACAAGAGCAAACAAAAAACTTACTTTAAATTTTACCATATACAAGGCATCAGTTAGTCTGTTCATATTGGCATGTTCTTCTCCAGTCTACAAGTGAAATGGATACAGTTGCATGAGAATATAGATATGATATAGTTAATAATTATGCTTTGAATATATAACAGGCCATTTTCTGTCTTAGGCATGTTCCCACTGAAGTAGGTTTAATTGCAGTCTGCCTTGAGTCACTGCTTCCAGTAAAGTCATTTATTTTCCCCAAACAGTTCTTCTCAACTATGTGTTTTAGTTCTTAAACAGTTGACAGTTTGATGCGCCTCTACACAGAAAACTCACACCATTATTTTCATGACTCTTACCTCCAAGAAAATACCAACTACCGCCAAACCATCTGGAGCTGCTGCTGCTTCTCCAAATGTTGCATACTTCCTTGCATTCCAATGAACCAAGTGGAGCTGTGAAGGGGAATCATAAAACAGAAGTATGAACAAGCTAAATGATAAAGGCCCTCACATCAGTTGTATTACGCTTAGTAAGCAATAACATCAGTCAATTTATCACATAATAAAGCTTTGCTTGAAGAGCAGATTTGCCAGAAATTCTGGGACAAACCAGCTCAACTAGGAATTTACCAGGTTCCAAAACAGCAGTCGTTTGAGTGGATTAGACAATGAACATCCCACCATCCCCCAAAAAGCACTCCCAGGGTCAGCAAGAACCATGTCTCTTCTTCCTTATCTACAAACTACTATTGGCTGCCAGAGCTATGGCCCCACCCCCAAAACCATGTTTATTAGAGTAGTGCCAAAGGGCCAACCAAGAATGGAGCTCTCTCATGCTACATACTGTATGAACACAGTAATAGACAGATAGAGCATAGGCAAATATAAGCAAGAGATACTGGTTACTTATTTAAAGTGTGTGGTGCAGAGCTGTTGCTTCCAAACCCCATTGTGGATAGAGAGAAATGGCCAGCTAGAAACTGCATGTAGACAGCATTTCAATTAATGAATATAGATAGCAGTATATTGCTTGGTTAAATCAATGGATGGGCCAAGCTGCAAAATTCAGATCTGGATGCAAACTGTTCCAAATTTTGTTTCAGGTTTGCATCCTGGTTGTAGTAAAGTGGTTGTGAAAAAGTTCTTACCTCAGAAGGAAAAGATTTGCTGTCAACTGTATGCTCTGATCCCTGACTGTGCTTCATTCCCCAATGAAAATGAAACTGCTTTAGCCTATAGGGACCTTCAAGGGGCCCCCCATTGATCACTGTAAATGGAAGTGCATAAAGAGAATGCAAAAGATTAAATATTTGGGTTTTTTACTGCCTGACTGTAGAAACTAGTTGGATCAATAGTGGAGAAACAGCATCTCTCAAGAGCCAGGAGGGGAAAATATATATATATTTTTGATATACGGTATACAGAAGAGACGCCAAAGCCACAACTAACAAAATACAAAGAAAGTGCTTTATCTTGGCTCTCAGATTTTTAGAATTAATAACATAGGGAAAATTTATTCCTGATTGAAGTCAATGAAGTTACATTAGGGATGTATCTGACCTATGATCCAATGCCACCAAATCTGATGGAAACTCACAATATCATCTGTGTAAGTAAATATCTCACATCAGCCCCCCCTATCCAAGTTTAGGAGAAGGTAAGTGAGGCTAAAGAGTTTTTCCTCCTGGCTGATATCAGAGATAGCAGAAAGATTTATACTAGAAAGAGAAACAAATTTTTACTGACAATTACTTATATAGAAATTTACCATATTCCTATTTAGCCTTTGGAAATGTAAATTTGAGGTAAGGACTTAATAGCTATCCACCAAGCAACCAAGCTATGGATGCTTTCTATTGAAATTCAGAAAGCTGAACTGGTTTTTGTATTTAAAAAAAACAATTGGAATTAGAAACAGTTTGTGATGTGTTTTTAAATAGGTACCTGAGACTTTATGGAAGACAGGGAGTGGTTCTGTTGAGTTAGAAGGTGCAGTTTTACACAGCCATAGATCATTTTGCTACATATTTCCTCTTTAGGATTATCTTTTTCCCTCCAGCAAAAATTCTCTATATTCTGTTTTCTGTTAATACCTGATCCTGGTAGAGGAAGTTAATATGAAATACCTTGTACTTAACATAGCACCTTTCATAAGAGGATCTCAAGTCACTTTACAAAGGTGGGGAAGACAGATAGGAGAGATTATGGGATTTGGTCAAGGTAAATACAAACTTTTAACATTTTAAATTTTAAAATAATACTTTTAATAAATGCAGCCCATTAATACCTAGGCAATGTGGTCTACATTTATAGGAAGAAAATAACATTTCAGCAGAGTTCTAGTAATTTCCTTGTGCTTTAAAAGACAGGACACCAAGAAGTTCATCTTCTGTCAAACAGAACTGAAAACTGGTAATTAATTTAAAAAGTATTGTAAAGTATGCACACACAGTGTCTATAATGTATTTTTATCAACATAGCCCGTATCATTTTATTTGCTTCCAAATGTTTCATGTTATGAAATTATTTCACTGCTCTTCACATGGAATATTAACTTTTAAGAGTGCAGTCCACAACCCCACCACATGGCTCAAATTGGACTTTGTGTAGGAAACTAGCCTTTATACCCCAAAGCACATGCTTAAGTCCCACTGAAGTTAACTAGACTAAAATCCATCCCCTTAAAGTTAAGCACATTCTTATATGTTTTGCTAAATTGGGGCCTAAATGGGGGCTTATAGGATAGATGAAATGCATCCCTCTCATCCAACCCCGCCTCCCCCCATCACTGGATCTATCCAAGTGCAGGTCCAGTAGCTTCTCTCCAGGTTTGCTCTCCTCCAATAGCCCCCTTCATGCCAGTCTACTGGATGGAAAGTCCCTCCATAATGTACCGGGGCAGAGAGCCCCTACCATGGATGCTGCGGTGGTGCCCTCCCCTTGAGGAGCAATGCAGGACCCTGTAGTGCAAACCCTCCGAACCTAGGTGAATTTCACTATTAAATGGACAGATTTCTATTATTTATAACTAAATTAAAATTGTCCGTGAAGATCGTTTTTCCAGATACATTTTACAAAGTCACTTTCTAAGGCCCCATGCTTAAAGGAATCTTTAAAGAAGCTAATTTTAGGCAAACTCAGATCCATTGTCTTTACTTAAAACTCAGAAATTACACTTGCAAATTGATCATTCACTGAGCTGTTTGCTTGTCCTTGGGTTTTCTTCTTTTAAAAGATCCAGTAGCTGTAACTTAAGCTCACACCTGATAATGCTCCAACAACCTTATGGGATTACTTCAAAGGCAATAGAGAGTACCTCAGGCCATTGCAGGACATTCATTTCCCAGCAACCATAACATTTGATTTGAATATCAAAATAAACTGGCATCAGCAAAAGCACCAAACTGGATGAATGACCATTAGTTGCTGACATAAGTTAAAATAAAACAAACTGACCCACCAGAGACCATTTATATAAAAGCTCCTCTCTACTTACCAGTTACTAATAGATTTCTGATATTCTGTGCCTCAGAATCAGTGTGTAAGTGAATCAGAGCAAAATTTTCTATAGAGGTAAAAGGAGAACAATCTAATACAGGGTGGCCAAACTGTGGCTTGCGAGCCACATGCAGGTCTTTTACAGTTAAAGTATAGCCCATGGAGTCCCCTCAAGTCCCCGCCATTCTCCACCTACCAGACTTGGGGGGAAGCTCGGGACCTCTGCCTTGCAGCAGAGTGGTCGGGTAGGGGCTTCTTCCCAGTAGGAAGGAGGGTCTCGGGGCTTCAGCAGGAGCGGAGCTGAAGCCCCGAGCCCCGTCAGGCACCTCCCATGGGGCTGAAGCCCTGAGCCCTGGCAGGTGTGCCCTGGCTCTCAAACTTCTGAAGATTGTCATATGCGGCTCAAGGGGTCTGTACGTTTGGCCACCCCGATTGAATGTTTAACAACACCAAAACTCACACTACCTAGAGATGAAGATGAAGGATAAAAGGCAGCTGCAGCTTGTGTAACATGCACAGTCTGTCTCCTCAGCAGAACTATCGAGAGAGTCTGTATCATTTCTGAAGAAGCCGTTCTGCCATGGGAAAGAGGAATCAATGTAGAGGGACCATGTTTCTGTGCTGATAGGTCTAGGTCATCAAAAGCACTTGATATCCATGTGGTCTGTATTCAGCAGAAGTGACAACCTTTCCGTCTCAGGACAATTCAGAGGAACCACCACAAATTGAAATGCAGAGTTTCCTGTCTGCAGATTGAATTCTTCCTTACCATGTAGGGATGTGGATCTGCTAAGTGACACGCTGCACAGAGGCTGAGTGCCCAGTCTTTCCACTTTTAAAACCTCTGCCAGATTGTGGTATTAAAAAAAACAAAAAAAAAGGCAGGCCCAAGAAAATGGTAAAACAAAAGTGTCTCAAATCACATATCCCGGGCAAGTAATGCCACTGGTCTCATATCAGAAGATTTAAATAGAGCAAAATTGTACACTAGCCTTTAATTTTACTTCAAATAATGTATTTTATCATCTCTCTAGCTAAGAAGGTGAAGAAATATAAGCTACAAGATCTTAATTCTAAGACAGCATCAGGCTCACCTGTCTTGTCATCAGCATCTTCAAAGTCCACCATGACTGAGTGGCCATTGTTGGAGATTTCAAGAGATGTACACGATTCATATGAGATAATAAGAGGCTTCAGACTAGGATCATAAGCTGCTTGCGTGGAGACTATATCAACAGGTGACTGACGATGTCCCTGGGCAATGGGATATGATTTGTACCACTCAGAAGGCCCTTTGAAACAAAGGAAAGGAAAACAGTGTTACTTCACTTTTGCCACAGATAGAAAAGAATCATTAGAAGTTTTTATGAGCCTCAGAGTGAATGTCATGTTCACGGGAAATCACGTAAATTTGTCATCATAGGAGTTATCTGAAACACTGTGCATTGTATTGTGTATGTTTACAGATACTAGCAGTGCAGCCTGGTGGGCAATTTAGCTTTTTTATGAAAAGCATAATGATGGGAACATAATACAGCCACAGGCACACCAAGACCTTTCTGCTTATTCCCCAGCTTCCAGTAGGAATTAAATGCAATTACAGATAGATTATTCCAGAATAGACTTGGTTGAGGAATCTCTCTCTCTCTCTCTCTCTTTCTCTCTCTGTTGATATTTTAAACACATACACTGTGTATTTTAGCTTTCCTGGGTAGGACAGTGATAAATGCTCGAGATTCAAATTAGATACAGATGACTCAGAATGTCTCAGCTACTATGTGTTTATTTTTAAACCCATTTCATGACTGCAGTAAATCTTTGAGAGACAGGCATTATTATTCCATAATGCCACTATGCTATTTCTTTACCGCACATGAGCAGTACAGGATGATTATCAATATCTTTGGACTTCCTGACCCCAAAGGAGTGGGATTAAATACCAGTATAATCACATAGCTTTCTGCTCTAGGAGCAGGAATGCTCTCATGCTGTTTAAGATAACAAGATCATATCTACATCAAAGAATTATTTATTGCTACCTTTTACTTTTGTTTCACTTGTGTATTTTATTACAACACACAGCAATGTAATTCTTCTACTCCCTGTTTTGGGAAAGTTATCATGTTGACTTTTTAATACATTAAAAATAACCCAGAACACTTTAATTGTAGCATTCTCATTTTTGTTAAAAATGTTAATCACTGACAGGTGTAAACTACTGCACTTTCCCCAACCTATGTTGGTTAAAAAAAAAATGTAATATAACATACTATGTCGGTCTTTGGCAGGCATTGAAGCACTAGCTTATAAACTATTTATTTTTCTTTTCTCAATCTGGGGGCTGTTTTTAAAAGAGATTAGGTATTGAAATTTTATTGAAGCCTCTACAATATAACTGAGCCTCCTCATAAGCTTTTTATTAATAAAATAGATACATACAAATACACATACACACTTACAAATAATATCTGCCGGAGCTATGCATCTTTCACTCAGTGTTCTAGCTTTAACTCAGTCATGTATAAACTTGTTTTACTGGGGTAACATCAGTCATTCATCCATCCATTCTCTTCAAATGATATAGATATTGTACAAATTTTCAGGAATCTACATAGTCTCCACATAAGTTTTCTTTACACATATACTTTTTTGAGGAGCAGGAGGCGCAGAAAGAGAATAACTCTAAATTAAAGGGGCTGTTAAACACCAGAAAGAATAGTATGGCTTGTTTAATAAAAAATGCCTCCAGTGTTTAAATACTGATCTATAGAATTTCTTGGAATTCAAGGAACCTATATAACAGGGGTAGGCAACCAATGGCACGCGTGCCGACACCAGCATGCGAGCTGATTTTCAGTGGCACTCACACTGCCCGGGTCCTGGCCACTGGTCCGGGGGGCTCTGCATTTTTATTTAATTTTAAATGAAGCTTCTTAAACATTTTTAAAACCTTATTTACTTTACATAAAACAATCATTTAGTTATATATTATAGATTTATAGAAAGAGACCTAAAAATGTTAAAATGTATTACTGGCACGCGAAACCTTAAATCAGAGTAAATAAATGAAGACACGGCACACCACTTCTGAAAGCTTGCCAACCCCTGCTATATAGCATGAATATCACATTTTAGTCATCTTAGTGGGATCAGACTGTCCATTATCAATCCACCAAATCTCTTTCATTCAAATGATTGCTTTAGAGGGAGAAATAAAACCCCAGTTTACTATCATCATTTTGCCGAGGAGATGGCTAAAATATCTGCAGAAAAGACTCTCAATGTCCTCCACCCCCATTTAAGAAAGATGCAGGTTTCTTACATACAGATTATGGCAGTGCTGCTGATTATGACAGGACTGCAGCAGGTGAAGTTTGTCATCTCCAGGTGCCCTTCTTTCGGTGTTGTTTAATATTGATAAACTAGTTAACTGCCTGCTGCACATTTGATGCCTGCAGATGATGAAATACAGGCATCTCTGCAAGGATTAGACAAGGATATTGAGGAGCTGATGTGTAGGAGAGAAAAAGAGAGAGTGATTAGGTTAGGAAAGGATGGATGTAACATACCGTCATCCTGTCCGTATCCCCAGCAGTGGTGTCCGGTCATTATGCAGACTGCTGTGCTCTGCTTTGCTCTCAGCTCTTTGATCCAATTGCTGCTGCATACCTGCCTTTATAATGGCTCATTTGCAGGATAGTGTCAGCCTCTTAAAGACACAGAGCAGCTAAAGCAATTCCTGCAGGAAGAGGGAAGGATCTTAGTTCCTGATGGTCCCAGCTACACAGATTCCACTCTGATTTCTGCTGCCACTGCTCACCCCATTTCCAGTGCCTACTCTGCACTGGTACAAAGGGAACCTCTAGAATTGTCAGTGCCCCATTCCCAGTATTATAGACGCATTCAGTTGGCCAGAAGACAATACGCTGTCAGGTGGCTAGTGGCATGTGTCCTATACCCAGGGTCAAATCTGGGACAAAGTAGATGTATTCTCTCAAGCTCCATCCACAAACTGAGCCCTACCCACTTGACCTGCCAATGTTAGACATCACTCACAATAAACTGTGCAAATCTTCTTAATAGCATCTTCCTTCTTTCTTGGGTGCTGTACATGGAGTGACATCTGATCGTCATCTTTCTTCTTTTTTGAATATTTTGTTCAACAGTGAAATAGTTAATAATGTTTACATTGAAATTATCATTAAGCTTCAGAGTCAACATGAGATGAATTAAAGGATTTTTCCCTTCTCAGAGCTACTGACTCATGCTGTCTGCAGACTCAGGCAGATACTACATATTGGTTTATCCTCAATTCACAATTTGTACCTTTTCTTTGTAATCAGGTCATCTTTGTAAGGAGACTTACATTTTGAAAAAAAAAAAAAACAACAACAACCCAGCATCATAGCTTAGTTTCTGGAATACAAGATGGCAGACTTGAAAGAAAAGTACCAGCTTGCTAAGTCTCCATAACCTGGTCCAGTTCATTGCCTACCTGTGTCCTGCTACACCATAAAAAGGCCAGAGGCAGCCAGATGGGCTATCCAATCTGTTGCTGCAAAAGTTCACAAAGCCTGAGGAATCTTTGTTACAAGAGGGACCACTCCTCATCATGGCATGACAAAGAAAGGTGGGGTCTGGTAGCAACAATCTGGTTGTGGTATGGCTTAAAGGTATCAGCTCAGATGTCTCTACCATGCCAAAGAGACTGTACCAAAAGAGACACGTAAATAAAACATTAATTTATCCTTAGCTGGATACATTTTTGACCAATAGCAACATATACTGTAGTTACCAATTAAGATAAATGGATCTGCACCTGATTACATCTGCTCTGAATTTGTCTTGGTGGCTCACACTAACTCAGAGCAATTATTGGTAAAGGCATATTTTAGGGATGCATGTAGACATTCAGACTGATCATGCTTCCAAATCCATACTTTTTTGCTAGATTTGAGGGTGCTAGATTTTGTCAAGACTGCATTATACAAATGCATCAGTGTTTTTAATTACAGCAATCACACACAATGATATGAATGCTCTTACTACGGAACCAAGAAAAGGAAAGAGACAAAAAGAAATAAAGAAAAATCAATGAAAATATTGGTATGCAGTACTCACATTCTTGGAGTTATTTAATATGATTTAATTTTCTTTTTCTGAACCTCTCAATTTAAATAATGAGCCTGATATGAAATCTCTGTGATTGACTGATGCAAGTTAATCCACTGTAAACCAGCTATAGACTGATGCAAGTGTGTCACACAGGACTTTTGCACTGGTTTAACCAAATTAGTTTTTACATTGATTTTAGCTAAGTGGTGCAATATCTGTATTAGGTCACTCAATAGGTACGGGAGACCAGATGACATTTGTGAGATGGGATTTGAAGAGAATCATAGAATCATTTAGCTGCAAATAGGCAGGAAAGCTGTTCTATATGATCGGGGCAAAAACAGGAAAAGGATCAGCTACTCACTCTGGAGTAGCTGGGAAAGGGCTACGTTTGAGAAGTCTGGCATTCAAGGGCTATAGGGAATAGGCCATAAAATTGTAAAAGCTGAAGTCAGAGAGGTGGAACAGGGACAATTATATAGAAAATCTTGAAAATTCTCATCTTACATACAGCACAATGCCACTGAAGTCATTTGACATTATATGTAATGATTAGTGTATATTTTCTCCATTCAAAACTATCAAGCTTTCATCTCCTTCTATGTATATGTTTACCTGTGGATAAGAATTTGGCCCGAAAAGGAGGGCACAGGAAAATTTCTGAGAAGAGAAGAAACACGTTCCTTTCAGAAGTGGGAGAGGAGATAAGCTCTTGCATTTTGAAAAGAATTTAAGTTTGGATAGTTGGGATTCAGGGAAATGTTCCAACACGGTGCAGAGAATATGTGATGTAAAACATCCCCAAAAGCTAATCAGGTTTGTCTCTTTTAGAGGCAGTGTCTATTCTGATGTCAAGAAATTCCCTTCTAAATGGGGGGAAGGGTGTGTATCTGATTTTCATATTTGAATATGTCAAGTAGATGATTATATAATTCTGATGCCCTGGATTTCCATTGATTCTGTCCCCAAAACACTTTTTAATGTTAAGATGAGGGTAGGAGCCAGATTCTGATCTCACTTATTTTATAAACATAAAAATCAGGAATAATTCCATTGATATCAGTGAAGTTACACTGGTTTCAGTGAGGAAAATCAAGTAATAGATGTTCAAATTCTGAGTGTCTCCAATTTTGAGCTGAAAGAGCAGCTGCACTTTCTCAGCCCATCTGAGACTGTGGTGCTTTTCCCATGTTTTCCATAGACATAAGGCTACATCCTAAGATCATTTTCTTGTTGAATGGTAAATTGCAATAAAATATGAGAAATCCATCCATGTCAGCAAAACATGACAGGTTAAAAGGGCATTCAACACAATGATACTTAACAAATAACTTTTTAAATATGTCAAGCCCTCCTAAGCTTCATTCTATTGACTCCTATTTCTCCTTGATTAGATCATAGCAGTGTAATCCAATGAACAGATCACCAGTGTGTTTATCATGAGACTTGGGTTCTATTCCTCACTCTGTCACTGCTGTGTGATGTTGGACAAGTCATACCTACCTCAGTTTCCCCAACTGTAAAAGGGGAATAACCTGATTTGTAAATTAATTTGAGATCTACAGGTGAAAACTGCTCTATAAATACTAAGTATTATTGCTAAATAACTCCAAAGGAGACTGGAACTGGTTCCATAGGGGCTGATTAAGTCATGTTTTTCAGATTTAAAAAAAATATACATACCTGAATTTTTATGAACAGGCTCCAGACTCCAGACAGACTTTGTGTCAGCTGTGACAACATAGCTGGTGCATGCTAATGTGAAACTGTAGATAGGAGCTAATGAGCACAACCTCAGGGACTTAAAAGAAAAAAATAGTTATTTGGTGGTGATGTAGTGAATGGCTAAGAAGTGCTTTGAGTACATATTGCTGAGGTAGATCTTTTGTGATTTTCTTTGTAGCCTAACTTTAACAGTGGGAGTGGTATATCTGAATTGGATGTGTGACATCTTGGCACCCCAATATTCACCACTGTCATGTCATTAGGATGTGTTTTGTACAAAGTGCACCTTGTGAGGTGTTATTCTAAAAGGCTTGATCTTCTAGACATTAATATCTTGTTGGAGGGTATGTGCTATCACCGTAGGCGAAGTTATGAAGTTTGGCTATGTATGTATTACCAGGGGCGGCTCCAGGCCCCAGCACGCCAAGTGCGTGCTTGGGGCTGCATGCCGCAGGGGGCGCTCTTCCGGTAGCCGGGAGGGCAGCAGACAGGGTGCCTTCGGCGGCATGCCTGCGGAGGGTCCGCTGTTCCCGCAGCTTCGGTGGACCTCCTGCAGGCGTGCCTGCGGACGGTCTGCTGGTCCCGCGGCTCCACCGAAGCCGCGGGCCCAGCGGACTCTCCGCAGGCACACCTGCGAGAGGTCCACCGAAGCCGTGGGACCAGCGGACCCTCCGCAGGCATGCCTGAGGGAGGTCTACCAGAGCCGCGGGACCAGCGAGCGGCACAGCGCCCCCCACGGCATGATGCCGTGCTTGGGGCTGCGAAATGTCTAGAGGCGCCCCTGTGTATTACTGAAACATGTTCAGAGGTTGAAAACACCCACGAGCAGCCTTTCAGGTACAACAGTAAAAAGGCCAAACAATGTTAATGGCTTATTGAGGAAATGCACACAAGCACAAGGATTATCCCAGAAACTGTGTACAGTAGAAACCTCTCAGAGATAGCACTACACAATGGGAACTGTTTGACCCAGGTCACAGCAAAAGAGCTTTCCAGCAAGTGGGAAGAAGGCTGGGAGGCTGGTGGTGAGAAAGCCTGCATGTGACTGCTGCTGGGTGTGTCCCTACCTGTGTGAATGCTGCTGGAAGTGCAAGCTTGGAGGGCTTTGCAACTTGTCACAGCAGCACAGTGTGAGCCGGAGCCCAGGCTGGTGGGTCAGAGGTAAGCCAGTTCCAGGTGGCACCCCGGAGGGAACCCATCACAGGGTGTCAAGTGCCTTTTTTATTAAATGCATCTATAGATGTGGTTGACACTTCATTGCATATTAACAAAATATTGCAGAAGTACTATCAGTGTGGATATAGGCTGTTCACCCTTTGAACCTTTGAATACATTAGATCAGGGCAGATGAAATGTTGAAATGCTCACCATTTGAGAACCAGCAAGCACCTCAAGTTCCTGAAACAGTATCTAGTTTATCCTGATAGTGCATTCTCCCCTTACACTGCATTTATTGATGCTGTTGGTTTCTAGACAATAGTTATATTAAGGTTATATTTGGATTTTATGTGTAATTAAAGAAATTAAAGAAATTCTAACTAGTTAGTAGTTTTATTATTATAGTACAAGAACTGCACACAGAACTTTAAAATATGTAATAAATTCTAAATAGAAAGTAGTATAGCCAACCTCAAGCATTCAAAAATTAAGTCATATCATCCAAAAAACATGAAATTAGTTTAAAATTTATGAAATTTTAAAAATTAATAAATTTGGGATCTTTTCATTTGTCTTCTGATGCCTGAGGCTTAGGGTTCATATTGTCAAGTTTTTATCCACAACCATGAAAGTTAGATACTAATTTTTAAAACATTTAAAGTTGAGATTCTCATCCAATCAGATGATTTCAGGAGCTGGGGTTAGCTAACCCTAACCTTTCCATCCTATCATCCACCGCCAAATATCACAAGTTGACACCTTCCCCCTTTTCCAATCCCAAATATCATAAGTTGGCAACATTGTTAAAATGGCAAAACCAAACCAAACCAGATCCCTGCCCCTAAAAGCTGATAAATCTAAAGCGATATATTGGCACAATATAACTAAAAATAAGTTGTGGGCACATACTACTGCTGGTAGGCCTCACTGAAGATTTCTGAGGTTTCAGAAGAGATTTCAAGGAGGCGAAGGGGCTTGACATATATTAACTAGGCAGTCATTCTAATAGGTGGGCTAGAAGGAAAAGATTTAGGAGTCGGTGAAGGAGAAAAAGGAAGGAAAAAGTAGCATAGGAAGAAATGGAAGCCAAGGTATGAAGGTTCTATTGGATTCATGGGATGGTTTACATAAAGCAAGCAACGTTTGGCCATTATAGCAGTACACTTCTGACTGAGAGCTATAGTTAAATTGTGTGTGCGTGTGTTGAAACAATGAATGAAAAAGTAACTCTTTGGGATTATAATTTGTAATCGGTTTGATCACTGAGGATAACAGGGAACTGTACAAAGACACCAGATAACAAGAACGAAATAAGTCAATATTTGATTTCTGTGAACAGCATATACATGCCAAATATTTTAATAGTCACTGAAGTTTCAACAGAAGGGAAAATTTATAATGACTTGGCAAACATAAAGCCTGAGAAAAATGAAACTAGCAAAGTAAAAAAAGGAGAAGCACTGTATTTTCTTGCAATAAATCATCTATCCAATATACAACTCTAAATCATAATTGCACGGTTGTATATTTTAATTTAGTGGATATTTAACAGCTCCCTCATACATAGTATCCTTGAATTAGACTAAATCTACCATGTGATACCTTTTATGGGACAATAAATTGGCTAGAATGAACAGATTTTAGGTCACATCTTTGTTTGGTACTTTTTGCAAAAAGCATGGTTCATACCAGTGTAAGATGGGATAGTTTGGTCTGTCAACTACGATTTGTATTGGTGCCACAGAGAGACTTTTATGAACAGGGTTGCATTAAAGTCTAATGATGGTGTTAAGAGTGATCTCACAATTATAACTTCAGTGTTATAATTAGGGCATTTTCAGTACATCCTTGATACTGCATTATTGTACAATACCTCTACTGGTATAACCTAACTACAGTTTCCTAAATGTGGGCATCAGAAAAAGGACCTTTCTCTCATTCATACTGGTGTTTAATGTTTTAGAAATTTGATACGGAAAACTGGAGTGAGAGTTGTGAAGAAACATGAATAATCTAAATGTCAGAGTCCAGAAATGAGTTTGCAAAATTAGAATTACAACCTTCAAGAGCTCAGTCTCACAAGGCTCTGAGCACAGAACTCCCATCAACTTCAGTGGGAGATCCTCTACCCAAAGGACCTACACTGGGTAAGCCCCAAGTGAGATGCAAACTTTGCTTAGTTGAAAGAGAATTCCACACCACCATTAATTTTCTTTATACAGGACTATGACACAAATAAGATATCTGGACAGCAAAAATAATAAAATAAAAATAATAATTAATAAACATACTACCAAAGAGATTAAGCAATTAGGTTATTGCTTTTCCCTCCATATTCCTATAATTTGCAAGACATGCTTTAAAAGGTATTGTGAGCAAGTAGAGTTCTGATTTCAGGAGCACACCCTAGAATCCCTCCCGGGGTTTGGCTTTATTATTAATTGAACAGCAACACATAAATCAGCCCAACACATAAATCCCCAAACGTAGCTATTCCTAGTCTTTTCCATGCAAGCTATCATAACTTAGTTTGCACTAAAAGGGGACTCTAACCCCTCTTAAATCCTGGCTGGAATTAATAAGATCCACCTATTAGCACGAATCAGCAAAAACACCTCTGCATTTTTACACAGTGTTCAAACTCCTAACATCTGGGTGACTCGATAGTAACGGCTTGCATCCATATGTGGGATCCTAGAATCTACTGTGCTCATAAAGGGATGTCCACAATCATGGCTACTAGCCTATTGCCCTGATTCTGGAGATGTATCCATGTGCTTAACTTCATGTACTGTGAGTACATCCATTAAAGTCAATGGGGCTATTGACAGGGCATAGAGGTGAACACATATATAGGCTTCTGCAGGTTCAGAGCACATGGGTGATTTACCATGCAAACTGAATAGCTATGTTTATTTTTGTTTTGTTCTATTGAGTTACTAGGTTTTAATTTTCTGGGTAATTTTAGCTTCAATTAATTTCCATATTATTAAAATAATGTGTATATTTTAAATAATGTGCATTTATTCAGATGTGTGCAATTACTAAAACCAGGAGTCTATCCATGTTTTAGGTGCCCTTGACATAGCTTCAAAATAAAGCAAACAAATACTCCAGGTGGTTCAGTGCAATTTAATATAACCCACCTGCTGTACAGCAGGAAATTTAAAAACTAAAATTATCCTTCTGCTTCAATAATTGCTTTCAGTGGGGTCTGTGTGGGTGCTGGGGTCCACCCACATGAAGCCCCTAGCAGAATCAAGGCATTTGGATGTGACTATAATATTCAACAAAAAGAGGTCCTGGTGTCAGCAAATAATTTATTACATGACAAATAACTCAGACAGTGAAGTCAGCTGCACTTTTCTCATGGTAATTATCTGGGAAAATATGACACCATAAAAGACAGTGCATGTGTAAACCCAAAATACAGTACATTCCCATCATTCCCACTGTTCAATTTCAACAGGTTCACTTGGGGTTTACCATATATAGACGTTTTATAAAGAGAATGAATGGCAGAATAGGAAACGTTCAGAAAGGAACATGAGACAAAACTTTCTACAGTATTACTGTGTCCCAATCAAAATGAGTTCTAACATTTTTATTTGAGTTGAGTGTAAGGTCCAGTTCATGTATCAAGTACATATCTCTCACTCAATGTAGAAGAGAAGAATAGGGAATTGGAAAATACTGTGGGAAAAGGGGCAGAGGTACAGACAACTTGGCAAGATTAGTTAATCTTACAGATAGAGCACTGCAAATCTGCAGATATCCACTTTATATCTGGGGATGTGGATATGTGCGGACCATGTTTGCGGACTGGAAGCAAATACAAATTTTGTATCCACGCAGGGCTCTACTTATGGAATTATCTGAAAAGCATCAACTTAAGTTGGAGGAGCTTGGTAGAGGTGTGGGGTGTGCAGGGAACAAGTACTCCCAACTCAGTAGATCCAGCTACTTCCTCACCTCCTCCTCCCATCCAGCTGCAGACAACCATAAAGCTAGCATTTCCAAACCCTTGAGTGCTTGACTTTGCAGACCTAAATAACATTCTTTTAACATAGTTTTTGTATGTAATTTCCTAGGTGTTTTAAGGACACAGATAATAACCATTTCTATTATGTGTCTGTAAGAGCCCACTCCTAATTATGCACCACCTACCGGGTATGTACCCGTAGCTTTTACTACTGCTGCTCAGACTGCTTTCACTTGAGCTACAGGAATAACTACATTAGGTGGCAGCAGCAGAAGACTGTTACCCCTGAGTGGGGTGAATCCAGAGGGTGGGCATGGGGAGCCCAGCTCAGGTGTGGGTGTGTGTGGAGAGGGGCTCGAGCTTCATGTG
The DNA here is from genome assembly GCF_016161935.1 of Mauremys reevesii. Taxonomy (NCBI): domain Eukaryota; kingdom Metazoa; phylum Chordata; order Testudines; family Geoemydidae; genus Mauremys; species Mauremys reevesii. Next base: position 27,269,499 of record NC_052638.1, read on the forward strand.
ATGCCCTGGGTGGCTGTTGGTACCATGTGCTGGGACTGGAGAGAGCTACAAGGGGAACCAAGCTCAGCTCCTTCTCCCCCATTCCTGGAGCTGGGAAAGCTGGTGCCACCAGGGAGGAAGATGGGAAGCTTGTGCCTTATGCTAGGTCCAGGGGCATTCCAGGAGCAGCTCAGCTTGACTCTCTTTTGCTGCTGCCTCCACCCTCCAAAGATGAGGGAACTACTGCCCTATGCAGGCTCTCATGGGGCCCAAATGCCAGGTTGGAAAAGGGCTGAGAGGGGAAGCCCAACTCTCCCTTCCCCCTTCCTGCTACAGCTGCTCTGGCAGCTCACAGGTGTTCTCAGTGCAGTATCTGCTGCTGTTTGGTGGTAGCATGAACCTGTCATTGGAAACTTCAGTGATTCTGGCAGGCTGTCAAAATCTTTCTGAGGAATGGAAGGGAGAAGGCAATGGTGACTTTTAATACTATCTCTCTTCAATAAATCTGAATGGAATTTCACAGGACAAAGGAAGGGCACTTCTCTATATTGAGGGGACTTCCCCTATCAAGTATCAAAGGTCTGCTGGAAACAATGTAGATGTGAGACCTCCTTAAGGAAAATATCACAATAAAGGGAAAGTGTTAGGCAATCTAAATAAAGGTATTGCTACCAGCTCCTCCAATGCTAATCTGTAATCAAGTTATTACTCTCAGCCATGCATGAAATATTTATTAATATCAAATTATTACCACAAGCCTGATCCTTATCTAGGTTATTTCATGGTGGCTATGTCTGTAGGAGGATTGCCAGGTGTCCTGGTCAAAAAGGGATCCTGGCAGCTCTGGTCGGCACCACTGACCGGGCTGTTAAAAGTCCAGTTGGTGGCGCAGCCAGGACCTAGGGCTAAGGCAGGCTCCCTGCCTGCCCTACCTCCGCAGGGCTCCTGGAAGCGGCCACCAGGTCCTTGCAATTCCTAGGTGCATGGGTGGCCAGGGAGGCTCTGCATGCTGATGCCGCTCTGAGTGTTGGTCCCTCAGCTCCCATTGGAGCCCCCATCCCCCTCACACACAGCCCAGCCCTCTGCCCCACCCTGGAGCCCTCTACTGCACCCCAAACCCCTCATCTCTGGCCCCACCCCAGCTGGAGCCCTCACCCCCTTCCCACACTCCAAGCCCCTGCCCCAGCCCTGTGAAAGTAAGTTTGGGGGAGAATGAACAACAGAGGGTGAGGGGATGGAGTGAATGGGGCGGGGCCTCAGGGAAGGGTGGGGCAGGGGCAGGGCCTCAGGGAAGGGGTGGGGCAGGGGTGTTCGGTTTTGTGCCATTAGAAAGTTGGCAACCCTAGTCTGGATACACATATCCCAATTTTTTTATTTCTTAACCATCATCCCATCTTCACTGTCATTCTGGAAGTCAATATAGCTGCAATACATTCAGTAGTTCTCCACACAGAATACAAAATCAATATGATTTATTTAAATTATTTTTATGAAAACAGAAATTGAACTTATTCATGGATGTCATTTCAAAAACAAAAGTAACAATTTTTTTTCACATTTGGTTGTCTTAATCTGGTCCTTGTATGCTGGTAATTATACCCTTTTCCTGTTATTTTTCAATGCTCTTTTAATGTGAAACATTTTTTTCAGTTTATACAAACTAAGCCTATTATTCATGCAATAAGCAAAACATTTCATGTATAACATCAAACCTGTGACTTATACCACTGTACTGTATGACATAATGCCAGTCATCCTGTTTACCTTCCCATCTACACTAGCTTCATTAAAAATATCTAACAAATTTCTTATTTGATTAATTAAGTGAATTACTCTTTTTCTTTGTATACAAATTCAGGGTCTTTTGTGTGGTGTCCCCTTTGTACATATTTTTATCTTCCAAATACCTTTCTGCAAACTAATAATTTATTAGAAAATGCATCATAGTTATATATTAAAAATAATCAAAGTTTGACACTGAATACTTGTAGGATGAGCCCGACGTTGTGCCCATCCTGTTGTTAGTGTCACACATTTGTAGTCATACTACATGCTACTGTCATAGGCCTAGGTTCAGCAAAGCGTTTAATCGGAGTCAGTTCTTAGAAATCCAGTAGTCCTTGCAGAGCTATCACTGAATATTAACATGCTTGTGCACAAATGTGCTATTTTTATTTGCTTTGGGGTTTTTTACATCAGGAACATATTCTCTTACAGTTTTGTTAAATCAAATTTATCAAAAATTTCACACTAATTTTGCCAGTCTGCTCGCTTCCTCCTCTCGCCCCAGGGGCTTCATTCTCCTGCCCCCTGCACAGACTCCGCCCACCCCTCCTCTGCGTCCTGCCGGTGAAGAGACGGGCAAAGGGAGAGCCCTGCCTTCAGCGGGCGTCATTGAGCATGTCCCGATCGATCGCGCATGCGCCGTGACGGCGGCGCGGCCACTCCGGACGGTGGCCGAGCGCGGGCAGCGCGGACCCCAGGTGTTTTGCCGGGCGGGCCCGGCACCATGGCGCAGCAGGGCGGGCTCAGCATGAAGGAGCGGAGATACGACCGGCAGCTCAGGTAGCGGGGGCCGCCCCCGGCCGGCTCGCAGGCCCTGGGCCGGCCCAAGGCCGGGGAGGGGCCACAGCCTGGACCGCTGGGGGCGCAGCGCCCCTCCCCCTTCTCCTGGGGGCGCGGCTGGGCGACCGGCTCCGCCGCCTGCCGGGCCCGCGGGACCAGGCTGTGGGGCCCTGCGCGCCGCCTGCCCCGAGGTGCGCCTCGCGGCCTGGCTAGTGACCGTCCCCGCGCGGCCTGCCCCGCGCTGGCTGGGGCGCCTGGCTCCAGGCGGCTTCCCTGAGTCCAGGGCCAGTCCGACGCGCTCCCCGAGAGGCGGGGGTGTGGGCAGCTCGGCGCCGCGCACCGCTGCGACGGGGGGTGGCATTACTCTGGAGGGGGCTGGTCACACTCACACGCTGGCCTCGGGAAAAACGGGGGGGTTGAGGATGTGAAAAACGATTTTGTTGGGAAAAGCAAGCCCTTGAGGACTGAAATGGCTTGATACTCCATTATCAGAGGGGTAGTAGCCCTGTTAGTCTGGATCTGTCAAAGCAGCAAAGAATCCTGTGGCACCTTATAGACTAACAGACGTTTTGCAGCATGAGCTTTCGTGGGTGAATACCCACTTCATCGAAAGCTCATGCTGCAAAACGTCTGTTAGTCTATAAGGTGCCACAGGATTCTTTGCTGCTTGGTACGCCATGGTTTTGTTGGAAACTCAACGTTTTCCAATGAGGGGCATAGGGGAAGAAGTTTTCGACCAGCTCTGATCACAAGTGTCCATACTGCCTCGTTTATTTCTATAATCCAAAAAGTGCTCATTAGTGAACTCTTGGAGACGATGTTCATATTTCATGCTTTTATAACTGGAGTCTTTTAAAAATCCATTTTGTGTCAATAGTTAAATCGATATTATAAAGTGCGTGGGAATTGAACTGTTGTCAATATTCCAAAAGGTTTTGTTTTAAAAAAAACAAAGAAAAAAAAACTACTGTTAAGACTGCAAATTGGGGAGGGCGTATTTACCTGTCACATCACTTAAAAAATCTAAGCTACTTTTCTCTCCCCACTTTAATTTTTGAGTCTGCCTCTCTAGTCAGTAGCTCCACTGTCTGCTTATCCTCAGAGTTTAATAAACTTGTACTGGGGTGAAAATGACTTGATTCTTGAGAAAGTCATTGCTCCCTAATTTCCAATAATAGGAGTGAAAATTAATGAGACTCTTCCATACCTTTTTTACTCTGAATAGCAGCAGAGGTGCTAGAGCTGTAGGTCTGCAGGAAAACATTTTTGGTTCATGTTTGGAAATTATCTCTCTATAGCCATATATGCTAGAGTTTGTCTTTAAAACAAAAACCCAGAGCAGGTGTATAAGCTAATTGGGTGTTTGGCCAAATAATGCTTTGGAAACAGCTTTAAAAAAATATGTACTGGGTCACCATACAGAATACGTTGCATCTTGAAGACACACATCTTCAGCAGTGAGAGAGGAGCATGTCTGAAAACACTTGCAGTTCAGGAGTTTATTTTTTAAGTCTCACAGGACAATATGAATGGTTTTAACTGTTGCTTGACAGTCTGGAATCTTTTGCTCTGTCTTCTCCATAGACATTTTTTCCCCACATCTGAAGGGACTAAAGGTAAAATCCTGGCCTCGCTGAAGTCAGTGACAAAACTCCCAGTGTAAATCATGCTCCTAGATACACGACTTAATAGTGTGTGGAGAAATGGTATGCTAAACCACATGGACTGTGACATCAGATTCTCACTGCCATTGAAACTGTATTTGTTACCACAAGTTACCTTTTCCTCTGAATGCTTCTGTGTTTCTTGCTTGGTAGGTTGTGGGGTGATCATGGACAAGAAGCTTTAGAAGCTGCTCATGTTTGTGTGATAAATGCAACAGCCACAGGAACTGAAATCCTCAAAAATTTAGTACTACCAGGTGAATAAATTTCAATCCTAAATTTTAGGAAGAATTTCAGTTTGAATAATTGAGTGCATATTTCTTACTGTATTATTTTCAAGGTATTGGCTCATTTACGATTGTTGATGGGAATCAAGTCACCGGAGAAGATGTCGGAAATAAGTAGGTTTACTATCAGTTTTCTACACAAGTTCAGCAGTGATAAGGTTTTGGTAGTTTTACTATGTGCTGTTTAAAAATAATGGTTAACTTTATGTAACTGTAGAAGTTATGCTCAAAACAAACTGGCTATTTTGTTTTGGGGAGTGGATTTTTGAATAGTTGTGAAATGTACTATGTGTTAATAGGGCAATTAATAAGAAATTTCCAATTTTTAAATTCATTAGTTGGAAAGACCATATTCTTTAAAAAAACAAACAAAAAAAAAACCCACCAAGGAAGTGTAGTGAATATTTTACTCTCCTACAGTGACTTAAGAATCCACAAACTTTTTTATATATCTAAATTTAGTTTCATGGCTTTTAAACTGTTTTGTCATTAAAACTTACTACTTTTATTTAGAGAGACAAGGTAGGTCAGGTAATATCTTTTATTAGACTAGCTTCTGTTGGTGGAAGGTAGAAGATTTGAAGCTACACGGAGTTCTTCGGCTCTGGAGAAGGAAGCAGAGTACTGTTCCTTCAGTATGCTTCCATAACTCCTGAAAAATGCATGCAGTTAGGGAAAGAATAGAAACCCTTACATAAATAAAACAATATATGTAGATTTACATCAAAAAGCAACTTCTGTGGACTCTGTGTAGCTATTTAATGGTAATAACTTAGGCCTTGGTCCTGTAAGGTACAGGCAGACTCTTGTGCCCACATGAAGCTCTGTTGACTTGAGAAGGGCTCCGTGAGCATAGGGATCCCTCTGCATGGAGAATTTAGCAGGATGAAAATTCACTTACAATGAGTTCCTTACTGGGAGAGTGAAATTCTGCATGTGCTACAGAGTTTGCAGATTGGGGGGCCTTAGGGACTGGGATAAGGCTTCTTTAAAAATCTGACTTTACAAGATTCAAAAAGACTGTTTTAAAAGAAGTCATGTTAAAGATGTAATAAATTAATAATTGATGGAAATAGATATTAAAGGACTCCTTCTGCCCTGCATGAAGCTATATAATATGTTCTGCACTGTAGGGAAACTTAAAAGCTTAAGTTTTGTGAAAGATGTTATTAATGTCACTTTCTACTGTCTCTTTTTTTTCAGTTTCTTTCTACAAAGAAGCAATATTGGCCAGGTAAAGCAATATTAAACACGGTTTGTAAGTATCTTGAGAGAGTGATTGTGTATAAAATGAAAGTTAGACATACATGGATAAAAAATTCCTTTCTTCTGTAGTAGTGAGTGAGGAGAACAGAGCTCCAGGAGATGAGTGGGAACAAAAGCCCAGTTTTGGCCCTGTTGAGTTTAAATTGGTGGCTGGATGCCCACAAGGAGATGTTGAAAAGACTGCTGTGACTTAACCTTGATGGAGGAAGACAAGTCCAGGGTGGACAGGTGGATTTGTCATCAATAAAAAAAAGATATCAAGTACAGAAGGGAGGGACGGATAGAGCCCAGGGAGGCCCCCACCAAAAACTGAAGTGTGGGGTGGGGCGGGGGAATGAGGACCCACTGAAAGAACAATAAGAGGTAGTAAGACAACTAGGAGAGGAAAATATTCCAAGAGGAGGATATGGTTGACACTGTCAGAGGGACTCAAGATGTGGGAAAGGAGCACTAGGCCTGTGTTATGTCTAGTAAGAAATTAGAAACCTGGGTTAGAGCGGTTTCACTGGAATAGTGAGGGCAGAAGCATAGCGTGTGGAATGGAACTTAAGGAAAGAAACTCAAGAAGATGGTTGTAGATAATTGTTGGAGATGGGAGAAGAGAATGTGGATGATAATCTGAAGGGGATTCAGGGCCCATGGTGAATTTTTAAGAGGAGGAAGACCAAGGCTGAATTGGGAGGGGAATAAGCCTCTTGAAAACGAGAGGTTGAGGGGACTAGGAAGCTTAGGAGATGGAATGAGGTCACTCAGGCAGAGGGAAAAGCTGGAGAATCGGGAAGATGTTTCAATGTCTGTGAGAGTGGAGGAAGTGTGTGCGCACTAGAGCGGGGAGAGAGATGGAGGAGGTAATAAGGAGTCTTACCTCTTTCTGGGTTTTTTTGTTTTTGTTTGTTTGTTTTTTAAAACTTTGATAAATCAATAAAATTCTGAGTGGAGAGGAGTAGGGGGCAGTTTTATTAACTTAGAAAAACACTTAAAAGTTTTATTCTGTCTCTGTTCATCACTATTGTTTCTAGTCTATCAGTAGAAAAGATTTTGTAAAACCATTATTTACAAAAGATTTAAAATGAGGGGGGGGACCTACATTATCTAAAAGAACATTGACTTGCATTTTGTAGTGTTAGTTGGGTTTGTGCCATCTACCTAAAGTTAATTACCTCACCTGCTAGTAGGTGCTGTTCCTTATCTTCCCTTGTGTCACTCTTCTTCCCTCCCCCAATCCTTTGACCTCATCTTCTGCAGTTTCCTTCCTCCATTGTAAGTATCTTTAGTAGCTCTTTCTCACTTCACAATCTTCTTGCCATCACTCACTGCTCTGAGTTTCATTAGAGCTTGCTTAGCTTTTAACTTAACAGTGCTTAAGAAAGCTGCATCAGGAGCTTACCGTGATTCCAGTACAGTGATTTTTAAAATTAGATATAAGCCAGTTATTACATTTTTCAATGTTTAGACTATCTTTTTAAAGTAAAGTACAGTCTGGCTCAAACAAAATCCTTGCTATTACATAGTGATTTTAAGATGAATGTGAGGTTTGAAATAGTTAAACTATATCAATATTCCATAATGTACTTACTTGTAATACAGCATATATACTACTAGTAAGGTATGTAAAACACAAAACCAAAATGTAAATTATAGATATGTTTAAACAGGTATATTTTTAATTGTTTTAAAACAGAACCGAGCCCAAAGTGCCACAGAGCTCTTACAAGAATTAAATAATGATGTTTCAGGAAATTTTGTGGAAGAGGTTTGTATCCTTGAATTCCTATCCACGTTCTGGTGTTTAAGTGCATGGCAAAATAAAGTAATTAGTTACAAATTTATCTGTATCTGTCATTGCAGTGTAAGAATTTATGGTAATACAGATCTGGAAATAAGATCTTAAATTATGTGGGTCAAGTTCATTTATGTATATACGTAAATAACATTTGTACTTAGTGATAATAAAGATTCAGAAGTCACACCTAGCATTTTGAAGCCACATCTAGCATTTTGAATTCAACTCCAGTGTTGAATACATATGTTCACTTTAACTTTTGATATTCTTGTGTCTTTCTGAGATAAAGCAAAATTTATGTTCCAATATATGTGAATATTTTTTTTACTTTTATTTAGAGTCCGGACAAACTTCTAGACAATGATCCTTCATTTTTCTGTCGGTTTAATTTAGTGGTTGCAACCCAGTTACCAGAAAGGTAGAGTCCTGTTCAGATTTTTTTAGTCTTCTTACAACTACAGTTCTGTTTGCAGCTTTATTATGGGAAAATATAATTTATGTGAAGCAACATTGCCCTTTTTGCTGTCACATGCAACATTTATAGACAGGAAAGCTTTATGATGATGATTTTCATTATACCTTTTGTATGTTAATACACCATTTTTTTTTTAAGTTCTTGTATTGACTTGGTAGGCACAGTCTTCAAATTCACTTAAATGTTGAGTACTTCTTTCTAGTGAGGGAGTTCTTCCTAATTCACCATAGCTATGTCAATTTAGTCATCTAATTTGAGGCCTCACATGTAATGGGATCCGTGATACCTTCAAGTCTTCGTGAAGGTCTCTTTATCACCCATCCAACTCCCTCTTTTCTAACTGTGAACATAATTGTATTGCCACACATTACTTTAGTAAGAAGAATTCCATGTGGCTCTACCAGAAGCTTTGTCAGGATTGTCTATTAGGAGTTCCACTTCACAATTTGTGGATCCAACTGATCTCTTTCTTTCCAATTATTTTATTTGCCTACGTTCTTTTTTTTTTTTTTTTAAACTGACCTTTTAAAAGTTTGGGACCATAGAAAACAATGCAACGCTAAAGCGCCAATGGCTATAAATAATCTGATGATGTCTTTTTGCTGTAACTTTTAAAATCTCTTCTGATCTTATTTCATATACATTTATGACATCCTTTTGATCATGTTATATTTTTACCTTTGAATGCCTCTCATGTGGGAAACAGTGTTGTTTTTTTTTAAATTATTGTTGCATACCTGATTATCTCTTATGTTCTAAGAGTCATTTTATTTTTATTTTCAGTATATTGGTGCGTTTAGCTGAAATTCTCTGGAATGCTAACATCCCTCTGTTAGTCTGTAGGACTTATGGACTAGTTGGCTATATGAGAATTATTATTAAGGAACATCCAGGTAAGAGATTTCTTTAGAAATTAGACTCAGATGGATTTAAAGGTGGAATTGAAAGCTCTTTTCTAGAAGTTTTAGTTGTGGTGTTTATGTAGATGACATTTATATATTTTAAGAACTATTTCATTTTTATCCTGTGAAGTATTTAGTGTTAGTTAATAACCTTGTCATTTTCAGTTGGAATTTCCCACCCTAAAAAATCATTCTAGCCATGGAAATGACTTACTGAAAATTGCATGCAACAAGTAATTAACCCAATGATGCATCAGAAGGGAGACTTTTGTCCAATACTATACTGCATTATATTATAGAATACATTTACAATGAGGCACTACTTCCATTAATGTGTAATTATGCTAGTGGGACTCACATAACTACCCAAGCACTGAATATTTACTGCTATATTTTGTAGTTTACAATCTGTCTTGTTTATCTTTCAAATTAAATTATCTTGTGTAACTCTTTGGCAGTCGTGGAATCTCATCCAGACAATGCATTAGAAGATCTGAGACTGGACAACCCATTTCCAGAGCTGAGGGAACATATGCAGTCTTATGACTTGGATCATATGGAAAAAAAGGTTGGCACGAGACTTGCATTCTAAAACACATTCAAAATAGGCCCTATTCTTGCAAGTAATTCCATGCGCATGGGTCTCTCCTCCTGCACAGAGCCCTCCCTGTGCAGAGATGGTTGCAGGATTGGAGCCAAAGGGTCCTTTTTTTTTTTTTTTTTTAAGAGTTTGATGCCGTCAGTGAATTTGGCTATCGCAAAAGCTAATTGTGAGTTAAAATACCAAACTTTGTGTGTGCTGCTGTAAATGTCACTTCACATAGTAAGCATTCTGAAGCCACATTTTTGGGAAACATCCTTCCTTATGTTAGGTGGGATTAGTGTAATCTGGCCATAAAAATATGGTAATTGATGGCACAGAGCCAATGTGAAGTCTCTTGCATAATTTGTCCCCTTTATGGCTAGAGGAGGAAAGAGGGTGTAGTTGGTATGTCCTGTGCTATGCCAATTCTTGGCTGTGTCTTTGACCCCTGTACTCTTTGCAACCCAGTACAAATTAGAGCATCCTGAGGGCAGATAGAATGGCTTTCACAGGGCAGCACCAAGATTAGGAGAGTGCAGAGGTAAAATCGAAACCACCATTTTGCTCTATTTTATCAAACCCTCTATTTTATCTTTGTGCAGTGTGACCATCCCCAGTTAAGGAGGAAAGCAAAAATGGTTTTTGACAATGATTGTCTGCAGGGCCAGCTCCAGGCACCAGCCTTCCAAGCAGGTGCTTGGGGCGGCAGTCGGTGTGTGTTTTGCCCCCAAGCAGTGCGCCGAATTGCCACCGCGGACGGCGGGGGCAGTCTGTGCGCCGTTAAGGTGGCATGCGCGTTTCCGCCGCGGCGGCAATTCGGCGGCAGTTTCTATGTTCAGCTGTCCACGGCGGCGCAGCTTCTGTCTCCGCCGAATTGCTGCTGCCGTGGAAACGTGCGTGCCGCTCTGAGGGCGCACAGACTGCCCCCGTCGTTCGCGGCAATTCGGCTCGCTGTTTGGGGCGGCGAAAACAGTAGAGCCAGCCCTGATTGTCTGGAACTCTCAGTTCAAACAGCAAATCCCAAAGCTACAAATTAAAAAATATAAACTTTGGATCGGATTACTGTATGATATTTATAGTATATGTGAGTACTGACAGAACCTAGGGGTATGAATTGGTCTGCATTTTTAAATGTAAATTGGGGAGGAAGATTATAAACAGTGATTTGTGGCCTAAATCTTTCACTTGTGGAAATGCAAATTTAATGCTCCTGTCACAGTTTTAGCAGCAGGTCTTACTTTCCAAAGAGAGTACAGGGGGAGTTGCAATGTGAAAAAGAAAGACCTTTAGCTTTCCTGTAGTAGGGCTGGTCTATGTCTAATCTCCTTTTTCCTGCCCTAACCTATCAAAAGAATAACATCTGGTCACTACCCTAATGATAATACTAGACCTTTGCATCTAAGAGGGCTTAAACTTAATTAAAATTATTAAATCCACATGCAGGACAGTTCTAAATAATTGTGCAATTTGTAGTTCTCAGATTTAGATTTTAAACTATATAATGCATTTTTTACCATCAAATTACTTCCTGGGTTATTTGTAAAAGTTCAAAACTGAGCACATCATAACTTTTATAGACAATTAGTATTTATTTGCTCCCCCTTCTTAAGATTTATTTGATATATGACAAACATAAGAACGGCCATAGTTGGTCAGACCAATGGTCCAGCTAGCCCAGTATCCTGTCTTCTGACAGTGGCCAATGCCACGTGCTTCAGAGGGAATAAACAGAAAAGGTAATCATTAAGTGATCCATCCCCTGTCGCCCATTCCCAGCTTCTGGCAAAGAGGCTAGGGACACCATCCCATCCCTGACAAACTTATTTGAAATTTCATTTAATTGTAGAATCTGTTTACATAATGTTACAGGCATTGTCCAAAGCTAGGCAACTTTATTGAATCAGAAATGTTGTTCTTAACTCTCCTATGGTGCCTCAATATTATAGGATTTTAAAACTGTGGTAATCTAACATACAGAGCTGTCATCTTTAAAGAAATAATTTATTTCTAACTACTTTCAGAATTGTCCATTACAGATTTTTTTTTCTGTTTGTTCATTGCAGGACCATAGTCACACTCCATGGATTGTGATTGTAGCAAAGTATTTAGCAAAATGGTACAGTGAGGTATGTTGATAATGTCTTATCATGAATCAAATATATAGCATCCAGACTTTCTAATGTAGGCTTTTAATGAAAGTATATCTGACTCCAAACTAGATCACTTGGGAGTAAAAAAGAATTGGACAGGTGATAAAAAGTACCACATTGAACAGTGTCCAAAGATTTATTTTGGGGGCACTGAATGAAGCCTGTAACTACTGAAAAAGTGTCTGGTTTGTTTTTTACCCTATGTTTCCTTTACCACTTACTGAAACACAAATATATGTGTATTAACTTTGACACAAACTATCTAGAAGGCAGTCATGTGACAGGATAATTGTTATATTAATCTATCTTTTATTTATACTTTAAATTTAGAAAAGTGAGCAGATACCTAGGAATTACAAAGAAAAGGAAGCCTTCAGAGAGCTGATTAGACAAGGTAATATATGATACGGGCATTTCGGCTACTATGAAAAGACATACAAGACACAACTTGTCACTGTGGCTTGAAATTGAACTTACATCAATGCAGATTCATGATTTCTTGAATAGGTGTGTCTTAGGATCCTGAGTCGGCTTATGAAGCCATCTGGTAATACTTGTTTCTTTTTCTAAGCAAAGGCAAGCACCTTCATTCTATTGCAGTTCTTGAAAGAAAAGACAAATGCTAACTTTTTGAAAAACATCTACCTTTGCCTAACATTAAAATTTTGCTAAAGTAGGGCTCTGGGTTTTCCTTATTAGTGGAATTAAGAGGCTATGTCATTGGTATAAAACCAGCCTGAAAAATATCTGTTGGCTCATGGGCCAATGTGAAATAAGTTTGTACCCATTTCAAATGGTTGTGTCCACATCTCTCATGCGTGCACATGTATGTGAGTGCTAATGCACACATACAAATCAGTTCCAAAGTTGTTATTTTCTTAACAGCATCATTAGAAAGGTCAAGGATTAAGATGAGCATGGAGGTTGAATTACTTTCTCATCCCTAGAGGTGGTGATTCTATAGAGAGACCCATTAATGGGTAGCATAGGGAAATGTACATATCTAGTGACCATATTGTAATTAGTCTTTGGATGGAGGACTTGGCTGTTAAGGGCTGTCAATCTAGCACCCTTCACAAGCATGAAAATGTACAGAGTATTTTTAAAAGAAATGTAAATAAAGCATTTTAAGTTGCCATAGAAACAAAGTCATGTTATTTCCAGTTATGAACAGACTTAGTTTCTGGTACAAACAAACAGATTTGTTTTTCTCTTGATATCTAAATCCTATTTACATCACTGTAAGTTATTCAAAAAATTATTTATTTGCATTAAAATAAAGATTGGTTCCCTAATAGAACTGAAGTGCAGAGTTTTATGCTAATTGGATTTTGCTGCAGCCTAGAGTAAGTACTCTATTCAACATTTGTATTAAAGTGAAACAGTAGTAATTTTAACAATGATATTTACAGTCAGTAACATTTTCTTATCTCCTGTTAGTTATGTTCAACTATATTTTTGTTGTGTGTCAAGTAAAGGGAGATCTTCAGTGTTTCATAACCTGCAAGTCACTTTACAGACACCAGAAGTATTTTGATAAGTATAAGATAAAGAAAGTTGTACGTGAGAGAAATGATGGTCTCATATATCTATATCTGTGTAGTGATTAAAGCACTGGACAGAAATTCAGGACCTCTGGATTCTGTTACAGACTTTGATTTGAACTTCTATACAATAGTGAGCAAATCACATGCTCCATCTGTGCCTTAGTTTCTCTATCTGTAAAACTGGTGATAGCATTTCCCCTACATCCTATACATTGTGACATTTAATTCATTAATGTTCATAACATGAACTTGTGAGATCTTACCATGGAAGACATCATGAGCACAAAGTATTTTTAATACTATATCAAAATATTTGTACACATGGATGAGGGAGAAGGTAGCCGTTTTTGTCTCTTAATGTGGTGATGTATATATGTTTTGTGATGACAGAACTAGAACAGTGATATGTCACAGATTCTCCAAGAGAAAATCTGATGTGTTGCCAGGACATAAATGTAATGTGGGAGGCAGAGTTTGTATTATTGCTTGTGTTTCCTGTTTCTTTTCAAACAGGAATCTTAAAGAATGAAAATGGGATCCCAGAAGATGAAGAGAACTTTGAAGAAGCTATAAAAAATGTAAACACAGCACTAAATGTTACTAAGGTAAAAGTAGTTTATTAAGTTTTAAATGATAGAACATAATGCATTTGAAGAGCTAAGGGGACCATGTATCTTTTGATAGTATCATTGTTTTTTCAGAACAAAAATTCCACAGCAGACCTAAAGTCAAAGTTATTTTGATGACCTCCTCTTATTCTCTTTATAAACCAAACAAACATTTTGGAACAATTTGGCAGGACCAGTAGTATGTGCACAAAAGGGTAGTTCCAGTTGGGCTATAATACAATGGCACAGTTGTATTGGGAAACGTACAAAGTACCTGTCCACATGCTGCCTGATTGGAGCCACTTGCTAAACTATTTTTTCTTCACTTTCATAAACACTGCATTAACTAATTTTTTTTTAAATGGTATGGATGTATTAAGAAGAGTAAGGCTTACTTTTGGATATCATCACATGACTATTTTTTATGAAAATTGGGTGTTTGTATCAGAGAAATGTTCCTTCTTCTAAGCTCTGCTGCTTAACTAATGTTAAAGGCCTTGTGCTCCTTGCTGAGGAGTTAATTCATTAAAAATACGTAGTGAAGTCAGATAGTAGAACAGTCTTCCAAATCAGTGTCAAAAGCATTTCCACAGTATCACTTAAGGTGAACATGCAGTACTTTCATGAGTGTTTAAAAGAATTGAGTGAAATAAAATTTACAGCTTATTAAATTTAAAGTATTCATTTGCATAGAACTTACCAGTTCTTTCTTAACCTAAATCAACAGATCTACAGAAAGTTTTTAGAGGGTTATGGATTTCTTATAACAAACTATGTATGTTTTGGAAAGCATTGTTGCATGGTCTTGTGTACTTGAAGTGTTAAGCTTTTCTTAAAAACACGTCCAACTCACATGTATTAGCAAGCCTCAGGTTACTGCAGAACTGGTCTACTCCCCAGTTAACATACTGTATTGATTTATGAAGGGCTAAAGGAATGTTTGCTGGAACAAAACTCCAATAATATTAGTGTGGACATAAACAAAACTACATTCTAGGAGCATCATTTGCTATGGGGTTGGGGACAGTCGTATTTCTCCCTTTTCCCCGACTTTGGATGCAGTCATTAGGAAAGCAATAATTGCCCAATTTTTTTTATTTGTGTTGCTAAATGGTCTGTATGCTGACACATTTTTCCCCCTCCTCCTGCCCCCAGAATTTTTCTGAAATGATGCCCTTGTTAAATGTATGTAATTCCTAACATTAGGGGCAAATGTTTCCATTTCTTAAATCCTCTCCAGTTCTCATTGAAATTGCAAGGGTGTTGCTAAAGTCAGATTTGGTGTGTAAAGTTTGGGTTAATTAGAAGCCTACACTTTTAGCAATTGACACTTTCCTAAATATGATAGTAAAGAGGTAATTTATCCTAAAGTATTTGTAGCCAGTGGGACAGATTCTTTCATGGAGGTTCATTAAAAATGACTTTTGCCTAGAAAGTCTAATGTCATTTAGATATTGAATTGCCCACATAATTACTTTTGGGACAATTCTTGAATAAGAAACTTAGGTAAATACATGTGTGTATTTTTTTTCTTACAGATTCCAAGTTGTATTGAGGACATTTTTAATGATGATCGTTGCATCAATCTCACACAGCAGGTAACAAGAGTAACTAAGGATAAGATGTTTGTGTAGGAATATTATTACAGATAATACTTTTGTGTACAAGGAAAATAAATTACTGCTATTTGTACTCTTGCAGACGCCTTCCTTTTGGATTTTAGCTCGAGCTGTAAAAGAATTTGTAGCAAAAGAGGGGCAAGGAAATTTACCTGTTCGGGGCACTATTCCTGATATGATAGCAGATTCGGGTAAATTTATCAAATTGCAAAATGTGTAAGTATTTGAGTTTCTTCTTCAAAGACAATCAGCATTATAGTAATGGAGGGCATTGATAAAAGTGTTGTTCAATTTTAGGCTCTTAAAATAAAACTGTAACTTTAAACTGCGGTTTAAACTATTAAAACTATTTCTTACCCTTTACAGATACCGTGAAAAAGCAAAGAAAGATGCTGCTGCTGTGGGTAACCATGCTGGTAAATTGTTACAGTCAATAGGCAAGGTAGTTATGTTATAACCTCATTTCATTTCTCTCAAAAGACAATGATATTTTATGTAGTCAGTAAAGAATGGGGAAAGGAGCAAAATAGGGACAGTAAAGAGCTGACTTAACTACCACATGAAGAGTCTTACTAAATAAAGTTCTAATATGATTTCACTATACGTACAGTGTGTGTATTTCTGCATTGTTTGTACTTTCCTGTGACTATTTAGAATGTTAAGTGAAAGGGACATATGAACACATAAGTCTTCCTTGGCTAGCATTTGATGTAACATCCATTTCAGTATAATTTTGAAAATGTAAATCTTCTAACCATTGTCTTGTGCAGGAACAAACACGTTCTTATTCCTTTGCAGGCACCAGAGTCAATTTCACAGAAAGAGTTAAAATTGCTTTGTAAGTATCTTTGGATTTTGCATTACATCATTCTTGTTTTATGCACATACAAAATTTCAGGAAGTCTTAAAATTATTCACAATGTAGCTAAATTAATCTCTAGCTCAGTATTTGAATCTCTTTTGTATTACAAATGTTGTGCCTTTTCCTGAGAAGTAATGGACACTTATATCTCCCACTGATTTCAATAGAAGTTGCAAGTGCTTAGCGCCTGTCAGAATAAGGTGGATGGAAAGCTATAGGCAGATGCCTGAACGTTATATGCCCACAAAAATAAAATAAATAAAATTAATTACTGATGATTCTGGATAGAACTACTGTTTATTTGGGCAAAGTTTGTTTTACCCTTGTATATTAATAAATACTAGGGCATATTGACAAGGAAAACAGCAGCCGTCTGAAACTATAAGTATTTGTTGTTTTTTGAAGTGCTGTAGTTGTGGCATGTATTTAGAGTTTTTGGTTTGTTTGAGGTGGTGTTTTTTCCTCCTTCCCTATGTTCATCCATATTTGTCTGTCTAGTTTTTTTTCTTCCCCTTTCTGTCATTTTACCACTGCCACAGGTTCACTCTTGCCCATCCCCAACTACAGATTTTTAGAATGTTGCTCTCTAGATTGCCTGTTGCCACAGAGAGAGTAGGCAGCCATAGAGCGAGCAGGAAGCAGCACTATTTAGTGCAACTTAGGAAAGAGAACAGCTTTTGGGAGGATGGAGGAAGAAAATGTGGGGCTGATGCCTGTGGTCCAACACATGACCATAAAAGAGGAGGAGGCATCATGCTTTCTGGAGTCTGGTACCACATGTATTGACAATCCTTATCACAGTGCAATAGGCAACATGATTGGAATTTTGAAGTACACAAATATAGAACATTTTAATAAAACTGTTTCCCTTCATGGACCTATAAAGAAAAATTACTTGTCTAAAAGATTTTATTACATTGCACCACTGAAGAAATACAATTAAAAACTAAAATAACATCAGTTGGTGATAGATTTACAGTACACTGTTTAACTAAGTAAATTCTAAAATGCCTGAAGAAAATATTAGAGGGGTAGCCGTGTTAGTCTGGATATGTAAAAGCAGCAAAGAGTCCTGTGGCACCTTACAGACTAACAGACATATTGGAGCATGAGCTTTCGTGGGTGAATACCCACTTCGTCGGATGCACCCTTTTAACCAGTGCTCCAATATTTCTTTTCTGTGTTCAGGCAGCAACTCAGCGTTCCTTCGAGTAGTGCGGTGTAGATCCCTGTCTGAAGAGTATGGTTTAAATACATTTAACAAGGATGAAATTAGTAAGGACTTATTTTTATTTATTTGTAGTTTTTCTTTGAACCTTTTTTCTTTTATCATGACTCCATACTTAAACAGAAAATACATATTGTATATATTTCAAAGCATAATTTAAAAAATATTTTTTATGACAATTTTGTTTTAAAAGCTCAAAGATAAGCCACTGAATTAATGTGTGTGGTAGTTTTCCCTGGCAGATATTTTCTCTTCAGCAGCCATGTAAGTAAAACATTCATCGTCTTCAAGGTGTTATAGTCTTTAAATTATATTCTCTCCTGTCTGACTTAAGTTTTTTGTAACAGGAGCTAGAAAGGTTCTTCCTCATTAGCAAATACTTATTTATCTTTTTTTAGCTACTGACAGTTGTTGTATTTTGTGAATAAATTGTGGCAAAGTATCATCTAATAAAAATTAGGCACATAACTGCTACAGACTTTTCAAACATACATAACTCCAAATTCCGAGGTAAATACTAAAAGGGAAACAGCAGGTTTAGTGTGTGTCTTTTCAGTCTTGTCTTATAATGTTTTGGACAAAAGAATTGTTTTGTTTATCGCATTCACAAAGTACATAAGTAAAATTCCTTGAACTGGTTCATATTATGTTGGGTACAATAATTCAGGAACTTGTTTAATTTTACATTTAAAAAGTTTAATATGCATTGTCCATACATCATTTTTTGTGCCTATCTTAAGCAGACTTCCATTTATTATATAATTATTGCCCTTAGTGTTTCTTCTGTAAATATACATTATAAATAGGCTTGGCAGGATTAGATTTGTGTGGGTAAACACTGATTTCAAAAATGAAAATGAACCAAAAAAATAGTCCCATTGATTGATTTAAAAATCAAAATTTACGGTTAAGCAGATAAGAAAAATCTTGAAGTAAGAGTTTGACTTAAGGATATTTACTTTCTGTATTTTGATGTAATGTTGACAATTTGTGTTTTAATGGTTATAAAGTTTAACTTTTTGACTCTCAATGCTTACTGTCATGAAAATAATTGTCCGACCTCCCCCCCATAATTTCCTGTAACTGTGTACATTTAAATCAACACAAATATTTTATCGATCACAATTATAAAAAAATAAAGTTCTGCCAAGTGTAATTATGAAACTCAAATTGTGACTCGACATAAATATCACAACCAAGCAATTGTTGGCATTGGTGGAGTTGAAGTAGGAACAGGTGGACAGCTCCAAACTGAGATGATATAAAAAAGTATGGGTACATAACATTTAGTATACTTCGTCACTTACATATCTAAACAATCCATCACTAAGGGTATGGCTACACTGGCGATTTGCAGCGCTGGAAAGCCTCCACCAGCGCTGCAATTAGTAAGTGGCCACACCTGCAGGGCACTTCCAGCGCTGCAACTCCCTGGCTGCAGCGCTGGCCGTACACCTCACTCCGCATGGGGAATAAGGATTCCAGCGCTAGTGCTGCAGCGCTGGTCATCAAGTGTGGCCACACACCAGCGCTGTGATTGGCCTCCAGGGTATAAGGATGTATCCCAGAATGCTTTTATAAATTACTCTCTTTGTTTTGTTATGCAGCCTCTCTTTGTTTTGTTGTGAACGAGCTCCGTGTGGAGCTCCGCGTTGCCGTTGCCGCTTATCTAAAAAACAAACAGAGCTCCTGTTTGCTGTGATCATCTGTACCTGGCTGTAAACAATCAAATGAGATTGCAGGCAGGGAGGGAATGAAACAGCGGGGAGTCGTGTTGGCTGCAGGCTGTTTGCAATTAAGAGTTAAGACTAAGGGGTTGGAAACATGTTCTGATTTTTCAAGTCAGGAAGCTAAACACACAGTGTTGGCTCCAAAAATCCACTCTCTCTCTCCCCCCACTCCCTGTCACACTAGACCCCACTCCACCCCCCTCTTTTGAAAAGCACGTTGTGGCCACTTGAATGCTGGGATAGCTGCCCATAATGCATCACTCCCAGCAGCGCTGCTAATGCTTCAAATGTGGCCACACACCAGCGCTGGTAGCTGTGAGTGTGGCCACACACCAGCGCTGCAAACTACCAGCGCTGCAAACCGTAAGTGTAGCCATACCCTAAAGCTTGAAGGGAGACCTCTCAGTTGTCTCCCAGGGGGGTGTGGTCAGGGGCAGCTCCAGGCCCCAGCACGCCAAGCGCGTGCTTGGGGCAGCATGCCGCGCGCTCGCGCTCTGCCGGCGGGAGGCGGCGGCAGGCGCTCGGTGGACCTCCCGCAGGCGTGCCTGCGGAGGGTTTGCTGATCCCGCGGCTCCGGTGGAGCATCCGCAGGCATGTCTGTGGGAGGTCCACTGGAGCCGCGGGACCGGTGACCGGCAGAGCGCCCCCCGTGGCGTGCCGCCGTGCTTGGGGTGGCAAAATCGCTAGAGCCGCCCCTGGGTGTGGTGGCAAAACTGTATTAAAAAAAAAATGTGTTTTACATTCAAGCAAATGTGAAATATTTTTATCATTCCATCTATCTCCAAGTTTATTTTTAAACCAATTTAAAATCTGTATTTTGAGGTGTGTGTGTGGGTTTGTTTTTTTTATCATTTTCAGTTTCAAGCATGGATAATCCAGACAGTGAAATAGTGCTATACTTAATGCTACGAGCTGTGGATAGATTTTATAAACAGCATGGTAGATACCCAGGTAGGTTATTACAATAGTTTTCGATACATATCAGTCACTCTAGGCAATATAACAATCTAATTTATGATACAGTAGTACATACAAACTATAAAAATAATTAAGCAAATACTTGAACTAGAGTACATTTATTGTGCAAATATTACAAAGTGACCACATTCTTAAGATTAACAAATTAATGCAGATTGATGATGGTTTTAATTGCTTGTAAAAATTATAGTTAAATTACATGATGATGTTCATTCAGCAGAATACTAAATCATCATCAGTGGTATTTGATTGTTCAGTATTGTTAGAGCTATAATTTAATATTAATGTATGTTACTTGAATAAAAATGTTAATGACCACAATAACAAACAAGGTAATCATAGTAGAATTTTAAAAATTATTGGATGTGTTAACTCTGGCATATTAAAGTCTAATGAGGAGAAATGGCTCATAATTTTTGTCCTAGGTGTGTATAACTACCAAGTGGAAGATGATATTGGAAAATTGAAATCTTGCCTCAGTGGTTTTCTTCAGGAATATGGGCTGTCTGTAACAGTGAAGGATGATTATGTCCATGAATTGTAAGTATTGTATGATAAGATGTCACTTTCATTAGTTTATTTAAACTGCCCTAAAATACTAATTATTCTACTTTTTGCTATCTAGTTGTCGCTATGGAGCTGCTGAGCCACATACTATCGCTGCATTCTTGGGAGGTAAGAATATCACTTTATTTTCACAGGTCCGTTTAGAACTGTCAACCAAGCTATTTTTGAGCCCAATTTTTATTATTTTAATGGAATTCCTCTTCAGTATATTTGGAGCAAAGGGAATAACTATGGGCTGCAGACAAAGACTGCATTAGTACTGCAACATTTTAAAGTCGGTGTGTCATATGCTATATGGAAAAGTTGTCTGAGAAAGTGATCAGACTGGAATAAAAGAAATAATGGAAAATTAATGACCTTATTAGGCCAGTTATACTACTTGTACTTTTATTACTCTAGTTTAAAATAAAATTTATTATGTGTATATATGACTAGTGAAAGTATAAAAATCTGAAGCATTGACAGAAACAATAGTACAATATGACTAATTTTAATTTAGTTCTAATTTCAGTGTAGACATTGCTAACTCTGCAAACTTTGTAAATCTGTACCTAACCAACATTGCCTTATTTGAGGCTGCAATAAATATTTTATAACCAAGATGTAAATCATTTTGAAATGTATATAATAGAAGTATTATTGCAATCTTAACTGTTTTTGCTTGTCTTCTTACAGTGACAGTTAAAGTGTTAGTTATATAAACAACTTGGATTTTTTTTAAAGGTTAAAGAAAATTATATTGCCATGGGTGTATATGGTACTTTAGAAAAATGTATGAAGACAAGATCGGGGTTCTTAAGAGTTTATAATTGCAAAGAAAACGTGAACACAGTATTTTTATAGAGGTATTAAAAGGGGTTATAGCAATAAAATAAAATTTAAGAGCTTGTTCAATTGTTAAAGAAATAAAACGTAGAGTTTTCTATCACCTGAATTTTCCAATACTCAGACTCTGGATTGCATAATCTCTTTTGAAAGGAAAGGGGATTTTTGAATGGGAGGGGAGGAAGTGTTTTAGGAAAATGGTTGATTAGGAAAAAAAATCAGGTTAGGGGATGTAGACACTTCTCTTGCATTAATTCAGAAAGATCAGTTTCTTTCTTTTTCACCAGTTCACATGATAAATATTTACATAAACTTATGCATATGCCTTTTTAAAAAATTGAATTGAAAAAAAAATACCAAATCACTTTTTGCTCTGATTCAGGAAAGCGTTGAAACAGTTTGACAGACTGAGGTTAATCGTTATATTGAAATCTGAACCAGATAATGTTGTTCTTGTTTTTTTAAAATATAATTACCTGCCAATGTCATTCTTTTTTCCCCTTCACTTTAATAGGTGCTGCTGCTCAAGAGGTTGTCAAAGTAATTACAGGACAATTTGTAATTTTTAATAACACCTATATTTACAGTGGAATGTCACAGACATCAGCAACTTTCCAGTTGTAGAACTACTACGGTATATATGTTGGAAATTGTAATTGCAGTCAGGTTTGCTCCATTCTGTAAAATATCACTAGTGTGGTGTGGTACCACTAACTAAACTCTTATGTATTTTCCTCCCTATTAAAATCTTGTTGCAAATAAAGGGTACTCTTATACTTGTCCTGTCCTCAGAATAAAATAATATCATACCATAAAATGGAAGATATTTGTTTTCATGTAATATGTAGAATTTTCTGATCATTATTTCTTCAAGTGTCTTTAAACAATGCAATGTCTATTCTATGGTAACCGAAGTTAAATTTAGTCACTTACACCTTACTGACATGTCTAGGCAGAGACTTATTGAACTGTTCGGTTCTAAGCAAAATAGTAATAATAAACCCTTGTACCTGAAACCAGTTACTGTAAGGAAGTACTAGAATAGTATTTTAAGTGGGAGTATAATAAGCTATAGGAAAATAATCTTCTCAACCTTGGGCCCTATGGCACAAGAGGGAGAATGGGCATCATTCTGCTACACATATGCAGCTTTGTGCAGTAATCAAAAAAATGCTGAAGACTGTGATAGTATTAAAAGCATTTTGGATGGAAACAGGTGCGAGAGATCGTGGGGCAGGGGCAAGCTTTCATCCTTCTCACCTTTACCAGAAGACACCCACCAAGTAGTGACTCGTCATTGTTCCTAAGGAAGGTTGTAGAAGACTCGCTACAGGTGCATGAACAGGGAGCGCGCCTAACCCCTCTCTATGGACAGCTCTCCCTGGGGAGGGGAGGGGAGTACAGTGCGCAGGGCGGGGACCGTGTTAAATTTGGCTGGGGGTGGTTACGTGCGAACCTGGCGCGGGGCGAGCCCGGCCCTAGTGCGTATAGGCCGTGCCCCACATTTCAGCTTGGAGCGGGGCCACAGGGCTGAGCCCATTGGCAGGGCGCTGCACGCGCTGCTCTCCAGCAACAGCGCAACTGTGCGAGAGCAGCCTGAGGCGGGGGAGACAAGCGGGTCGCCCCCAGCAGGCGCGGGGCTGAGGCGCCCTGCAGGAGCGAGCGTGCCTCGCCGCAGGCCGCGCGGGGCTCTCCCCGCGGAGGGACAGGGCGCGGGCTGGTATGTCCCTGACTGAGAAGTGGTTGCTTTCGCCTATCTGCCTTTTGACAGGCCTTCGCTGCAGTTCGCGCCGTGCAGCTGCAAGAGCATCGGCTCCGAGAAGCGGCCGGTGACGCTCATGGTAGCCCGAGGCGGGGCGAGCGCCCTGCTCCGGGGAGCCGCGCTCAGCGCCAGGACCCGGCCCCTTCTCCACACCGGCTGGGCGGGAAACAGGCAACACCCTGCAGCTGGTGGGCCCTTCTGCCGGCAGAGCAGAGCTGCTAATGGGGGGCTGGGCTATGTCCAGGGGTGAGCTGCAGCCCCGGCGGCGGCCGCGACCCCACCTACCCAGATGCTGGGCTCCGGCAGCGCGGGTCCGGGCGCGGCCCTCCCCGGCTCCGGCCGGCCAGTCGCCTGGCTCCGGCCGCGCGACTCCTGCCCCGGCCCCGCATCCCCGGGCTCCCGGCTCCAGCCGTGGCCGGGCTGTAGCGCCGCCAGCCACGTCCAGGCAGCGCGGTAAAGGGGCAGGGAGGGGGTATTGGAGAGAGTGCAGGGGAGTTCGGGGATGGGGGGGTCAGAGGGCAGGGAACAGGGGGATTGAACGGGGGCCAGGGTCCTGGTGGGGCAGTCAGAAAGGATCAGGGGTTGGATGGGGCGGTGGGAGGCAGTCAGGGGTAAGGGTTCCAGGGGCTGTCAGGGGACAGAGAGAAGGGGTGGTTGGATGGGGCAGGGGTCCTGGGGGGCCATCAGGAATGAGAGGAGGGGTTGGATGCCGTGGCAAGGGGCAGTCAGGGTACAGAGAAGGGGGGTGGATGGGGCAGGGGTCCCTGGGGTGGGCGCGGGCTACCGCTTGTTATGATTTTGGCAGCTCATCACTGGCTATGTCTACACTGTAGTTGGACATCCGCGGCTGGCCTGGGCTGAGGGCTGTTTCCTTGGGGTGTCTAGCTGTGCAGGTTCCTGTTGCAGCGCTGAGCTCTAAGACCCTGCGAGGGTCACAGAGCTCGCTGCAAAGTCTGTACGGCGGTGAAACAGCCCCTTAACCTGAGCCCCATGAGTCCGGATCAGCTGACATGGGCCACCCGTGGGTGTCAGACTGCAGTGTACCCATACCCTTGGAGCCTGCTGCCAGCTAGGACAAGCCCAGGGACAAGCAGTAACTTTGGGAAGGAGCAAAGTGGTCATTCTGCTCTTCAGCCTGTTACGTGAGAGGTGGGGCCAGTGTGCCTGGCTCTAGGGCCTGCTGCCAGGTGTGCTGCTCCCCCCGTCTTCTCCCCCCACACACACTGAATCTGGGATGGTGACGTTGCCCTAAAGTCCCTATTGCCCGAGCAGATACAGAAAAAGAACAAAAATGATTAGGGGTGTGAGTAGAGATTAATATAGAAGGATCAGATGTCCTGATTTTATAGGAACAGTCCTGATTTTGGGTTCTTTTTCTTATATAGGCTCCTATTACCCCCAACCCCCTATCCCAATTTTTCACATTTGCTGTCTGGTCACCCTAGATTAATAAGACGGGGATTTTTCGGCTTGAAAAAAGAGAGAGGTCTATAAAATCATGACTGGTTTAGAGAAAGTAAGGAAGTTTTATGAGAAGGAGTAAACACAAGAACTAGGGGGCCACCAAATTAAATTAATAAACAGGTTTGAAAGGAAGTATTTCTTCACACAATGCATACTCTTTGCCAGAGGCTATTGTGAAGGCCAAGACTATAACAGGGTTCAAAAAAGAACTAGATAAGCTCATGAAGGATAGGGCCATTAATGGCTATTAGCCAGGATGGACAGGGATGTAAAACCGTGCTATGAAGTGTCTCTAGCCTTTGTTTGCCAGAAGCTGGGAATGGGATAGGGTGACCAGATCACCCAGGTCAAATATCGGGACATGGGGGGGGGGGGAGACAGGGACAGAGACAGAGGGGAAAAAATGGCAAAAATCCCCACCCGATTCCTCCTCCCTCCGCAGCGCTGGAGAGGGGCCGGACTCAGGGGGCGCGGGGCTGGGGTGAGTGTGAGTCTGGCCTGGCCCCAAGCAGGCAGGACTCGGGTGCGTACCTGGAGAGAGGTAGGGGCGGCCTGCAGGGCCTGGCGGCGGTTGTTCTCCCCACCTGGGCAGCGGGACGCTGCTGCAGCTCCCACTGCCGCTGGGAGGAAGCGCCCGCTGGCTGCTTGGCGCTGCGGGCTCAGCACCCATTAACCCCGCCCAGGCCTGCTGCAGGGACCCAGCGTGCACCCAGCCCCTGGCCAGTCGCGTCTGGGCTGGCTGCCCAGCTGGTGCAATCCCGCGGCGCGCCCGGGGGGGGGGGCAGCCCCCCCCCCCCCATCCCGGTCCGCGGGGAGAGCGAATGGGGCTGGGCTGGCAGCAGCGGCTGCTCCGAGTCCTGCTGCCCAGGTGGGGAGAACAGCCCGCGCCTGGCCCCGGGGGGCCCCTACCTCTCCTCAGGTACCCGAGTCCTGCCTGCTCGGGGCCAGGCCAGACTCACACTCACCCCGGCCCCCCGCGCTCCTCCTGGGGGGGGGCATGGGGCAAGGCGCGGGATTTGGGGGAGGGGAGGAGGGGAAGGGGGGGAGGAGGCAGGGGGGGGGGCGCGAGCCCTGCCTGGGCTCGAGCTTTGTTTGCTTTGTTTGTTGGTCGACCCAACATTGGGGGGGGGGACGTCAAACAAAACAAAAAAACAGTCCCACGGAAAAAAGGACGTCGTCTGGTCACCCTAGAATGGGATCATTTGATTACCCGTTCTGTTCATTCCTCTGGAACACCTGACATTGGCCACTGTCGAAAGACAAGATACTGGGCTAGATGGACCATTGTTCTGACCCAGTATGGCTGTTCTTATGTTCATGTAGGCCTTTTGATTGTACAGGGGACGGGGTGCCCTGAAAGCTCAAGCAACCTCTGAGTGATCATGGCATCTCAGCAGTATGGATGGGGGAAAGCACTTGAGTTGAAGCCTGATCTCTGTCTGGTGTGGGACTCTTAAATCTCTAATGTCTGTTTGAGGTGGGGTAGAGTGGACCAATAGTTTGGTTTTTTCAGTGCCTGATTCCTGCAATTAATTGTTTCCCACCCCACACATGGAAATCATTAACATATGTGAGCGATTGTGGGGGGAGAGATGGAATGAACACACAGGTGGCACACTAGGGGATCAGAAATGATGACCATTCTAAGTGTTGTAAGTTCATCAAGGTGTTACCAATGAATGATAAACACGCTGGTATATTTGGAAATATAAAGGTCAGATCCTCAGCTGCTATAAACTGTCATGATTTCAATGAAGCTGTGATAGTTGACACCAGCTGACAATCTATCCCTAGGATTTTAAAAACGTACAGTTTAAAAAAAGGGCTTAATTAGCAGCCAGAGAGAATTTTGGATTTTTCCTTTGATGTTACAGCAGAATGATTGAGTCACGCAGCTCATATGATAGCCTGAAATTGGGCATTGAGTGTCTGGAATGTTCTCATCCACTTTGAAAAGCATTCCCCAGACCTCATTTTTGTAGGTACATTTCTGAATATTATAAGCCAAGTGTTTCCTTATTGCTGTACAAAAATACAAATAGGCCTGTATTTGGGAATATATTATTTGGGTTGGATAGCCTTAGCTGACAGAGAAGAAAGAATGTTTTCATCTTCTACCCTATATCAAACTTACAGGCTTCACAAACGTTCTCTGCTGCAGCAGAGCTTGGTGACTTTCTCAGCTTGGCTCTGGTCTGCGATACTATAATGAAGCAGATCTACTGATACATAATGGGAGGTTTATAAAATGATATTTTATGTACGGTCTCTCTCAAAAAAAGTCCATTTAAAAAGTAGTCAAGTAGACTCTGATCTTAAAAGTATTCAAAACTAGCAATGCACATTACAAAAAAAATCATGTTTGTAATCATACATTTAAAAAAAATTACTTCAGCTGAACTGAAAATGATATTTGAAGCTCCAAGGTGAGAAAGGTCAGTCCTTTGCTAAATAAATAAATAGGAAGTTGATCTAGTATTTTGTCAGCCTCTCAATGTGGCCTCTGTGGGAAGCAGAGAGAGACTGGGAGGCTACAGAGTTTTCTGTCATTGGCAGAGGATCAGGGGAGAGAGAGAGTGAGTGAGTGTTTAATAGTAAAAATAGGATGAGAATGGAAGAAGAGTCCTTCCTGCTTAAAAAACTCAACCTCTCCCTCTCAAGTAATTTGTGGGGTTGACAGATTGGAGGGGACTGGGAAGGTCCTTGTACATGAGCCATTCTGTAAAGCAGTGAGGAAATGAGGGAAGGGGAAAATCAAGAATTCTTAGTGAAAGCAAGAACTGTCCTCTTTTATGATAGCACTGTGATATTTCTCAAAGGCACTACTCTGATGCCACTAAGTGGTCATAAAATTAGCTTAACCAACCCCCTTGAAATTCCCACATTGAGCTGGAAAATCTTCAAGGGGCTTAAAGATACCATAGTGGCTTGAGGCCTACCTTTGTTGACCTTGGCACATTTGGCATGTCCAGGGAAAAGGAAATGCAGTTGGATTATGTCTATGCTCCCGGAATTCTCAGTTGCTGAATTAATCTCTTGGGAGCTGCGGATAGTCAGTGTAATTTACAGCACCTCTCAATCTGCTCTAATTTGCTTGCAAGTGTCTGGACTGATGCAGACCGGCCCAAGCATTTGGGGACTGTGGCTTTAAGCTACCTTTGTGCTCCCCATTCCTAAGTCTCACTCTGAATGCTCTGTCAGACCAAAGGATCTGGGCCCTTATGTTTGTTTTTAGAGTTGAAATTGTGAATTTTTCTGATTTTATGTAAAATATGCTAATTTTACTAATCAATTAAATATTAAAATCTTAATTGAAGGAGTTGCCTCTGCAGTCCATGTTCCATCAAGTGTCTTTGTTTTTGATCCATACTGGTTTTTAAACAGTCATAAGTGTATGCAATGCAAGGTTTGGTTGCTCCTCTTTAGTGGTAACAGCAGGAGCTAGAAGGTCATAGATTTCCTTTGAAAACTTGAACTACTAGTTTTTAAATTGGCCAGTGGTTCCATATCATCAGCAAGCAGTTGAAGTAAGTGGGCAGCCAGACATAGGGGGAGAAAGTGTGGCAGATTTATTGAGATAAATAATATAATCAAGATTAAAAATGTGTGAGGCTGGGAGTTTTTATCTTTACATGCATCATAATGGTAGAACCAAATTACTTTGTCTACAAAATGAAATTGGATAAAAAACCTTGTAATTGCAGTAGTATATTACCTTATAATGATACCTTTCCGAAGGGAATCTTTTTTTCATTCATGATCACGCTGATTTGGGTGTATGTCGTATGGCATGTAGTTTAAAAATCAAATAACCAGAAGAGGAGGGAGGATGTTGTAAGAAAGTTGGCATGATGGACTTATACTGTGTGTATACTTTTTGTGAACATTGCTGATCTGAACTGTTGAGAAAGTGCCATTTCTTACAGTTGCAGGATAAAAATAGGAATACAATCGAAAATGGAAAATATAGAAGTACAGAACACACAATGTGGTAAGATCTCTAGAATCACTTGTCATATCTGAATCTGTTTTTCACTGTTTTACCAGACTCTGATGGTAGCTGGGTTACCATTGGGATGGGTGACTGTTTGGTGAATTTGCTTGTGCCTTGCTACTATGTTCATATATTTAGATTATATGTTGTGATGAAGATACTAGACAAAGCTAATGGCATAATTTCAGACACTAAATTGTGTCAATATGAAATTACGTTTTTGATAATTATTGTTTCCACATTTATCTCTATTTTCATTTAACAATTTATATTCCTTGAAATCACCAAAGCATTGTGAGTTTTAAGAGAAATTCAGTAGCTACTATTAACAGAAGTGATAAAATAATTGTTAATAAAGTCACCTTGGTAGCACACTCAAGACCCTAAGGGCCAGATTTTCAAAGGTATTTAGGCATCTAAAGATGCAGATAGGTGCTTAGTGGAATTTTTGAAAGCACATAGGCATTTAACTCTTATCGGAGTTAGATGTGTAGGCATTTTTGAAAATCCCACTAGGCACCTATCTGCATCTTTAGGTGCCTAAATCTGACCATATCTTTTCAACAGTTCATCTGTCCTTAGGATGTGATCCAACTCCCAGTGTTAGTTGGATTGGTCTCTTAATTATTGTGATTATGTCCTGGTTGGTGGTGAGTGTCCTAAACTCCAGTTGTCTTCAGCAAGAGTAAGGGCACTTAGCACCTGGCAGGATTGAACCCTAAATGAGAATTTGATATACCAAACACCCAGCTTCTCCTGATTTGTCCTTGAAGGTTTTATTTATACAGTACATTGTCATGATCAAGATTTTAGACCCAGCATTTGATATAATTTATAATTATAATCTAATGAGGAAAGTCCTCTAAATTCTGTTCTTTGAAACTCCTGTGGTGATGGGCATGTGGTGACAGGGACAGGCAGAGGATGCTGCTGGGGTTCCTAGTCACAAACGTGCATGCAGGCAGAGTGAGTGACGTGGTCATTTGTCACTGACTGAAGAGCAGCCCTCTTTAAGAATAGTGCTTCACTCCCCAATCCAGAGAAGGGGGAAGAAAGGATCCCTAAACGTCATTCACTCCATTATCAACATGCTAGTGTACTGCAACTATCTGGTCATCCAGTTTGTGTGGTAAAAAGCGACATCACACAAAAATACTGAACTCTGCATCCAAAAATGTCTACACTCTATCTGATGATGCTGGTGGGCTCAAAAGGCATACTGCACTCATTTGAAAAGATATCAAATATAACATTGATGTAGCTGCACTGGGCGAAACATGTCTTCCAGGTAATAACAATCTTGAAGAGTTCGGCGCTGGATACACATTGTACTGGATAGGCATGTTTGTGGAAGAGAGGTCACTATCAGGGATAGGCTTTGCTATTTGGATATCTATTGCACACACTCTTGATTGTGTACCAAAAGGAATAAATGATCTCCACATGGTCCTTTGCCTCACCTTAACATCTGTATGTCATGTAACAGTCATCAGTGCATATGTACCCATGATGACATGTTCTGACGATGTCAAAGAAAAATTCTACAAAGACTTCGACAAGGCCATAAAATCAGCTCGTCAGCACAACAAATTTAATCATTCTAGGTGGCTTTAATGCCAGAGTTGGTCACAGTCACAAAGCTTGGCCAAAAGTAATTGGTAAACATGGTGTGGGGAAAGAGCACTTAAATGGTGCACTGTTCTTCACAACGTGAATGCAGAACCAGCTAGTCATCACAAACATGATATTTCAACAAAGCACAAAACAACATGAATGCATTTCCACTCTGGTCATTGGCATTTTATTGACTATGTCATATGCCAATGTGACCACTGGGATATCAAAATCACCCATGCACTGTAGGGAGCATGCATGTGGTCTGATCATCTGTACGAGATGCAAAATGACACTTATCTTGCAATTAAAACAGCACCAATGTTGTCAATCTGCAATACCCATGCTCAAAGCATTGAAATCTGAGCTCACATGTGCAAGGCTTGTTAAAGAATTTGATGAAGTTCTTTACATGCTTTCTCAGGCAGACACAGTAAACACTGAGTCTTCCTGGTCATCTTTTAAGGAAATAATGTTTGATGCATCCTAAAGAAGTCCTTTGCTTTATAAAGACGAAGCATCAGGACTGGTTTGATGAAAATGATGCTGAGATAAAGAAACTCCTGACATCCATGTGTGGTCTTCACACATTATGGATAAATGATAAAAACTCATCTATTAAAAAGTTCTTATACCTGTACAAAGTGCAATGTGCAAGCTAAGCTTCACCACAGGAAAAATAGCTGGTGGGAAATGAAAGTTGAGCAGCCTCAATCAGCAGCAGATCAAAAAAATTCAAATATTTTTTTGATTAGCTGAAGGCCATGTATGACCTGCTATCTAATGGTACCATCCCTGTCTGGAATGCAGATGAGTCACTGCTACTGACTTATTGTGGACAAATTCTCAAAAGATGAGCTGAACATTTTAATAAGGTTCTGAACTTCCCATCCACCACATCAGCGTCAGCTGTTGATGATCTTGAATAACTTCCAGTTCATGACCAACTTGTAATTCCACTGAACATGTCTGAAGTATGGAAAGCTGTCAAGCAAATGTCAAACAACAAAGCAATAAGTCCAGATAGTTCTTGCAGAGATCTTCAGATGTGAGGGCCATGACTTGTCAGGAAGCTCACTGGCCTCTACTAGAAGTTTTTGGAACGGGAAACTGTGCCACAGGAACTTAAAGATGCTAGTATTATTCACCTTTATTAAAGCAAGGCATTCGTGCATCTTGTGATAACCATCATGGCATCTCGTTCCTTGTCACTGCAAAAAAGATACTCACCCGAGTCATGCTAAACTGGCTGATTATCAACTAGCAAAGAACATATTGCCTGAAATCCAATGTTGCATCTGTCCTGGGTGTGATACTTCAGATGAGATCTTCGTACTCTGGCAAATTCAGGAGAAATGTCATGAACAGAATCAAGACCTTTGTTGATCTTACTAAGGCCCTTGACTCTATAAATTAAGATGGCCAGTGCACAGTTCTCCACAAGTTCGATTGCTCTGATAAGTTTGTCAACATTATTAATTTTTTTCATGCAGGAATGCAGATTTGTGTTCTTGACCAAGGCTGCTTCTCAGCTACTTATGTTGTCACCAATGGAGTAAAACAAGGCTGTTTTTTTGCTCTGACATTATTTAGCATCATGTTTGCAGCTGTTTTAATAGATGCATTCAGAGACATTGGTTATGGCATTTATATGAAGTACCACATAGATGGAGGTGTCTTGAATCTGCATCTCCTGCATTCAAATACAAAAGTTACGAAGACAGTTATTCATTAATAACAGTCCACTAATGGCTGTGTTTTATTGGCCCATAACTCAGGGACATTCAGTTGCTCACTGACTGCTTTACACATGCAGCAAAATGTTTTGGCTTAACAATCAGCCTAAAGAAGACAGAAATCATGGTTCAGCCTCAACCAGGAAGTATTGCAACTACGCCAGTTGTATTCATTGATGATGCACCTGTCAAGGTCATTGACAGTTTTCCTACCTAGGCAGTGTTGTTTCATGAGATGCGGTGATTGATGATGATGACATTTTGAAGTGCATTGGACAGCTAGTAATGCCTTCAGAAAACTTCAACATCATCTCTGGAATGGACAAGATGTCAGACTGCAAACAAAAATTGATGTTTATTGCACCATTGTTATCACCTCACTGCTCTACGGCTGCATTATTTGGACTATGTTGATGCCTTATAAAATGCATGGACCAGTTCCACCTACAATGACTGTGTGGCGGATAGTGGAAATTTTAATGGCAAGACTTGGTTCCAAACATTGAAGTCCTTGAGTGCTGCAACATCAAAAACATTGAAGCTTTTATAGTGAGAGTGCAGTTTGAGATGGTGTGGTCATGTGGTCCATATGTCTGACAGCAGAATACCGAAGGCCATCTTCTACAGAGAATTGCAGACTTGAACTTGTTTTAGGGCAGACCAAGAAAATGTTACAAAGACACTCTGCAGGCCCACCTACAGTCATGTAATGTTGACCTCAACATTTGGGAGCTCTTAGCCCACAATAAGACCTGATAGCGGCAGCTCTGCCACCTTGTACTGAAAGACTTCGAGAGCTCACAGATTGATGCAGTGAAGGAGGAGCGTGCGATGTGTAAAGCTAAAAGCAATGCACATTCATCTTCAATTGTTTTTACCTGTGGCATTTGCGGATGGGGCAGCATGTCTGAAATTGGTCTTTGGACTCATCTCAGGACCCACAATAAATGACTGTAGCTCATCTGTTGAATTTGATGGAAGCCGCCATTATCATCAATCATAGAAAAATAATAATAATTAATACAGATACCATTACTTTGGGGAGGGCCAACAAATACATAGTTCTTTTGTCTAAAGGCTGGTTCTGCAGTGACATTTAATTGTAATATTCCTGGAAATATGCAGAAACAAAGTGATAAAATCAGCTACTGTGTAAAGTGATTGTTTTTATTAGTGTTAGATAAAAATAGCCACATTAATTTCATCTCTAATTTAAAACACTGTAAACAAAGGCAAAATTGCTTGGCAAATCATCTGTATTTTAATCTTCTAAAATAGTGTTACAAACAGTGGAAGATCTAAAAAAGAAAAAAAAGGGGTGGTGGGGGGGAATCCGGTATTCCTTAATAAAACAAAATTTGTTCTGGTCCTGATCCAGGATTAAATTCTGCTAGTAGAGATCACATTCTGTGGATAAAATCTTGGCCCTGTTGCAGTCAATAACAAAACACCAATTTACTTCAGTGGGGTTTCAATGGGGATTTCAACCTGTATCTCTTTCTTTATTTCATATTCTCTGTTTAAATTAATTTTGCAGCTAGAGAACAACATTGTTACTGAAGGCAATAAGGTGAATATGAAAAGGGGATTGTTCCATTAGCAAATAAAATAATCATCTAGTAACAAAAACTACTTAGAGACACATTTTTGGGCTGTGCATAACTTTTATTGCTAGGTGGGGAAAAAAAGATTCAATTTCAGATTGTTCTTTTTTTCTCTTCAAAATAGAAGATGGTTCCACATTTTTATGCGTCTTAACATAAAAATTAATCGTCAATTTAAAAGGGTGCATTCAAAGGAAAATATACGTTTCCTGTGAAATTCTTCTAAAACTGTTTTTTTTCCCCCAGAGATGAAGACAGATCTGAATTTACTGCTTGAATGTCTTAAATACCAAATGGACAGCCCTGCTTCTCAAAAAGAGGCCTTGATCACTATTTATTCAATCTGCCAACAAAACAGTAAGAAGTATTCTACCATGACATTTTGATTGGGGCATTTGTTGTTTCCTATCTGGGATATTTGAATATGGTAATACTAGAATTTTTTTTCATAATACATATTAAACATTGTCACATTTTAAAATAATGTCTAGGAGTCATAAGACTGTAAAGGTATAAAATCTTGGAAATGTTATGTATCCCATACTGCTCTGATTGTTTTTGGATTCCCAAATTAGTACCTAAGATAAATTTCCCTTTTTGTTCATTGTATCTGCATATGCAACAGGTGATGCAAGTGATTATTTCCGAGAGATTGGTGGTTTGATGTTTGTAAGTGACCTTGCAAAGTCAAGTGTGCACTGCGTAGTAAAGGAAGCAGCCTTATTTACATTAGCAGTTGTAATGGAGAGTAATGGTAATGTATACTTTTATTTTTCCAAGTTCTATATCACTGCACTTCCTGAATATTTAAGATTTCCTCCTCTGCCTGTGTCATAGGTTTATTCCCCACTTTGAACTTTAGCGTCCAAAAGATGGGGACCTGCATGGACCCTTCTAAACTTAAATTCTAGTTTAGATCTGATAATGCTGCCACCAACCAAAAATATAGTGTTTCGGTACACTTTCTGTTCCCCCAAAACTTTCCATGGGGAACACAGATCCAAACTCCTTGGATCTTAACACAAGGAGAAATTAACCATTCCCCCCTCCTTTCCCCTCCCTGACTTTCCCCTCCCTGGGTTGCCTTGAGAGGCTCCACACTGATTCAAACTCCTTGAATCTAAAACAAAGAGGGATTCACCTTCCCCCTCCTCTTTTCCCCCCACCTATTCCTGATGAGTCAGACTAATCCCCTGAGGTCTCGAACAAGGGAAAAAATCAATCAGGTTCTTAAAAAGAAAAGCTTTTAATTAAATACAGTTTTTACTTTTTCTATCTCTGTAAAATCAGGATGGAAATGCTTACAGGGTATACAGCTTATAAAAACTAAAGGGACTCCCCCGCTCTTCTAGCATAAGCACAAGTAACAGCAAACAAAAATAAAATATTTCTCCAGCAAACACACATTTGCAAATACAGAAATTAATCA
Organism: Mauremys reevesii; assembly: GCF_016161935.1. Lineage (NCBI taxonomy): Eukaryota > Metazoa > Chordata > Testudines > Geoemydidae > Mauremys > Mauremys reevesii. The sequence goes on from NC_052638.1 coordinate 27,304,720, forward strand.
AAAGACTAACCCGCCTTTTCTAATACTCACTATATTGAATAGAAGAGAATATTTCAGGAAGCTTGGAGAGCCTGGATGTATGTCTGGCCTCTCTTAATCCCAAGAGAGAATACCCCCCAAAACAAAGAACACAAAACAAAGACTTCCCTCCACCGAGATTTGAAAGTATCTTGTCCCCTTATTGGTCCTCTGGTCAGGTGTCAGCCAGGTCTACTGAGCTTATTAACCCTTTACAGGTAAAAGACATTAACCCTTAACTATCTGTTTATGACAGCCTGTATTTATCATATCAACCAATGGTTTAATGTAGTTTTAGATATATTTATTTATCAGGTTACAACAGATCCCAGCCTGACAAATGGGACCAGATTCTTGACTTTGCTGTTCCATACTTTCTCCATTCTGGAAGCTCAAAGGAGCCATAAAGCCAGCTTAAATGGATATCTGAGAATTCCTCTGGTTTGGAGGAATCCCTTGGGTGGAGTGGCTGGTGCTACATCACCAGCCCCACTTATAGGCTCTGGTGTAGAGGGCATGGGTGGGCAAAAGCAGGGTGGTGCACTTCTTCAGTCCCCCAGTGGCATGATGGTCTGAGATTGCTCGGTATCATGCCTCAGAACTGGCTCCAGGATCAGGATGCAGCAAATAGCTCTTTTGCAGCCCTCTTCCATCAGAGGCGCCCAGCACATATTGGTCACAACTGAGGATCTAGGCAAAGACCTGCAGGTTACATTGTCAAGTTACATTGAAAGTTACTGACAAGTGGATTTGAGATTTGATCCTTCAGAGTGAGTCTGGAAGCTACATTCTGCCTAGTAACTGTTAAACTGTTGCTAGGTAAGATGAATTTCTAATGTCCTGTGTCTTGAAACAGCTATCTCAGAACTTCTGGATTAGTGCCATGACATGAAGAGGGAACTTAGAATGGGAGCTTTCAAGTAGACCTGATACTTTGTTCCGTAAAATGACCCAATTATGGTTAGTGTATGTATCACCTTGTTGATCAGGGGAAAGGTTGCTGTCAGTCACATCTATAGAAGGGTCAAAAGACTTTTCAGCCTGGCTCTCAGATATGTTGGTTGGGGGAAGGGAGGAGAGGAAATTTGCCTTACAAATAAGTAATGGTATGAAATATTTAAATTTTAATATCTGATTCAGTCCTGAAAATTGTTTTTCTCTTGACAGCCTTTCAGTATAGGTCAGTCTGTATATTTTAGACAGAATCTTTTTATCAGTCTGTAATTTGTAGACTTCATTGCCTAAATAAAAATAAATTGTAAATGGCTTAATAGGAATTAATATACTGATAATTCATTTTCTGGTTTCAGTTTACTGTCAACAAACTTTATGTACATCTGAATTGTTTGAAGACCTCATTTTCCTCTTAACTAATAAGAATTCTAGTGTGAATTTGAAAAGAATGTCTGTTTATGTTATATTAGTACTGGTTTCAAATAACAGTAAGTATTTTGCATTCACTTGTAAAAATACCATTAAATTATTAAAACTGTGTAACTCATTTTAAAACACACTGCTGGTTAACAGCCCATACCATTTATCATGACTTCAAGATTTCATTAATATTTTGTACGATTAGTATATAAAGATTAATTGTGACATAGATTACTTTTAGGTGATCTCAAAATCAGTTACAAGTAGATCAAACATTAGAGGTTTGTTTGTTTTTAAAATGTTGAAATTACTTTATCTTATTGTGTAAGAAACTTACATGTTGTTTTTAGCAAGACGTAATGCAAAATGAGGGTTTCTCACATTTTGTAGAGAAATTGAAACATAACAATTGATCATTATTAATTATTATTTGTATTACAGTAGCACCCAGAGGGACCCATACTTCTGGGCTCTGTACAACGTATGGTTTAAAACACAAAGTAACAATTAATTTAGAAGGTCTTGTAGTTTATAAAAATTGAAGAACATAGTTAGCACTTTTTGTTGTTATACAGTTAAGGATGCAAGCACATAACACATTGTTCATTTGTACATGGCTTATTAAGGGAGCTGAAGTAAAACTGAACTATTTAAATGGCATTTCAAGTATTAATACTTTGTTTAAAATTATGTATTGTCTCTCCCAATACTGGCATATGGTCATTTATAGAGAGTGGGCAAACTCACATCAGAGAAACAGGCTGCATTGGTGTTCTGCTACAATTATTCAGGTAAATAAACAGTTTCTGTTAAGATATAAAGTAACAGACTATTTAGGTCCTACGTCATCTTTGCCCTTATGTTTGCTTTTTTTCTTAACAGAACAACTCTTTCAATATCTGAGATGAATTTGTCAGATGAAAATGTTAATCAGTATTATCAGCTGTGGTCTTCAGTCTGCAGTACTCTGTGTGCATGTGTTAATAATCCTCAAAATGGTAACTATTATTAAATAATTGTATAACATAAAATGATAGTTAACATAAAAAGAACACTTTTAAAAAGTGACATCTGACTTCCATTTTCTAGCATGTCTATAAACATAACTATATATTACATTTAGATTTTTGTTGTTGTTTGTTTTACATCTTTACAGAAGACAATCAAAACACTTGCTGTTCAGTTTTTCCACATGCAAAAGACTGGCTCCAAAGTTGCATAAAGCCTGAGATAGTTCGTCCTATTTGTTCATTTGTTGGACTTACAGTTGCTAATAATTGTAAGTACATGACATCCTGTCAACAATTTAGATTTCATGGAACTACATTTAATTGGAAACAATAATTAAATTTTACATTTCTTCCTCTTTCCCTACCTCCCCAGATTCATTCACTGATCTTGCACCTTCTTTGCAGAAAGCATGGAAAGTCTCTGTGTCATTGTCCCTTCTCCTCCAAACCTCACAGAGGACACTTACAGGTCCAGGGTTTGCACTGGGCAAAGAGGTAGGGTGAGCATGAGGCAGGAGTAGGCATTCACATCATCCCCCTACTGGTCTCATGGAGATTCCTAGGAAAAAATAATCCAGGTTCTGGTAGATCAGCTCCAATGGAACCATTCTGCTGGAGTGGGGAGGTAGAGTGCTGGGGGCCAGCTAGTCATGAATCATTTTGCTTAGAGGTATCCAGCTTGAGAGAATGTCTCTGTGTGTATATTTCTCTATGAAACCTCTGTGGAATTTTCAGTAAGATGGTTACTGTCAGTAGTAATCGTAGAAATACCAACTGTAATTAAAAATGTTGCATTGAAGAAATTATTGCTCTAGACTCTATTTAGACATTTTCCTCAAAGAGTGCAGCATAGGTGTAAAAATGCTACCAGATCAGTGTAGTAGTGTTTTACATCCACTTTGTGCTGGGTAAGTGACTAAACAAGGTGCAGAGCAACAAAAATTCAGGCTCTTTGTTTTCAAATATAGTTCAGTTTAAACATGGTGAGAAATATTTCTCATTTATATTGCTTTCCTGAGGGAAATGGATGCAGTTTTCTTTTAAAAGCACCTTTGCCTTGGGTGAGTCTTTCTCTAAGGATTCTGTCCTTTCTTTGTCTCTTGCCCCCACTTGGTTATACCACAAGAGAACATGACATCAGAACAAACATCATAGATACTTTTACGGTCCCCAGTCCCTTATGATATTTTTTTCATGTGCATTTCCAAAATGCTTTTCTGTTGAGCTAATCAATTATTTTACTGTTAAATAGAAGTTAGGTAAGATAGGTAAAGAGAGTTTATTTTGAATCGTATAAGATGTATAAAAGCTGATGGTATGCGGGCTCTATCCACTAGCAGTTTTGTCACACCATCCTTCTTAATTTCAGTGCATTCCTTTAGCCTCTGTCCAGCAGACTGTAAGTGTCCTACTTTGGAACAGTCTTTCAGCACTAATTTATTAATCTTCCATGTTTCCTGTCTGTATCTATTGCCTTTGTGGCCACATTTCCTTTCTTTGATGCATTAGGCCCTACCTGGCCTATCATAACATTCATTAATGTGTTGTGAGCTCCAGATATTTCCTTCTTTTTTTGCCTACTTCGTGTGATTTATTAGTGTTGGGTTCTAATAAGGAAGTGGATACTATACTCCAAGACAATGTGGAGAGACTCTAATGTTTGGTGTCATGATCAATAGACCTCAAGTTCTTGGTGTTTTGGCATCTTTGCTGCATAAAAAAAATTACCAAGGAAACTTGGACTTTTTCTAGGTCTTTATTTAAAGCCCATTTTTTCCCTGTCAAGTTGTCTTTTTTGTCCATAATTTATAAGCATATTTATCCAGTGACTTGTGACTTTCTCAAAGAAAAAGGAAAAGCAACCAACTTCTGGGCAGCCAGAGACATCTCCCTTGTTCCTTTAAGGTGGACATAAAGAAAATACTTTAAAAAGATTTTTAAAATTGTGTTATAATAAATAACACAATTATATTAAAATTAATTATAATAATTATACTGTGTTGATTTAAATTATTCCTCTAATTTCAAATTGATACTGTTTACTTCACTTTTTATTCTAAAAATATTGGATAGTGTTTCTGTGTTTTATTAAAGAATTGAAGAGCTTCATCCCAGAAGTGGCTGCACTTCCATAGTGGACAAATGAATAAATATTTATTCCATGGAAAAAAACAAAACCCTGACAACGTTATAGCAGTTTTGTAAAGCCTTAAATGTGGTTTTTAAAGTGCTGTGTAAGTGTAAAGTATTATTAAGCCCAGTCAGAGCAGACGTGATGATAGAATTTGGGAATTTTGGACTTTCAGCCTAATGTTCATTCCTGCGAGGGCACTATCTCTTTGTCCTCTTTCTGAGAAATTCTGGTGCAGGATCCTGGGTATCCAATAGTATTTGCAATGTTTGGTAGGTTTTTAAGACTTTTTGAGCTTAGTTTAAGCAGAGTGCATCTCTATGTCCTCATTATTTTAATTTCCTTTAGAGAGAGCATAAAAACAATTACATCTAGTGCACATGCTGGAACAATGGAACCTAACAACATTCTTCTTTACATACATAATATCTTTTCAACAGCCATAAGTTCAAAACTGAGCCAACTTCCTTCAAACTGAGCTCACTACTTACATTTTAATTATGTCTACAAAATAATCTAAGTTTGAACAAGTGCAGCTGTACCTGAGGTATCCATGCACAGAATTTCTGATCAGAACACATGAGAGAAATGTTTGTGGCTTTTTTATTTATAAACACATTGCTGGGATTCCCCAAGAATCTCTTCCATTCCATTCTCAAAAACTCAGTTCAACTCTGGAATTATTCACTTTAATTTGGCATACAGCAACACTATGCGTAAGGTGGCCAGGCTCAAATGCAGGTGTGCGCTCTCCCGCTCTCTCTCTGTCAGCATTCTGTGCTTTGTGATTGAGTTGGTTACTTTTCAGGAATCAATCCCTATACAGCATGCTGTCAATGTGCTGTTCATGTATAAACTGATATCTACATTCCAGGTTTATCTTGTCCATTGTCCCTAGTACAAGGGTGTTCCTGCTTACCTTAGCTAGACTGACTCCAGACTAATGCTTGTTACACCCTTATATACAACTTAATCTTCCATTCACCTTCCCAATCATTGCCTGGGAGAAATGAGGTCTTATTTATGTCAAGTTACTCATGTCAAGTTAGGCCTACGCACATGCAAAAACAGAAAGCTGACTGAAGAAATTTTGCTAAAACTTTCCAAAAGAAATTTGTCTCTTGACTGAGACCAAATAGGGAAAACTTCATCTAAAAAAGAATTAGTTCTTCTCTGAGTGCTGGTTCCTCTGGGTACTCACTGTGACTGTGCATGAACTCCATATGCCTGAGCCTGGAAGATTCTTCACTAGAAGCATCCATTGATCTGCACCTGGGCCCTGCACTTCCTTTTACAGTGCTCTGAGAGAATAAGGGGCAGTGCAGACTGATCACCTCTTTATTTCCTTTCTGCCACTCATGCCCAAAATGGAACTCTGACAGTGTCTGCTGCTTTACAGTATTCCCGCCCATTTTTTCCAGGTTTTTTGTACCTAGTTCCTGTTAATTAACTAGTTAATTTTAGAGTATACTTTAGTGTTTGGGGTTAAGGTTTTTTCCCCCTTCTCCCTTCACCTTCGCTGTCCAGGCATCTATTATGCCCAAGATTCCTGGTTTTAAGTCCTGTGTGACCTGTCCCCTTGTCTTCCCACCTAATGATTCCCCCCCAACCCCCCCCCCACACACACACTCTTGCCTCTATTGCCTTGGAGAGTCACATATTCTAAGTATGATATTTGTTGTTGTTTCCCACCTCGTGCATGACAATCTCATGAATTTCTACTTGGGAGACATCTAATGGAGCTTTCCATGAGGCCACAGCCCAATGCAGGGACATCTGACCTCTCTGTATATTGACAAGATCCACCTTTTTTTGCCCTTCCAAACCTGGAGCTTCACAGTTTTGGCTCATCAGATCCTAGAGCTAAAGTCTCTGATACGCATGGATGTAATGAAGATAGGAGAAAACACTTATGTGGAAAGCAGGAAAGGTCCCCATCTAAACCCTCTAAGAAGAGATTAATCTCTCCTTCCTCTGCTAAATCAGGCACAATGCAGTGTCCTGGTATGTGTGGGTCTGGAGCTTCTGGACAAGATGATAGCCTGGCACTGTCGACACTGAAAGCCCGGGTTTTCCAAAAACGGTCACATGTGTAAGGGGCAGGCCCCACCACCAGTGGGAAAAAAAGGAGAGAGCAGTCACCAACAGTACCATTGGCTCTGCACTTTAAGAGGAAAAAGGATTTACCGGTACCATCGCTTACTGCCTGCACCATTAAATTTGCCTGTGCTCAGAAATGCCTTTTGCTCTCCAGCCGGTCTAGGCTATACTGTTCTTGAGCACCTAGTGGTCTACACCAACCCAGAACCACCACTACTTTCTGATCCAGTGATCTCCAGGGAGGTGCCTATACTGAGAGTACGTTACTCACTAGTTCCTTCCACCAGCCATGGAATTGGGCTACCAGTATCAACAGCACATTATTCCCTGATCCCATCTACTGCCCATTCTGGAATCACAAGACATGTGGTGAGGGGTTCCAGAGCTTCATGGGCTTCCGCTCACCTTCGTAAGACATACTATTGGACCAGTGCCACCCTTGCTAGTGGGTTCCACTTTCATATCCTTACAGCCATGTCCACCTCTGTTCCAATACACAACCCTAACTCTGGTCCCGTTAGGAGCTTGGGACTCTTATTTTAGACCTCCTATCTCCAGGAGATCAGAGCAGGAGTTTGTTCAGGCATCATCTAGAGAAGAGCCTCAGTCCCCTCAGGAGCTCTATGAGGAGAAAGAACAACCTGCCTATCTAGTGCATCCCCATCCATCTGCAATGCTTTCTTCGCCTTCACTGCCAAATAATTATAAAGAATTTCAGGAATTTCCTGAGGAAGATTGCAGAAGCTTTACAGATTCCTCTAGAGGAAGTCCAGGACCCTACTCACAAGCTTTCAGACATCCTCCAGACTCCAGGCCTTTGCAGGGTGGCACTTCCCATCAATGAGGCCATTCTGGAACTAGCCAGGGGTGTTTGGCACACTCCAGCCACCTGTGCCTCAACTCTGAAAAGAACAGATAAAAGATGCTGTTTTCCACCTAAAGAGATGGAACTTTTGTTTTCCCACCCTGTCCCTAATTCATTAGTAGTACAGCCTGTTACCAGGCACAACAGGCTGCACCAGCTTTGGTCTACTCCCTCCAATAAGAATGATAAAACTGGACCTTCTAGGGAGAAATTTTTCTTCTGGTAGCCTACAATTCCAGATAGTGAATTAACAGGCTCTGATTTTGAAATATGACTTTATTAATTACAATAAGCTCTCTTGGCTCACTAACAAGCTTCCTCAGGTGCTCAGACCTCAGTTCCAAGCTATCCTGGATGAAGGGAAGCTCATAGCATGGTTGTCCCTTCAAGCATTGCTGGGAGCAGCTGACACTTTCTCTTGTTCTATGACTACTTTGGTAGTCATGAGCCAGGCTTCCTGGTTTCATTCCTTAGGGTTTCCTAAGAAAGTCCAGGCAACAGCAGAAGACCTCCTTTCAACAGTACTGTCCTGTTCGGTGAAAAAACAGACAAATCACTGCACAGTCTTAAGGATTCCCAAGCTAGCCTCTGCTCCCTAGGGATTTATACCCCTGTCCCTTGGAGAAAGTACTCCACCTCCTTATAGGCAGCATCCCGATGCCTCAGCCCTTTTGTCATCAACAGGTTTGTAAACCACTCAGGAAATGCCAGAGGGTTCACTGTAGCAGACAGAATGCCCCACCATTGTTTCCTCCTCAGCCGCAGCACCTCACTAAAAAGTCATTTTGACATGACTTTTGAAGGCTATCAGCCAGTCTCCTGACAACCAGACACCCCTACACCCTTTGGTGGTTGCCTGCTGTGCTTCTTCTCTATGTGGCAACATATCTCTTTGGACAGATTGTCCTGGAGACTATCTCCAAGGACTACACAATAAGAGTTCCTGACCATCCGTTCATTCATCACCCCTTCCCTGTCCTTTTCAGGAGGCCCTTTCACAAGAGTTTTCTCAGACAAAGTTGACAGGCTCCTAGTTGTAGAAGACATACAGCCTATGCCTCAACACAAGGGGAAGAGTTTGTATTCAGGATGCTTCCTCATTCCCAACAAGAAGGGGTGACTGGAGGTCCATTCTAGATCTTAGACAAATTCATGTCTTCATACCCCATTGTTCAAAGAAGTGTTTCTCACCAAGTCTCTTTTCCAGATGAGTGACCAGACTCTATGTCCAGGATCTTTCACAGAGCTCAAAATTCTAAGTTCCTTTTGTCTCCACAGGTGAAGGATAACTTAGGGATTCTCTCCCCTTCTTTTTACAGTCCAGTAAACCTTTGAAAAGTAAGCCCACATGAAGTTCCTTTCTCCTGCTGCATATAGACACTATACTTTCTGGTGTAGAAACCATGCTGATTCCTCCCCAGCTAGTGATTTTTACAATGCAAATGATCTCTTCCTGCAACCTCTGATACAAATGAATAGCTCATTGAATTTACCCAGACCTGGTTTGAGGTGTTGGCCTCCTTTCTTTTGCTGAAGAAAACCAGTTTATCAACGCCACCAACATATCTGGTTTAAACACACTTTAGTCACATATTTTCAGTATATCTGTAAAGATCTTTCTGGGATTACTGTACATACATCACAGAAGAATATTAATGATTGGTGAGTTATTAGTTTTCCATTGATATATTACATGCCACCTTCTGGTTAATATGAAAACAGTGCCACCTGGCATTGGAGTTCTCTTAGGGACACATCCCTCCATCAGGGAAGGCAATTGATTTGCAGCTCTCGATCTGAAGTATATCTAGTTCCTGTAGTCATCCGTTTCTGTGCTGTACGGTGGGCCTAGAACATTACCAGTATAGAGTCCTTTGTTTTGGGCTCTTGACCGCATTGAGGGTATTCTCAAAGGTGCATGCCATAGTAGCAGCACACCTTTATCACCAGGGCAGCACACTGTTTCCTTACCTTGTTGATCAGCTGCTCACAGGCCATTCATCTCAAGAAGTCAGGTGTGCTCCCTCCCCAATCTAATACATTACTTGGGACTTTGAGGAAACCTAGAAAAGTCCACTTTAGTCCCAGCGTGCACTAAAGAATTTATTAGAGTGACCCTGGACTCAACTACAACCAAAGCCTATTTACCTCAAGACCGGCTTCTCACAATGAGGGACCGCATTGTCCAACTCTGACCAAATCTCTGGATGACAGTCCACCTCCACTGGTTCTTCTAGGCCACATGGCCACCTGCACATACTCAAAGCCCCACCTTTGTTGCTTTCAGGATTTGGCTTCGTATGGTCTATACTCCGAACAGAGAGGGAAAATAAGAAGGCTGTATGAGTAGGGGTTCCTTTTGCTCCCCCATTACCCCAAAGCAAATAATCATGGGTGCTTCTCTTCTGGGATGGGGAGGGGTAGCGGGGAGATCTAGACAATCAAATAGTGTAAGGTTCCTGGACCCACTAGAAATCCCAACTACACATCAACCTTCTTGAAATTCAAGCAGCACACAAGGCTTTCAGGAGGTTTCTCCTTTTTTTACATTCCCAGTATGTTCCAGTCATGTTGGATAATATGAACACAGAATTCTATCTAAACAAACAGTGGGGAGTGAGGTCCCACCCCTCTTTGTGAAGAGGCAGTCAAGCTCTGAAATTAGTACACCTGTCATCAGATCATCCTTTCAGTGGTACACCTTCCTGGAGTAATGAACACCTTAGCAGACAGCCCCAGCAGATACTTTCACAGAGTCCACAAGTGGGAATTTCATAACATAGTGTTACAGAGCATCTTCCAGCAGTGAAGTTCCCCATCATGGGACTGTCTTTCATCCTAAATCAACAAGAAATGCTCAGCCTGTTGCCCTTGTGCAGCCCAGGGACACAACTTTAGAAATGATGCATTTCTGGTTCAGGGGCCAGAGCCACTAGTGCGCGCTTTCCTGCCCATCCCCATCTACCTTGGAGCTTGACCAAGGTGAAGCTGGACAAATCAGCAATGATCCTCGGAGCTCTCTGGTGCTGAAACAATTTTAGTACACCCGCATCTTCCAGATGTACACATGTCAATGTATTTGCTTATGACCATTGCTGAACCTTCTAACTCAGAATGATGTAAGGTTCCTGGACCCACTAGAAATCCCAACTACACATCAACCTTCTTGAAATTCAAGCAGCACACAAGGCTTTCAGGAGGTTTCTCCTTTTTACATTCCCAGTATGTTCCAGTCATGTTGGATAATATGAACACAGAATTCTATCTAAACAAACAGTGGGGAGTGAGGTCCCACCCCTCTTTGTGAAGAGGCAGTCAAGCTCTGAAATTAGTACACCTGTCATCAGATCATCCTTTCAGTGGTACACCTTCCTGGAGTAATGAACACCTTAGCAGACAGCCCCAGCAGATACTTTCACAGAGTCCACAAGTGGGAATTTCATAACATAGTGTTACAGAGCATCTTCCAGCAGTGAAGTTCCCCATCATGGGACTGTCTTTCATCCTAAATCAACAAGAAATGCTCAGCCTGTTGCCCTTGTGCAGCCCAGGGACACAACTTTAGAAATGATGCATTTCTGGTTCAGGGGCCAGAGCCACTAGTGCGCGCTTTCCTGCCCATCCCCATCTACCTTGGAGCTTGACCAAGGTGAAGCTGGACAAATCAGCAATGATCCTCGGAGCTCTCTGGTGCTGAAACAATTTTAGTACACCCGCATCTTCCAGATGTACACATGTCAATGTATTTGCTTATGACCATTGCTGAACCTTCTAACTCAGAATGATGGCAGAACCATCCCTCCCAACCAACATCCCTCCACCTTACGGTCTGGGTTTTGGATGAGCAACAAGTATAGAGATGTTTTGCTCACAGGAGGGCTAATCAGTCCTCAATAATAGCAGAAAAGCTTTCACAAGAAAATGCTATGCTGCTGAGTAGAAGAGATTTGCCGTCTGATGCCAGCATTACCATCAGGGCCGGCTCCAGACCCCAGCGCGCCAAGCGCGCACTTAGGGCGCCATTTTGCCGGGAGGGCGGCAGGCGGCTCCGGCGGACCTCCCGCAGGCATGACTGCGGAGGGTCCGATGTAAAGATTGTAAAGATTCTCGAAATGGATCTTAAGTTGTATCTGACTGTGTTATGAACAAAGGGAAACCCCTCCTTCTCAGGATGTTAGGGCCCACTCTACTGGAGTACACACTACCTCTGTAAATTCTCTCCAAAATATACCTCTTGTAGAAATCTGTAGAAATGGCAACCTGGAGCTCATTGCACACCTTTACCAGCCACTATGCCTTGGTCCAAGCTTCTTCAGCTGCTGCATCCTTTGTCACAAGTCCTTCAGTCAGTAGTACGGGCATGGGTCCTTACACTCACTCCACTTCGTCAATGAGTTCTGCTTGTGAATGACTCACAGCGAATACCCAGCTGACTTATGACACTCTGGATTCAGGAGAAAAAAATAGTATTATTCTTACAATTGGGCATTGCACAGAAGGCTGTGGTAAGATTCCGATTTCTTTTATGAATTTTGGTTTATGGCTTTAATGACTTCAATGCTGTACTCCTCACCAGTTTTCATTAAAAGAAAGGTTACTTACCTTATGTAACTGGAGTTGTTCAAGATGTGTGGCCTCTATGGGTATTCATAACCAACCTCCCTTCCCCTCTGCTCAGATCCTCATATGATTCACAGAAGAGTAGGAACTGGAGATGCGGTCGGTCTACACTGCTCCTTATGTTTTCATTTTACATCATGGGGAAGTACAGGGCACAGGTGCGGACCAACAGACGCTGCTAGTTGAAGAATCTCCCGGTCTCAGGTGCATGGAGCAGCCCCTTCCACAATCCCCTGAACACAAGCAGTGGAACTTGTCTATCAGCATCCCTTTCATCATTGAAAATCAACATAGAGTTTAAGTGGCTTAGAGGGCTTTCTGTGGTTCCTTTGCACATGGTGACATTTACTTTAAGAGCTAGATTCTGATATCTTCCTCCACAAATAGTCCCATTAGCTTCAAGTTAGTAAAATCTGTAAAATTCTTTGGGCGCCATTTTGATTTTCCAAAGGTTAGTTCATCATTATTACAACACAGAAAATAATGGCTATAACTAAATGAAATCAAGCAGAACACCAGTACATTGTTTACATGTGTATATTATGCTTGCATATTTTCTATAATTCTTATGAAAAATACGTTTCTAAATTTGCCACCTCTTCTATAATTCCAATTTTGATTCTGTTGTATTGATGGAATTGTGTTAGATGGCAGGAAAATTAGCAAACACCAAAAAAAATCATTACCACATTGCTTTATTAATATTGTTTTAGTTTACAGAGATATAAATGTTGCAATTCAGTATTTATTCTTTTTTTCCTTAAGCATATGTACAGGGATACTTTGTTTCCGTTGGTGGATTAGAAGTATTAGCTGAAATACTTATCAAGCTGGTTCGTGATTCATCTAGAAGTTACTCAAGCGCAAAACTTGCAGTAGTGGTAACAAAGACTCTAGATGCTTGCATTGCTGATAACTGTGAGTGAATGGACCCCAAACATTTGTATATCTATATATGGTATTTCTAGAAAAAAATTAGTAGGGCTAGATTTTAGAAAAAAAGTATGTAGATGGACATGAAATGGCAAGTAAGTGTACATATATTGCACATGTGCAAAATACAGTTTTACATGTCAGAATTCCCTAAACAGTCTCCAACTGAAATTAGAAAGAGTGAAGAAAATGCACCTGCACCTGCTGGGATTTGCAGAGACATGGGGGTGTGACGAACAGCTTGATTTTTTAGCACATAGATACACAAACAAATTTAGGTGCCCCTAAGTCTTTGGAGAAGTTTGACTTCTTTATAGGAAGTGTCTCCAGTTGTTCTATGGGGAGGATCTTATTGCTGATAAACCTAAGAGTTAGATCTTCATGTCCTCTCCAATTGCAGTGAGTTCTCCATGTGCTGAATCTGGTAAAGGATTTGGGGAACTTTTCCAGAGGTCTGCACCCCAGTGTGCTGGACAGTCCTGATTTATCAGGGCTTCTTACGCAGCAGGATTTGGGGGATGGGACAGTGTTGGGGCTGGGAAAGGACTGGTCTCCTGAAAGGAGACAATACTGACTTCAGATGTTGGAGTGAGGGAGTGAAATCTGGGGGGAAATGGGGGCAATCTCAAGGATTCTTCAGGGATATGGAGGACACCCTGAAAAAGAAAATGTATTTTTGTAGCATTGTGTTGTGTACTTACTCTTTAGTTTAATTTTTGTCTCTTTAAATTATTTTATACTAATAGCTGCTGTTGGTGATGTCCTGGTAAAGTATCACATTGTGTCTAAGCTACTGAGGTTGCTGACTTCTGACACTCTGGATTCAGGAGAAAAAATTAGTATTATTCTTACAATTGGGCATTGCACAGAAGGTTGTGGTAAGATTCTGATTTCTGTTATGAATTTTGGTTTGTGGCTTTAAACACTTCAATGCGGCACTCCTCAGCAGTTTTCATTAAAATACTCAAAGCAAAATTCTTCCACATAATTTAATTCAATATTAAAACTCAAAGAAAAGTTTTCTGTAATGTTCTATCTTTGGTTTTGAAGAGCTGTTATCTCAATACAACATACAGTATCTTCAGGGTTAAAAGAAAGTAGAGTCTCATGAGGAGCACTTAAAGGACCAAATCCTGTTCACCTCATTCACGTAGGGTGAAATTCACCTTGTCCAGAGGGCCAAAACAAGACATATGCATCATGTAAGTTCCACTTAAGCTCTATTTTAACTCCTCCAGTAGTACCTGGAGCATAGATGTTGTGCTGACCCTTTGCACAGGGATATATTTCACGTATAAATAATTTTACTGAATTTAATAGCGTTACTTTTGGAAGTGAGAACAGGATTTTGTCTGAAACACTTTTGCCTGACATCTTAGTGTTTGTCCAAAATAAAGTTCCCGAACTCAGACTGTCAATTGGCACCCTGTGGCACTGAAAGCAAACTGCGTGGATAGTTGCAAGATACTGATGATTGATTGTTTATATTGTTCACTTGTCTCTCAAGAGCACTTTGGAATCTGTCAAACAGAGAATATCTTGTAAAACCCTAATTCTGCTGCCTTTGAAGTCAGTGGCAGTTTGACAGTTTCAACAGGAGATGGATTGGGCTGTAAAGGAACTAATTGAATCAAAGGAGGGCTTTGCTCCATGGAAAATATATTGCAAATATACATTTTATGATCTTATAAAATAAGATAATTTTTATTTTAATATGTTATTGTTTGCAGAGTTAAGGATTTTTTTTAAAAGAAAAGAAAAGATCCAATATAATTAGAGAGTTTAAGATCCTGTCTGAACTATAAAAATGTTTTTGGAAAGTTTATGCAAATATTAGCATGCAAATGTTAGCATAGTTTTAGAAAACACAATTTTAGACGATTACATGAATTATGAATGGAGTGACTGTTCTTTTCTTGCCCAGGGAAGAACTGATTAGATAGGCTCTGTTTACAATGCAGATTTCGAACTGGAGTACACCAGACAATTGTAAATCATAGTTTACACTATACACGTGTAAGTGAGAGGTTTGCACTAATGCAGCTACCTTAGTGCAACAAACAAACAAACCAAAAATCAAAACAACCAACAACCCTAATGAAAAATAAGGCCCTAGTCAACAACTGAAATTCACTTAGGTCCCATTTAATAAATATACAGGTTTTTTACTAACTTAAACTCTAGATTTTTTTTAATGCAGACTTTTAATTATGGATAGCTATGTATTTTTCACTTGAATTAGCAGTATTTACTTTTTAGCTGACTCAATCCTTATTGGATTTGCTTGTACTACTGAAATTTTAGAAGTGACTGTTTCATACAGTAAGTTAGAAGTTATGAATCATCCCTAATTGCTTCCTAAACTGGACAAAAAATAAATAAAGCAATTCATATAAAGTAGTTCATTCATTATACGGAAATTACCCAAATACAATTTAATGAATTTGGCTTATGATAAAAAGAAACATTTTGCTGAATTTTATTTAAAGTTATTTATACTGTCTTCTAAAGATAATGTAAGAAAACTATTAACCATGGTACAAGTTAGAAACTGATTTATTTTCCTTTAATGCTAATTTTCTTTAGAAGAAAATCAGTATGATCTGCTTAAGAACAATGGCCTTCCACTTATGATTCAGTTATTAACAGAGTCTCAGGATGAAGAAGTAAACAAAGCTGCAACTTTTGTGCTGCAAAATTGCAAGCAAATCAGTAAGCTTATTATTGTTTTAAAAAAAATTAAATTCATTGTTCTCAGTATTTAAGATTTGTAAACCTTCAAAATAATTGTAACCGTAGCAGGTTGGTAATGCAGTGCATTTCAGTAACGCTTGTTTTCCTTGGAAATAGTTGTATATTTGCCACCATAGAATGATTATAACATTTAGGGGGGTGAAAGAAAAGTTGCAGAGATTCAGTTGAATGCAAAAATGTGCGGGCATAATCTGTGAACAAAAGGCTGATTCCCTTTAAATTATAGCGTTGCCAACTTTCTAATCACACAAAACTGAACACCCTTGCCTCCCGCCTCACCCCCGCTCAGTCCATCCCCCCTTCTTGCATTGCTTGCTCTCCCCCACCTTCACTCGCTCCTTTTCACCAGGCTGGAGCATGGGGTTGGGATGCAGGAGGGGTTGAGGGCTCTGGCTGGGGACACAGGCTCCAGGGTGGGGCCAGAAATGAGGGGTTCAGGGTGTGGGAGGGGGCTTTGGGTTGGGGCAGGGATTGGAGTGTGGGAGGGGTTATGGGCTCTGGGGTGGGATCAGAAATGAGGGGTTCAGGATTTGGGAGGGGGTTCTGGGCTGGGACAGGGAGTTAGGGTGTGGGTTCCAGCTTGGGTGCAGGCTCTGTGGTGGGATCAGGGATGAGGGGTTTGGGATACAGGAGGGGGCTTAGGGCTGGGGAGTTTGGAGGATGGGGGTGAGGGCTGGGGTAGGGGGTTGGGGTGCAGGCTCTGGGAGGGAGTTTGGGTGTGGGAGCGGACTCCAGGCTGGGGCAGGAGGTTAGGGTGTGTCAGGGGGTGCAGGTGCATTCTCTGGGAGGGAGTTTGGGTTCCGGAGGGGGCTAAGGGTTCAGGCTCCAGGAGGGAGTTTGGGTGTGGGAGGGGGCTCAGGACTGGGGGTTGGAGTGCAGGGTGCAGGCTCCGGGAGGGAGTTGGGGTGCAAGAGCGCTGGGGCAGGGGGCTGGGGTGCAGGCTCCTTTAGGCGGTGCTTACATCAGGTGGCTCCCAGGAAGCAGCGACATGTCCTCCGGCTCCTCATGGAGGCGGCTCTTAGCCCTCAACCTCCAGCTCCATGCCAAGACCAGGCTTCAGTGCGCAGCGCCCTGGCAGCAACAGTAGGAACTGCACCGCGGTCGGACTCTGATAGAGACCCATGGCACCGGCATTCCCCGGCACCGCAACTGACATCATCGGTCCGGCACCACTCCCACTCGCCTTGTCAGACGCGGCACCGTAGACCAGAAAAGGTTGGCCCACCTCAGCAGATGCCAGCCTCCCTGGACCCACCCTTGGTGTCGCATCCCGTAGAGGAGCGGCCAGGGGAACAAGTGCCGACTTCGGCACCATTGACTCCAGCACCGAGAGCAGAGCCGTTGAGTCCGGTGCGTCTGGACTCCCCGATGCCTGGCGTGGTTGAAGTCCAGTTGCCATCGACTCCAGACACATTTGCATCTGCAAGGGAGCTGATTGCTACAACAGTGTCAGTATCCCCTCAGCAGACAAAGGCACTGGTTCCTGCTCGTGTGGTCCCATCCTGGGGCAAGCCGGCCCTTTTTCACCTGGCACTGTCAGTTGAGCCATGGCACCAATCCCGCTCTCGGCACTCTTCCCCCTCCTGACGCCTCTCACGGTCCCAACGTCGCTCACAGTCCCGGCACCGCTCTCCTTTGCAGTGCTGGTTGTACTTGCGTCACCAATCAGACTCCTGGCACTGTTCTTAGCACTGCTCTGTACGTCGGTCACCATCCAGGAGCAGATCTTGGTCCAGACGCCACTCCCGACAACGATTACCATCAAGGAATAGATCCAGATCTCAGCACTGGACCAGACTCTGGCACTGATCTAGGTCACAGCACCACTCCCCCTTGCGGCGTCACTCTCCATCTTCACGGTACCGATATCCATTGCGTCGACGCGACTTGGCGCAGACCTGCTCGGTACCACCATGGCCATCTGGCTCTGCCTCTCGTTCAACGGAGTCGGACGCGGGGTCATGTCTATCCAACTGCCACCACTTGGATCACAGCCATCTGAACTCAGGGGCTGCTCATTGGCAGCTGCAGGGACAAAGTCCGGTCCAAGGGTCTACTCAATGGCCCTTTTGGATACCCTGGGCGTACCACCAGGCCCAGGGTGCTCCGTCAGGGGCTTCTCGTTCAGCTCCCTCCGAGCCGCGGGTGCCAGAGGCCACCGTCAGCCATCCTGCTCCTGGGGACATGGAAACTGGGGCATCCTCCAACCCCGCTTCCAGTTCCGGACGCTGAGATCACAGGCTCAGGACTCCAAGACACAGCTGACCAAGAGGGCCCAGATGATCCTCTTCCTCCTGTGGCCTCCTCCTCCTCCTCACCTGATGAGGCGGTGGCAGGCACTGCTATTTCAGGTCCCCCCCAAATAGACCTCCAGGTCCACCAGGACCACTTACGTACGGTGGTGTGGAATATGAACCTCCAAGCGGAGGAGGTTATAGAAGTGGAGGACCCTTTCCACGGCCCCCCGGGTGTTCACCAAATGTTTGGCAGTCATGGCAGCCTCTCTTCGTTGGAGACGGATACCGGTATACTCGTATCTCGACGACTGGCTCATCTGAGGTCGCACCAAAGAACAGATGCAATCCCACATTCAAGTGGTCACAGACACATTTTCTTGATTAGGTCTTCTCATCAATGTGGTGAAGTCGACTCTAGAACCAACCCAGAGAATATAATTCATCGTGGGGGTCCTAGATTCTGTGCATGCCCGAGCCCTCCTGCCGGACACTCATTTCCATGCTCTGACGGGCCTCATCCGGAGCCTTCAAATCTTCCCAACCCCGACACCAAGAACATGCCTGAGTCTCCTGGGTCATATGGCTTCCTGCACATACGTGACCAGACATGCCAGACTTTGACTCTGACCGCTTCAGGCTTGGCTGGCATCTGTCTACTGCCCAGACATCCAGAACCTGTTCCGGAAGGGGTCCTGGCCTCCCTCCAATGGTGGCTAGACCCAAGGGTGGTATGTGAAGGAGTCCCCTTCCACACCCCTCAGCCCTCCTTGTACGTTGTCACGGACACGTCAGCCCTGGGATGGGGTGCTCACCTCGGGGACATCCAGACGCAAGGCCTATGGGCCCCGTCCAATCTCTCTCCATATCAATGTACGGGAGCTGATGGTGGTGCGTCTTGCTTGCCAAGCCTTTCGGGAGTGATTGAATGGTCGTTGTGTGGCGGTCCTCAGACAACACCACGGCCATATTCTATATCAACAAACAAGGGGGGGCTCGTTTTCCCCCCCTCTGTCAAGAGGCTATTCAACTCTGGGAGTTCTGCATAGCCCATTCCATTCAGCTGGTGGCGTCGTTTCTCCCAGGGGTCCAAAACACGTTGGCGGACCACCTCAGCAGGTCCTTCCAATCCCACGAGTGGTCGCTCCACCCCGATGTCATCCACTCCATCTTCCTAAAGCGGGGGTTTCCCCAGGTCAACCTTTTTGCCTCGCATAGCAACTGGAAGTGCCGGGTGTTTTGCTCCTTCCAGGGCCGCTCCCCAGGCTCTCTCACAGACGCCTTCTTACTCCTGTGGACAAGCAGGTTGATGTACACCTTCCCGCGTTTCCCCTTGTACACAAGATCCTGATCAAGGCACCCAGGAACAGATCATGACTGATTCTGGTCACCCCAGGGTGGCCAAGGCAGCATTGGTACACCATGCTGTTAGAGATCTTGGTGGACACCTGGATTCCACTGCCTCTCTTTCTGGACCTGATCACGCAAGATCGCAGCCACCTCTGTCACCCTGACCTGCGGTCCCTCCACCTCATGGCGTGGATGCTGCATGGCTGAGGCACTCTGAACTTCTCTGTTCTCGTTTGGTGCAGCAGATCCTGTTGGACAGCAGGAAACCTTCCACTCGGGCTATGTATATGGCTAAATGGAAGTGATTCTCATGCTGGTGCTCTCTCCACGACACGCTTCCCCTCCAAGTGTCCCTGCCTCTCATTCTAGACTATCTCCTGGACCTGAAATAGCAGGGCTTGGTGATATCATCCATCAGAGTTCACCTGGCAGCCATTTCAGCTTTCCACCTGGGAGTGAATGGCTGATCTGTCTTCACCAACCCCATGGTTGGTAGGTTCCTCAAGGACCCTGACCGTCTATATCCACAGGTACGACAGCCTGTACTCACATGGGACCTCAACTTGGTCCTCTCCAGACTTATGGGACCCCCGTTTGAAGCTTGGCCACATGTTTCCTTTTGTACCTCTCTTGGAAAACAGCTTTCCTCATTGCTATCACTTTGGTGAGGCGTGTCTCTGAGCTCAAAGCTCTTACATCGGAACCACCTTACATGATCTTCCATAAGGATAAGGTGCAGCTACAACCTCACCCTGCCTTTCTTCCCAAGGTGGTATCGACTTTTAATATCAACCAGTACATCTTCCCTACAGTTTTCTTCCCAAAACCTCACACCAATAGTCAGGAATGGCTTCACTCCCTCGATGTTCGTAGGGCTCTTGCCTTTTACATTGAATGTATGAAACCGTTCTGGAAAACGATGCAGCTCTTCATCGCAGTAGCAGACCAGATGAAGGGTCTTCTGGTCTCCTCCCAGCGGATCTCTTCTTGGATCACATCATGTATTCATGCTTGCTATGATCTGGCCAGGATCCCAACTCCCAAAGCTCACTGCGCACTCCACGAGGGCTCAAGCCTCATCGGCAGCCTTCCTGGCCCAGGTGCCTATCCAGGAGATCTGCAGAGCTGCAACTTGGTCTTCAGTGCATACGTTCGCCTCACACTATGCCATCGTTAGACAGGCCAGAGACAATTCAGCATTTGGTGGGGTGATTCTACAATCCACGGTACTTCACTCCAACCCCACCGCCTAGGTAAGGCTTGGGAGTCACCCCATTGGAATCGATATGAGCAAGCACTCGGAGAAGAAAAGACGGTTACTCACCTTTGTAACTGTTCTTCGAGATGTGGTGCTCATATCCATTCCAAACCCGCCCTCCTTCCCCTCTGTTGGAGTAGCCAGCAAGAAGGAACTGAGGAGGCGCTGGGTCGGCCGGGGTATATATCCAGCGCCATGAAGGCGCCACTCCAGGGGGCTCCACGGCCGACCCTCTGGGTGTTGCTACGGTAAAAGTTCTCCAATGGCCATGCACGCAGCGCACGCACACCTAATTGGAATGGATATGAGCAACACATCTTGAAGAACAACAGTTACAAAGGTGAGTAACCGTCTTATCTATGTGCAGTTCTATGCCTTTATTTGTGCACACAATTATTGTGATGATGTGTGCAATTTGGGTAATAGTTTGTACTTAACTGCATAACTATCTATCCAGGCTCCTGCTGTACCACATATTCATATATGGGTGCATAGTTGCAAGCAGATTTTTGTTGTAGGACTTGGGACACTTACAAACAAACAAAAACCTTGGCTTATACTGTATTTCCTACTGAATTTCCATTTTTTGGTGGACAGTGATCAAATATTACAATCAAACCTTAACATATGGCCTGATCTTGATAAGTACTGGAAAGCTACAACTCTCATTGAAATTCAGATCAGGTCCATGGCAAAGTCGTTTTTCAAGGAACAACTTCTACAGAAGCAAGGTTTACTATAACTGCAACTCAGTATGGCCTCAGTTCAGCAAAGTACAGAAGCACATGCCTACTTTTAAGCACGTGAGCAATTCCAGTGGCTTCAGAGAGACTAGTTACATGTTTAAATATCTTGATGGACTGGGACCAATAGCCATAATTGCAGTTTACATTTTGAAATACATTGAAGCTATATGGAACTTTCATTCTACTTCGTTATCCCCAAATTTAACTATAAAAAGGTTGTAATATATATTGTAACTGAATAGTGGATTTAAGATTTTTATTTTTTAATGTTTAAGCTATTAAAATATAAAAATGAAACATTTTTTAATATAGTATTCAGTGTAGAAAGACCACATTTTGATTTTATTTTCTGGTTTACAAAGCTGAGAAATTGTCTCTGAAAATAAATGAATATTCGTTAAATCTGAATGATGCAGAACAGTTGAAAATGGATCTACAGATTAAAGAGAGGAATCTAGAGGACTACTGGAAGAAAGTAAAAGAAATTTTACACAGAATAGAACTTCTTGAAAAAGAGCATGATGAGGTAGGCACATTTATTCAAAATATGGAAAACCTAAGCAAATCTCTCAAAAGAAAGCTTTCTCCTGAAGAGTTTAGGGAGAAGTAGGAGGAAATACATTAGATAATCTCAGTGAACTATAGAGGTAGGAAAGAATTAGTTTCTCTGATGTCCATGTCCTACAACTCTTCCCTTTGGCATTACTGTATATTATAATAAGATAGAGATGAGGGGAGGCACTCAGAGAAGGGAATGAATACAAGGTTGAGATCCTAGTTTTAGTGCATTGCGAGAAACTACAAAATATATTATATTGTAGAAAATCCAGTTCTGTAGTACTTAGTATGCAGTTAATCCAGGTTGAACAATGTGGCAGAAAAAGAATACCCACATTTTTTTAAGTGTCTGTAATGGGTTGTGCTCACCACCTTGGCGGCACCTGTTGGTCACTCCAGGAATTAGCTCTGTCCTAGCCATGGAGCGCCCTCTGTGGGTGGTGTCCCACGCATTGCCTGCTTGGCTGTGCTGTCTGGGACCCATGTTGCTCCCTGGCTTGCGGCATCCTCTTCTGGACACAGCCCTCCAGCTGTGCCCCTGCTCTATTCTCCCCTCTTCCAGGGGGGTATCAGCAGTTCTCAGTCTGCACCTGTTTTTGTGCAGTCCTCAGGGACAAGGCACAGTCCATCGGCCATGCTCCTCTATGGTAAGCTGCGCTGTAAGTGGGGAGGGGAGGACCCAGGCCCGCCTGCTACTCTGGGTCCCGATCCAGGGACCCCCTAGCAGCAGTCTCCCACAGCCCTCCTTCAATCCCCTCTTCTCCCTGTGAACCCTGGGCCCATGCACATTCTTGGTCCTTTTTTTCAGGGGCTGCCACCTGGCAGGTGACAGGCCAGAGCTCTCTCTCTGCTCCTCTGGGCCTGCCCAGCACCGCTCTAGCCTAGGTGCTCTATCTGCAGGGAGCAGTCCTTCTCCCTTGCTTGTCAGGAAGAGACTGCTGTCTCCTCTGCTTTGCAACCTTTAAATAGGGCCCAGCCTGGCCCTTATTGGCTGTCTTTCTGCCTTTCTATGGTTGGCTGGGTTCTGCACAGGCTCCCACCAGCCTGCTTTAACCCCTCCTCTGCCAAAGTGGGGCAACTGCCCCCTACAGTGTCCATATGTATTTTGAACCTACCATTTCCCCATTTGTGTGTGAAATGCCTGTGCAGTCATAATAACTTCATGCACAGATGTGTACTCAAATTAAGCACCCAAATATCTAGTTCTAAAATGTAAACGCTTAAGCCTTCTTATGCTAGGACTCTGTTTATATCTTCTTTGAATGGATAGACCCAGGTAACTATCATGGTTTATTGAAAAGTAATAGTCTATATGTATTTCAAATTAATTAAAATGTTTCTTATATTTCAAGGATATATGCAGCAACTTTCAAACTGTGGAAACAGTACATAGCCATCAAAAGCAGTATCCAGCTAAAAAAGCTATATACTTTCTGTAACATAAGGGAACAAATCAGATTAAAAAAAAGCCTTGTAATCAACCCTGTGATAGAAATGGACATAAAGAACCCAAATTATGCCAAGTGACAAAGCTAGAAAATAGTTGTGTGAAATGGCCTAGAATCATGTAAGAAAAGCTGTAGGCATATTGGTCTGAGTGTAACAGAAAAAGATGCTGAAATATTCAGATAGAGCTCATTAATGTATACTGATTATTCAGTGTTATACAGTACTGTATCTGTCTTGTTCAGCATGCAGTTTAGTCTTTCCTTGATGGTTTCCTATGTCTGCCATTACTATCTGGTCCCTTTAGGTAGTCAGTAGCCAAGTGCTCAGTGACTTAATTTACATGAGTCTCAGGCTTCTAGAACTGCTCTGTAGTATGACTGGGGCGGCTCCAGGCACCAGCGCTCCAAGCGCGTGAATGGGGCAGCAAGCCACGTGGGGGCGCTCTGCTGGTCACCGCTAGGGCGGCAGGCAGGGTGCCTTCGGCAGCTTGCCTGCGGAGGGTCCGCCGAAGCCGCGGGACCAGAGAACCCTCCGTGCTTGGGGCGGCAAAATGTCTAGAGCCGCCCCTGAGTATGACCCAATTTATTGTTTTCAGATCCAAGTTCTCACTAGGTTACAGTTCCTTTAAATTCTTTCTCATAGCTTTGCTGGATTTCTTGTTAACAGTGTCTAACTAGAGCCAGTCAGTTCTGCAGCTTCATAGTTAACAGGGTCTACCCTCAAATTGCCCAGGTCTGTCTTCTTCTCACCCTACCATAGGATTTATTAATGCTTTGTACAACCATTAATTGGTATTTTTGCAATATAGGAAACAGTAAGAAGACAAATATTTGTTGATATACCTCAGGAAGCAGTTATGCAAACGACATCAAAATACCATAAAATGAATGCCAGTGACAAAAAAGCAAACACTGAAAGAACACATACAAAAATGCAGTGTTCACAGCTAAATTGTAAGTCTGATGATTTGGTTGGTACTACATCTGCAAATAATCAGTCATCCAAAAATGGAATATTAAAGACTGTGAATCTAGTAGATGCTTCTACCAGAGAGAGTGAGCAAAATGTTACTCTGCATTCAGCTGATAAACTACACACAGGTAGTGTACAAAAAAGTCATACTACAAATGAACAAACTGCTTGTGAGAAGAAACAGTCAGTTCCTCAAGCAAGGTATAGTATTTGATGTCTCAATGCAAAGTAAAAATGTAAAGTTGCTGTTCACTTAATGAAAATTTCCAAATCAAATGTAATTTCATTTAATTATTTAATTGTTTTTTACTAACTAGCTCTTTATTGTGAGAGAAAACGGACAACTTTTTAGTCACCACAGCTTTTCTTAGGTGTAGATGTAGTATCTTTAACATCTTAGATCAAAGAAAATAGAATCTCAATGCAATAAAGAAAAAGGAAAAGCATTTTGTCTTTGTACTCTAGAGGAAGTGGTTGCAGCTATCTCAAATGCATTTATAGGTACTATTTTAAAAAGCTGATATAAGATTAAATATTTAAACTATAAAATCCATAATATTCCCCCCCTCCAGTTTTCTCTCACATTTCTTTTCATAGAATCAGAGAAGATTAAGGTTGGAAGAGACCTCAGGAGGTCATCTAGTCCAACCCCCTGCTTCAAAGCAGGACCAACCCCAACTAAATCATCCCAGCCAGGGCTTTGTCATGCCAGGCCTTAAAAACCACTAAGGATGGAGATCCCACCACAGGTAACCCCTTCCAGTGCTTCATTAGTGAAATAGTTTTTCCTAATATCCAACTTAGACCTCCCCCACTGCAACTTAAGACCATTGCTCCTTGTTCTGTCATCTGCCACCACTGAGAACAGTCTAACTCCATCCTCTTTGGAACCCCCCTTCAGAGAGTTGAGGCTGCTATCAAATCCCCCCTCACTCTTCTCTTCTGCAGACTAAATAAGCCCAGTTCCTTCAGCCTCTCCTCATAAATCATGTGCCCCAGCCACCTAACATTTTTGTTGCTTTCCGCTGGACTCTTGAATTTGTCCACATCCTTTCTGTAGTGGGGGCCCAAAACTGGATGCAATACTCTAGATGTGGCCTCACCAGTGTTGAATAGAGGAGAATAATCACTTCTCTCAATCTGCTGGCAATGCTCCTACTAATGCAGCCCAATATGCCATTAGCCTTCTTGACAACAAGGGCACACTGTTGACTCATATCCAGCTTCTCTTCCACTGTAATCCCCAGGTCCTTTTCTACAGAACTGCCCCAGCTTGTAGCAGTGCATGGGATTCTTCCATCCTAAGTGCAGGACTCTGCACTTGTCTTTGTTGAACCTCATCAGATTTCTTTTAGCCCAATCCTCCAATTTGTCTAGGTCACTCTGGACCCTATCCCTACCTTCCAGCATATCTACCTCTCCCCCTCAACTTAGTGTCATCAGCAAACTAATGGGTGCAATCCATCCCATTATCCAGATCATTAATGAAGATGTTGAACAGAACTGCCCCCAGGACAGACCCTTAGGGCACTGGCTGCCAACTAGACCTCGAGCCGTTGATCACCTCCCGTTGAGCCAGATGATTTAGCTAGCTTTCTATCCACCTTATAGTCCATTCACTCAATCCATACTTTTTTAACTTGCTGGCAAGAATACTATGGGAAACTGTATCAAAAGCTTTGCTAAAGTCAAGATGTATCATGTCCACCACTTTCCCCATATCCACAGTGCCAGTTATCTCGTCATAGAAGGCAACCAGGTTGGTCAAGCATGACTTGCCCTGGGTGAATCCATGTTGACTGTTCCTGGTCACCTTCCTCTCCTCCAGGTGCTTCAAAATGGATTTCTTGAGGGTCTGCTCCATGATTTTTCCAGGGACTGAGGTGAGGCTGACCAGTCTGTAGTTCCCCAGATTCTCCCTCTTCCCTTTTTTAAAGATGGGCACTATACTTGCCTTTTTCTAATCGTCCGGGACCTTCCCCCAATCGCCACAAGTTTTCAGAGATAATGACCAATGGCTCTGCAATCACATCAGCCGACTCCCTCAGCACCCTCAGATGCATTAGATCCGTCCCCATAGACTTGTGCATGTCCAGCTTTTCTAAATAGTCCTTAACCTGTTCGTTCACCACCGAGGGCTGTTCACCTCCTCCCCATACTGTGCTGTCCAGTGCAGCAGTCTGGGATCTGACCTTGTCTGGGACCAATTCTACTGGCCATGGATGAAGACTGATGTAGAGCAGTATTTTAGGACCCGTGCCCGGTGTATACAACGGAAGACTCTACCCACGAGAGCTGCTCCACTGTTTCATCTTCACAGTGAAGGCCTTATGGATTTGGTCTGTATAGATTTTCTCACAATTGAACCTGATAGCAGAAATACTTTGTAATGTGCTAGTGGTAACTGATCATTTCACAAGGTATGCACAGGCCTTTCCCACTAAAGATCAAAAAGCTTCTACTGTTGCTAAAACTCTTTGGGAGAAGTACTTTGTGCATTATGGGTTGCCCAAGCAGATGCACTAAATCAAGGATGGGACTTTGAGAGTCAATTAATTCAGGAACTTCTGACTATGCTAGATATAAAAAAATCTAGAACAACACCTTATCGACCACAGGGAGACCCACAGCCTGAATGATTTAATCGGACCCTGCTTAATATGTTGGGAACCTTGAATACCAAACAGAAATCTAGATGGAGCCAGCACGTTAGCCATCTTGAGCATGCTTACAACTGTACCCAAAATGAGGCCACTGGGTATTCTCCGTATTTCCTAATGTTTGGACATGAAGCATGATTACCAATAGACCTCTGTTTTGGGGTCTCAGTGGATGGATCTTCCCACCAGTCTTACCTCCAGTATGTGGCTAATTTAAAAAAAGACGTGTGTGCCGCTTATCAGCTTGCTCAGGCAGCATCTGATAAGGTGAACTGGGGCAATAAAGACTGTTATGACCAGAAGGTGCAATACTGTGATCTGCAACCTGGTGATCATGTTCTGATAAAAAAATCTTGGGCTCCCTGGAAAACAAAAACTTGCAAACTGTTGGGATTAGCAGGCCTACGTTGTGGAGAATCAGATGCTCAGGCTACCTATATATCACCTAAAGCCTGAAAAGAATGGCAGCCCATTAAAAACTTTACATCGAAACCAACACGTCTGGGGCAACACGTCAGAACGGATGACCCGTCAGATATTGAGCCTACCTCTCTACCCAGATCATCGAACCAAAGGACAGCTCTGACGTCTGAAAGTTCCTCCCCCAACTCCATAGGTGGTACTAATCCTGTGCCCGGCCCTGCTACCATGATGGACATAATTGGTCCCCCATCAGAGACTGATTCTGAGGAGGTTTACCCTGAATATATATCTATGTATCATGAATCCTCAGATATGTCTCCTGGGTCGGTTGTGCTGTCACTTGAACCAGATCAACCTGAAAGTGCAACTAGCACACCCCCTTTAAACCCTGAAGCTCTTCCATTCTTTCCTATGGGAGAAGTTCATAGGGAGGGTATAGATATATGCAACAATCCCCCTGTGTCTTCAAGTGTAGGGAACCAGGTTGCTACAGATATTGCTCCTTCTACAATGAGTAATTCTGTGGTGGATGCCAAAACTGACGGAGCTTTATTAACACTTCCTGTAGAGGAGGAAGAAGGGATGGCACAGCCCTTAAGGAGGTCCCAGCGAGAAGACAGGCCCCCTCAGTGGTTAACATATGATGTGGTTGGAGACAGCAGTGAGGTGTCCATCCCCACAGTACATCATGGGGTGGTTGTGCTGAAAAATTTTAAAACACCTGTGGAGTCCAAACCAGAATACGTATCCTCTAAGGATGAACTCAAGTGTTTTTCATGGTGGTGCTCACGTCAGGCTAGATGCCTAAATTGTGCCTATTCTAGTGGACCTATACTTTCTCCTCCATTGAATGTTACCCCAGCTAGCAGTAGGAATTAAGAATGTACATATTATATTGTAAATTAATCTGTTTTTCTTCTTTGTTCTGGTTCCTTAATGGGGACATTAAGGATTTTTCTGGTTGGGGGAAAATGTAGCCACCCTTTACTAGAGGGGCCTCTGAACTTTATTGGGAGTGTTCCAGTTGGAAAGATCCTGTGTGATGCAATCTAGCTTTAGAGACTACAACTACTATTATGCTTGGGGAAAGGGTGAGATACTTGCTCTTGCAGGGAGAGCATGGTGGTGGAGTCCATTTTGGAGAGAGGAGTGTGATTGCTGGTGTGGAGCTCTGTTCATACCAGGAGCTGCTGCTAGGAAGCCAGAAGCTGCTGCTGGGAGTCTGCAGAGCTTTGATTGAGCAAGGAGCCTCAGAGGCTGTTGGTGGCTTCACTGGAGCCAGAGACTGTTGCTGTGCCTAGAGCTGACTGAGGTGGGCCTGCAGTGAAGGACTGAGAGTAACCCCCACTCTGGTTTGGGACAGTACTTGCAAGGGAAGGGGCACAGCAGAGAGATGGAGTCTGAAGAGAGGCAGAGCGATCTTCCCACCGAACCAGGACCCAGAGCTGCTGACATTCAGTGGGACTAGCTCCAATTGACAGAGGGGTTGTGCAGCTTGTTGCCTTGGCTGGACTGATACACAGAACCAACAGAGCACTGTCTCCAGCTGCAGATCTTCAAGCATATCCACACAAGTGTCTATGACTCTGAAGTCCAGAGGAGTGAACACTCCAGGGTGGGGTAAATGGTGGCAGTGCAAATGC
The DNA here is from genome assembly GCF_016161935.1 of Mauremys reevesii. Classification (NCBI taxonomy): domain Eukaryota; kingdom Metazoa; phylum Chordata; order Testudines; family Geoemydidae; genus Mauremys; species Mauremys reevesii. The sequence continues at coordinate 27,333,818 of NC_052638.1, forward strand.
TAGTTAAATAGGTTTCATCTATTACTGTATATTATATTTGTTAATTTATTTTATTCAACTGCCCCCTGTGGATTTAAATTAGTAGTGACATTTAATCTTAGACTATTATACCCTGATTTTTTAAGTTGTTAAGTAAAGATGTGTTAACTCTAATTTAAGTATATTGGATGTATATTATTTATAATTGGTATTTCTGAGTTATGCCCATGCCACGGATTATATTATTATTATTTATTATTAGAATAGCTTCATTCCTGGAGGTTCCCAAGGCACACCATTGAGTATGTACTGGGGCCAGCCAGGTAGAGGCACTGCCAATTTTAAATTCCTTTAGGAGTAAAGGGACTGCAGCAGAGGGGTGAATAGTGGATTCCCACCTATCCAATATCACCACTGGGATACTCAGAATCTTCTTTAATGTCAACAGAATCAGGCACACAGGTGAGTGTTGCCTGTTCCCGAGTAACCCAGGGAGGAAAGGGGCATTATATATGTAAGACACAGGAGGTAATTCTCTCGCTCTACTTAGCATTGGTGAGGGCCCAGCTGGTGTATTTTGTCCAATTCTGGATGCCACACTTTAGGAAAGATGTGGAGAAATCGGAGAGAGTCCATAGGAGAGCAACAGAAAATGATAAAATGTTTAGAAAACCTGACCTAGGGGGAAAGGTTAAAAAAAATTGGCATGTTTAGCCTTGAGGAAAAGAAGACCAAGGTGGGGACCTGATGACAGTCTTCAGATTTGTTAAGGGTTGTTATGAAGAGGACTGTTATCAGTTGTTCTCTGTGTACACTGAAAATAGGAAAAAAAGTAATGGGCTTAATCTCCTGCAAGGGAGATTTAGGTTATATATTAGGAGAAATTTTCTAATCTAAGGATAGTTAAGCACTGGAATTAAGTTCCAAGGGAGGTTGTGGAATCACTGGAGGTATTAAGAACAAGTTAGACAGACACATGTCAGGGATGGTTTAGCTATACTTGGTCCTGTCTCAGTGCATGGGGGCTGGACTAGATGACCTCTCAAGGTCCCTGCAAGCCGTATATTTCTATTATTTTAAATGTTATGAGATTTGGTTTTAACTTTATTAATGTGTTTTTGATCTTTCCAGTGAACATTTGTTTAAACAGCCATCACTGACTGTTCAAAATCTGAAACAGGCACAAGTAACAGGTACAAATAACTGAAATATATTCTTTTTTTCCAGATAATGTTGTATGTTATGGATTGTTATTGGAAATAAAATATGGTCCATATCGCTTACCTTTAAAGCTATATTTTATCATACAGTGTGTATCATACTGTATGTACACCCCCATTCCATTATGTACAGTATTATAACATTGTAAATATTTGTGTAGATTTGGAATTTTATATTAAATAACTATTAAAATGAGAATCTGTTTCTTTTGTTTAGATTTTATCTTCTAAAATGTTTTACTTTAGTATTTTTTTTGTACAGTAACTCCTCACTTAAAGTTGTCCCGGTTAATGTTGTTTCATTGTTATGTTGCTGTTCAATTAGGGAACATGCTCATTTAAAGTTGTGCAATGCTCCCTTCTAACATCATTTGGCAGCCGCCTGCTTTGTCCACTGCTTGCAGGAAGAGCAGCCCGTTTCAGCTAGCTGGTGGGGGCTTGGAACCAGGGTGGACCAGCAGCCCCCCCAGTAGCTCCCCGCTCCCCTGAGTTCCCTGTGCTGCAGCCGCCCAGCAGGCTGTCAATTGCCGGGCAGGTCAGCCATCCCTCCCCCCACTGCCATGTACTCCTCCTGCCCTCTGCCTTGGAGCTGCTCCCAGAGACTCCTGCTTGCTGGCTGGGAGGGGCGGGGGGGGCTAATGTCGGGGTGTCCCCCTCCCCCCTGCTCCCCGCTTACTCCTCCATATAGAGCAGGGAGGGGACACAGATGGAGCGAGCCAGAGAGAGCCTGGGGCAGCAGCTGCTGTCTCAACTTCCTGATCCACTTAAAAAGACAATGCACTTAAGAGTAGGTTAGCTTACTTAAAGGGCAGTGTGCATCTCTCTCTCTCTCTCCCTCCCACATACAAGGTGTGTGTCTGTCTCTGTCTGCTATGCTGTCTCCCCTCCCTAGTGTTTGTGCTGCCTCGTGTGAGAGGCTACATTAACAACAATGTGTTAACCCTTGAGGGCTCAGCCCAGTGCTAGTTCATCATTTAGCAGCAAGGCATTCCCTGGGAAATATCCCACCCTCTTCCACCCTCTAACTTCACCACCTCAACCAAGCTTCACAATCATCATCGCTGTGTACAGTATTAAATTGTTTGTTTAAAACGTGTACTGTGTGAATATCTATATAATATATAGTTTTTTGTCTGGTGAAAAAAATTTCCCTGGAACCTAACCCCCCCTATTTATATTAATTCTTATGGGGAAATTGGATTCGCTTAACATCGTTTTGCTTAAAGTCGCATTTTTCAGGAACATAACTATAACGTTAAGCGAGGAGTTACTGTAAAATAATTTCTAACATTACACAGGATAAGTGTAGATAAATGTTTTCTGCTATGTCTGAAAAAAAATTTGGATTGAGCAATGAAAGCCATCAATAGTACAAGAATTTGTTTTGACCTCTGCTCTAAATAGTGGACAGACAAAAGAAACAATCTTGTGAACTGGCATTTAAGCATGTGTATTGTTCCATTTTTATTTCAGTGGGACTATTCATGCATTAAATTAAGCACATGTGTAAATGTTTGTAGGATGGGGCGTAAGGGAATAGTTTTGATCTCTGCTTCATTATAGCCAGTGTATTTTTCATACTTCGGTTCTGATCCATCTAATCTTTATTCTTGAATAACCTATTGACAATTTAGAGGAGTAAGAATTTCTCATCTGAATAAGTGTTTGCCTGATTGGTACCTTAGAAAGGGCCAAATTGTGTTCTGTTACATCACTGTAAATCAAGAGTAAGGACTATTACATGTGTAAGGTTTTGCAGGATCAGACTCTAGATTTGAAATAAATACAATTAACCTGAGGTCCAACTTCATCATATCTATTTTACACAGTTGCACCAGGTAAAACTGGTATGATCAAATGAACAAATCAGGCCCATTGCATAAAATGAAGCCAATATAAGTACTGAATTTCCTGGAGTTAATCTAGATTTACACTTAGAGTAACTGAAATTCCCATTTGACCTATAGTATTTTTTTATTCTTTGCTGTTGTGTAAATTAAACATCTATATGTCTTCTAGAAATGTAAAATAAAATTGGACTTATGTATACTGTGCAGAAGTTACCACCAGAAAGACAGTTTGCTTTTTCCATCCTAGTGAAATAAACTTTTTTCAAATTTAGAAACAGTTACATTTTGTTCAGACTCAAGAAACAAGGAAATAAGTATTCCAATTACTTCTGCATCTCCTAAAATGACAGATTTAAGGTGCTCAGGTAAATGATATTTATCTTAGACTTTTTATTATACCATAAAAATCTTTTTATGCCCCATCAGAAATACATTAAATTACTTGATATTACATCTGATTTGACGCATCTACAATACTAATAAATCTATTGCCTTTAGCCTATTTTTCTCCCCAGTAATAAAGTGTAATTGTCCCCATCCGCCACTGGGCAGATTCAGCAGCCACACGCTCAAGTTTAGGTCCACATCCTTTTCCCAAACAGAAGATTTGGATATTTTCCTGCTTTCTGTAAGCAGAAAGGGGAGAGAATATATTCTTTCTCTGCTAAATAGGTCTCCTGACTCTCACTATTTTTTAAAAATTATGCTAATATCCATCCGGTTGTCTAATCCAGTACGCACATGTTTGTGGCTAAATTGTAGCATTAAGTCACAGCTATTTAATGGGAACACTGAAAAACTGCAATGCTCCAGAGGTACAGTGGCTATGCCACTATTAAAGCGGTTGTAGTATGCAGTGCCTTTCACTTCTCACACAGGTGTTAGAAGCATGCTGCCATCCCTCTCTGGCCACTATACACAGCTTGGTATTAACAGTGTCTCTGGCCCTGGGCACAAGGACTTGTACTTGGCCCCTGTGCCTAGGCAGTGCATAATGGAGGTGGGGGAACCTAAGCCTCCCCAAACCTCACACCACCGGGGGGTGAGGGGAGTGAAGGATTTGGGCCCCTGGAAAAATCTCATCCTGCCACAGCCCCAGTGGTGCGGGCACAGCTTTTCTGCTCTCGGGGACACAGGGGGCGGGGGGAGGAGCGAGCAGGGGTGGAACATTGGGGGAAGAGGCAGAGTGCGGGCAGAACAGGGATGTGGCCACAGGGGAAGGGGTGGAATGGGGGAGGGGCTCTGGGTTCAGAGCTCCAGCCAGGGCCGAGAGCTCTGCCACGGTCCCAGCTGAGGCTGAGAGCTCTCAGCTGAATCCCCTGTGGCCCCAACCGAGCTCTCAGCCTGCCCTTCCCTGGCCAGAGCCATGGGGGGAAGGGCAGAGCTCTCAGTCCCCTAACTCCCCAGCCAGTACCACGGGGAACTGAGAGCAGTAAGCAGGGGCAGGGCCTTGGCCGAAAGGCGTGGGGCCTTGGCCAGAAGAGGAAAGCTTCACCCACCACCAATGCCCCAATGTGAGTGTGCAAAGGGAACAGAGGCTCCTTGTGTTCTGTCCTGTACCTTCCTTGCACTTCTACACAGGGTCTATACATAATCTGGCCCTTTGTGGATATAATTTATTTTCCATGGCCTTAATAAAAACAAGTGTATGTTTTTGGAGAGCTACTACAAATTGTTAAACAAGCATTTTCAAAAATATAAATTTTAGGGCCAGTCTTCCTTGACGTGTACATGGAAATCTAAGAACAAATTGAACCCTTCTTGGGCAAAACAACAAATCTGCTGAGTTTAGTAGTGGCTCATAGAAATGCATGCTGGGGCTTCAGAACAAGGGTTTGCTGGCTGCATCAAGGTTGAACTTTGCAGAACATGAAAGAACGAAATTAAAATAAGTGTCACTATTTGGAAAGACTGTGGCATAAGCTCTAGAAACCACTTTGAAGACATTTATAACAAATAGATTTCCTACATCTACATTTTATATATGTTATTTCTGCAACATAGTTTGTTTTTTTTCCAGGATGTATAACAGTAGGACTGCCTTTCAATAGCAGAAATTTTAGCAAGATCTTGCATACTTGTCCACATCAGTGTGATCGTCACAAAGTCATTCTGGAAGCTGAAGAGAGATATAAAAGGGGACTACGAAAATCGGTTATCTGTAATAACAGTAGTTCTGAGGCTTTTAAGAGTAATTATGAGGATTTTTTTATAATAGATAAGGGTATAGTTTAAAAGGTATTTGTAATTAGTAATATGTTTTGACTTATTCTGATCTAGTAATCTTACATTGGTGTAACTCCATTAACTTAATTGGAGTTAGTCATAATTTATACTGGTGTATAATTGAGATCATAATTAGACCCTGGTCCCTACAGTGTACTTCTCTCTTGTGTGTTCCTTGGTAATTGGCTGTATATCCTCATTATGAACTTGGATGAGGCTGTCTGTCCTCTTAGCCAGAATTAGTAAGTCCCTGCCTTCTACCATTAGGAAAGAGGGGATGAGTGCATGACAGCACAACAAGCCCTTTCTCATACCAGTATCACTTCCTCAAGGATGTGAGGGGCTTAGAACTCTTGACTGAGATGGTGGGTGAGGGAAATTGCATCCTCAAATACATATAGCTTTCTACTGAAAAGGGAGACTGGATTTTTAGAATGAAAGATTTTTAGCTTTTAGCATTTATGATGATGATAAAATGTTTGTCCTGTGCTTTCCAGAAATACTGTTAACCCCAGTTAAGAAAGGAAGACTGAATACAGAGTCGTCAACCTTCAAGAGCAGAAAAAATCTTGAGGAAAATTTCCAAAGTAAGGGCCCAGTCCTGCAACTGAAGCTCATGCAAAAACTTCTTATTGTATGAGTAATTCTATTGCATGGGTACACAAGGGGCATTTCTACATAAGCCTCCCAGCCCAGATCCAGACTTGTTGTATCAGGGCTTGTGTTAATATGCTAAAAACAGCCACGTAAATGTTGTTGTTTTTATGTTCTGGCTCGGGCTGGAGCTCTGGTTCTGAAGCCTTCCCATCTTAAGAGCCTGAGCTCCAGCCTGAGCCACAATGTAAAAGCAAAGTTATTTTTAGCATGTTAGTATGAGTGCTATGTAGACATACCTGTACAAGATTTCATTGTGAGATCTTTTGTGTGGGGAATTATGTCCTCCTCTGGGTACTCTATAATATTAAGCATAACTATATCACTCCAATAATAAATAATAAGATGGTATCTCATTTCGGTGTAGCAGAAAATAGAGAAATAGGCATTTTTGCTTTTATTAGCAGGAGATAGTGGATGGATTTGCAGCAATGGGGTTCCTGAATTGTGGAAATAGAGGGCATGCATCTCCCTATTTTGGCACTAGACTACTTTGCTACAGAGTACATAGACAGAAAGGGCTACTTATCTATAGTTATGCAATTGTTGGCAGATCACCAGGGATGCTTCACTGACATCTGTGTTAGCTGGTCAGGGAAGGTGCATGATGCATGGATTTTAAGAACACAGAAAATATGCTGCAGAGTGCCTAGTAGTTCTGAAAGCACCCACTTGTTACTGTACAGTGTGACACAACTCATAGGATCAGTGATAGTAATAATCAGAAATGTACAGCAAACACCATAAAATCAATAGGTGCATTGACTATTATATTCATAGATATACATCAAGCACCACACAATTCCTAACAGGCCCCAAAACATCAGGGTCAGGTTGAGCACAGAAAGCTGCAAGCAAGGCCTTTCTTTCCTGACTGGGAGATTACTATTGGCAATGTTGAAATGCCTGTAATGATCCTGGGGGACCCAGCATACCCCTGGGTTCCTGACTCATGAAGCCGTACACAAGCCACCTTGACAGCACCAACGAAGGAGTCATCTACCTGTAGGTGAAGCTGAATGTGCTTTAGTAGGTTGAAGGGACACTGGCATTGTTTACTCACAAGATTGGATCTCAGTGAAAAAAAACATCCCAATGGTTATACCTAACAGCTGTATCCTGCATAATATCTGTGAAGGAAAGGGGGTGGATTCTTAGGGTCAACATAAATAACACAGTGTCTGCACTCGCACTGCATCAACGTCAGTACATTTGCCCAGGCTCAATGCCACTTGGGGAGGTAGTGTTACTGCATCACTGTATCTGAGCACTTTCATTAGTGGGAGACAAATTTAAGTGCAGACACATGCACAACTATGTCAACATAAGGCAGCGTGAATCACCCTAACTATAATGTAGACCAAGCTATTGACTTCAGTGGATTTGCTCCTGATTTCCACTGATGTGAGAGGAGACTCATGCCAGTTTTGTTGAAATGCACATTGACAGGTTACAACAAGATCAGAAAATTCTTGCAGACTTTGTCTATACATATTCACAATTGTGAATTAAGTAAGGAATTTACTAGTAAGTACAAAGTCAGAATTTTTACAGTATTTTAAAGCACTTTTCCTGGAGCAAAAGCATTGTATCGTAAATATTAAATGCAAAAAAAAGGGAATTTAGTGACCTCAAGAAATGAAAAGCTTGATAACCTAGGAGGCTGAAGTCTTCTACCCATTCACAGAACAGGTACAGTGCAGGACAGCAGCAGTTGCCCCTGAAACTGCCTCCCAATCATTTGCATAAACCTGACATGTACCAACAACTTTCAGAATGAGAAGGGAGTTAAATATTCATGGCTCATTCATTCTTTAGCCTCTTTCCCTTTATTCCCTTTATTGGTTACTGCTGCCATTTGTGATAAGAGCAATCTTGGTGTGATGTATACATCTGCACTGGGGCTGTCAAGTGATTAAAAAAATTAATTGTGCAATTAATCGCACTGTTAATAATAGAATACCATTTATTTAAATTTTGTTGATGTTTTCTATTTTCAAATTGATTTCAATTACAACACAGAATACAAAGTGTACAGTGCTCACTTTATATTTATTTTTATTACAAATATTTGCACTGTAAAAAAACAAAAGAAATAGTATTTTTCACCTAATAAAAGTACAGTTGTGCAATCTCTTTATCATGAAAGTTGAACTTACAAATGTAGAATTATGTACAAAAAAACCCTGTGTTCAAAAATAAAACAATGTAAAATGTTAGTCTGAAAATCTACTCCATCCTACTTCTTGTTCAGCCAATCCGTCAGACAAACAAGTTTGTTTACATTTGCAGGAGATAATGCTGCCCACTTCTTGTTTACAAGGTCACCTGAAAGTGAGAATAGGCATTCTCATGGCACTATTGTAGTCGGCATAGCAAGATGTTTACGTGCCAGATGTGCTAAAGATTCATATGTCCCTTCATGCTTCAATCACCATTCCAGGGACATGCGTCCATGCTGATGACATGTTCTGCTCGATAACAATCCAAAGCAGTGTGGACCGACACATGTTCATTTTCATTATTTGAGTCAGATGACACCAGCAGAAGGTTGATTTTCTTTTTTGGTAGTTCAGGTTTTTGCATCAGAGTGTTGCTCTTCTAAGACTTCTGAAAGCATGCTCCACACCTCATCCCTCTCAGATTTTGGAAGGCACTTCAGATTCTTAAACCTTGGGTCAAGTGCTGTAGCTATCTTTAGAAATCTCACATTGGTACCTTCTTTGCGTTTTGTCAAATCTGCAGAGAAAGTGTTCTTAAAATGAGCAACATGTGCTGGGTCATAATCCGAGACTTCTATAACATGAAACATATGGCAGAATGCAGGTAAAACGGAGCAGGAGACATACAATTCTCCCTGAAGGAGTTCAGTCACAAATTTAATTAATACATTATTATTTTTAACGAGCATCATCAGCATGGAAACATGTCCTCTGAAAAGGTGGCTGAAGCACGAAGGAACATACTAATGTTTAGCATATCTGGCACATAAATACCTTGCAATGCCGGCTAAAAAAATGCCATGCAAATGCCCGTTCTCACTTTCTGGTGACATTGTAAATAAGAAGACTGCAGCATTATCTCCTGTAAATGTAAACAAACTTGTTTGTCTTCGCGATTGGCTGAACAAGAAGTAGGACTGAGTGGAGTTGTAGGCTCTGAAGTTTTATATTGTTTCGTTTTTGAGTGCATTTATGTAACAAAAAACCCTACATTTGTAAGTTGCACTTTCATACCAAAGAGATTGCACTACAATACTTGTATGAGGTGAATTGAAAAATACTATTTCTTTTCTTTATCACTTTTACAATGCAAATATTTGTAATAAAAAATAATATACACTCTGTATTCTGTGTTGTAATTGAAATCTATATATATGAAAATGTAGAAAAACATCCAAAATATTTGAAATTTATTAATGGGTACTCTTATTGTTCAAGAGTGTGATTAAAACTGACTAATCACAATTTTTTTTGTTGATCACGAGTTAACTGCAGTTAATCAACAGCCCTAATCTGCATTAAGAATTGGATTGAAACTCCCAGCCCATATCTCAGCCTCTAATTTTAGTTCACAATCTCTCTGTAATAAATTTCAGTCTAATGGGTGTGGATCAGTGTGTCAGTTTACCCCATAAAATATGAGAACTCTTATTTCTACTTTTAAGATAATTCATGAGGGATTCTCACTTTAAGATACCACAATCACTTCATTTTGACACAGCACCAACCATATCCATACAGTGCTAGTGACTGACACTGTTTTGTATTATTAATGACCACAGTTTAAAATAGCCCAAAGTTATGTTCCAAAATCCATATTTAGGCTCCTAAATAAGTGCCCTGATTTTCAAATTTACTGAGCATGCAGCAGTACCCACTGAAGTCAATTAGTGCTCAATGCTTTTGAAAATCAGGCCACTTACTTAAGAACCTAACTTTAGGCTCTTACTTTTGAAAATCTTGGGTTTATATTAGTGTCCAAATTAACAAATTGCTGATACCAAGTTACTAGTTAATTGGTTCATTTATTCTCCAGACTCCAAAATTGGTTATTTTTCCCCAGAGGGACTGGCCTGCCAGCATAACCTTTTCCAAATTACTGATTATTTTCAAGTCATCACCCCCTTTAGATTGATATGACATGGCATCTGGAAGGCAAAGGTTTCCTGCCTGGCACATTCTTCTAGTCCAGCACAGCTAAATTAATAATATAGCTGGGAAGAGAGTCTTCCCTTGAATTTTGGTTCCTAAATCATTACCTTGTTTGTTGTGTTTTAAAAGGTATTTGTTTGACTCCTATGAAGAAAACCCAAAGTCGTATTTCAATTATAGATGACAACTTCAACAAAAATATTAATTTCCAAGAAAAATATAACTTAATACCTACATACACAAAAGGTGAGTATTACCATAAAATTAATCACAGAATTCAGGAAGTTGTAAAATCAATTTTATTCTGTCTCTGGTTGAGGGCATTGCAACTGGCTGTGCTTCACAAATCTATGCTCATCATTGGAGATCAAGGTATGAGAATTTAAAATGATATATACTATTATCTTTCAACTCTAATAAATACAGATGTGACTTGTGAGCATGGTCTTCTGTCATCTGTTGATTAGTTACTTCTACTGCACCTAAGATATAACCCCTTGCATATTTAATGCATCAGTGACATTGATGTAGCCTTAATGCTGGAGAAAAGATACTTTTATATTATCTGAGTATTAGAATTTATAAAATAAGTAACATTCACACTTCAACTTTTGTTAGAAGAACTGCTGCTTCAGATTACCCCATTCAGTTCTATCTTAGATTTCAGTTAGTTTAAATTAACAAACAGATGGCCTTGTTCATAACTCCACAGCTCTCCAAACAAACCAAGACACACACTTGAGGAAACAAACAGTCAGAGAGAGACACTACATAGAATATCAAGGCTTGAATGAGAAAAATAAATATTCATTTGATGAAGATGAGGTAAGTTGTGAGGCCAGATAATACCCTTATATATTTGCATAAAAATCCAAATAAAGTCAATACCTGTGTGGTTTTTTAAAATATCTTTATTGTTATTAGTGTAGTCACTTGTAACAGGAACCCAGCACCAGGATGAATGACCAAGTTGAACCCTAGTGTAAACAGGTACATCTCCATTGATTGTCAGTGCAGTTACACCCACTTATACTAGGGATGTATTTAGTAGTACTTTTTTTTCAGCCCTTCACTCTCCTTTAACCACCCCTGGGTCTCCCCTTCTGCCCAATACCTGGTCCCTGTGGCCACAGAGTGGAGGGCTGGGGCTGACAGATGGTTGAGTCAGGATGGGGCAGCTGGGGCTTGAGTGCTCCCCTGGTGAGGGGGCACGCTAGGCAGGTCAATGTGGTCAGAGAAGGGAGGATGGGACAGGGCTCTTCAGAAATCGTCTCCCTGCCATAGTTTCCACCACCGCCTCTGGTTTCATTAATAGGCAGTGAATCACAGAGCTTAAGGAGGTAAGGTCTCTGAGAGACACTGCACATGCATTGGCTATTCTGCTGTCAAGGCAGCAGTTCAGGAGGGCTATGAGCCTCACCAAACATGAGACCAGGTTCAGATTCTCACTTCCATCTCTCCTTTATTGGAAAAATAATGATATTGGGCTAATTTAGCAATTTCTGTACAATCTGTGAAGGAAGCTGCCCTCCACACCTTAGCCATTAGGGGTGTGTTGGCCTTTTATCTGGACAGGACCAAACCCTAAGGACCAGGGCCGGCTCTAGGTTTTTTGCCACCCCAAGCAAAAAAATGCCCCCACCCCTTTTTTTTTGGCTTTTACACGTTTGCACTTTGCAATGTTGTTGTTTTGTTTTGTTTGACTGGGTGCGGTACTGATGCAGCATTGGGCTCAAGCAGATTCGGATGCAGTCGTTGCCCAATGCTAGTCGTTGCCCAATGCTGCATCAGTACCGCACCTAGTCAAACAAAATAATAGCCGCAATCGGAGGCTGAGCGAGAGCCCTCCAAAGGGGACAGTTATCTCTTGAGACAGCCCTTGGCTTTCCTGGGCATGCTCCGTATTTCAGTCTTACTAGGAGCTGGGCTGCTGCTTCTGAGCGCTCCGCTACTTTCGCTCATTTAAAATGAGCCTGATGTTCCCCAAATCATTAACTGACCTGGGTAAGGAGCGTGCTGGAGAATTGCCTGCTGTGTGTCGGGTGCTAATTCCGACACTGCCACTTGATCAAAGGATCGGGTCATTATCTTTAGAAAGTTGCGCCTGAATGAAAGGATTTCCCCCGGCTCAGATTCATTTCCAAGGAGGCAGGGGCAGGAAAGAAGAAGGGGAAAGCTGGGCTAACCCTTGGACGGGGTGGTATTTCATGGCGCTCTCTCCTGGTGTGTCTCCCTGAACCCCACTGGCTGTACTGCAGCGCAGGGTTACCTGGCTGGTGGCACTGACGGTGTTACTGGCCGCTCGGGGCTTCCTGCCCGGCCCTGGTAAGTTCCCCGCGGCTTTCTCGCTGTTCCTCAGGGGACTCGGGCTGTAGGAACATGAAGTTGCTCTTGGCGGACTCTGGGTCAGGCAGACTTTGTAGCAGTAGCCGGAGGGCCGCTGCCGGACACATCCAGGCAGTTGCTGGGCACTTTGTTGCCTGAGGAGAGCTGGGGCTTGATGCTGGACTTTTTGAAGAAGGCAGCCAGAATGCCACCCCTGGAAATGTGCTGCCCCAAGCACCTGCTTGTTTTGCTGGTGCCTAGAGCCGGTCCTGCTAAGGATCACACCCAGAATTTTGTCTCTTTTGCTGCCAGAGTTAAAGGGATATCTGTTTCCACCCAAAGTTGTATCCTCTCTTGTTATGAGGCTGCTAATCACCCTGTTCCTAGGGTTATAGCCCATACCACCAGATCTCAATCTACTTCCATTTCCATGTTGAAGAATGTGCCCATTACAAAAATATGCAAAGCTGCCACTGAGGCTTTGATTTACACCTTCTCAAAACACTATGCCTTACTGCATGCCTCCAGGACAGATGCTATCTTTGTACTGCAGTTCTACAGACCATCTTAGAGCAGGTTCTGAAGCTTCCACCTTCAGGGAGTACTGCTTAGGAATCAGCTGAAGTGGAGCACTCATAGGGACATAACTTGAAGGAGAGATTGCTCACCCTATACAGTAACTGGAATTCTTTGAGTAATATCCCTGTGGATGTTCCACTATCCGTCCTCTTTTTCCTTTGCATGAGAGTCTTATCTTGAAGGGACTTTGTGGTAGAGAAGGAACTGAGGGTGGTTCACCCAACACTGCCCTATATATCTTTGGTATGGGGCACAAGAATAGTTAGGGTGTATGTGCAGACCAGGTGCAGCTACCAAATCTCTGCTCAAAAGTGCATGGGGCACAGTTATTGTACAGGATAAGTAACCTCTCCTTCTGTTATTCTGTAGGCCTCTATAACATAAGAACTAACATTTAATAATTATGTTAAATGGTATTTCCACTTCAACGCTATATACTTTTACATAATTTTTAAATAAGTCAAAATAAATACTTACAGAGCACTGAAAGTCTTTCATTGGACACACATGCAAGAGCTTTAAAAAAGAGTAAACGAAGAATCCGGAAAGATTTTACAACAGAAGAAGTAAACTATCTTTTGAGTGGTGTAAGGAAAATGGGCTATCACTGGAATTCAATTTTGTGGTCCTACCCATTTCAGAAAGGACGGACAAACGTTGATCTTGCTAAAAAATACCGCAAGTTACAGACACATGTAAGGGAAACTTAATTTTCTAATAGTCTCTTTATGCTAAAGTTAAAAACTGATTTGAATTGTAACCTCTAATTGCATTTTCAGTTTTGCTGTGAAATGACAAAAGTGTGAGATTTTGTGCTGTGCCTTTGAGGCACGTCACAGAAGTTGCAGCCCAGGGAGCAAAAGGGCTAAAGTGACTGTAAGCCACCTTTTGTGGCCTCCCAGTTCAGGCTGCTCCCTCTTGTAACTGAGGGCTTGGCTACGCTTGCGAGTTAGAGTGCATCAAAGCAGCCCCAGGCGCCCTAGCTCACTACCCGTCCACACTGGCAAGGCACGTAGAGTGCTCTGACTCCAGGGCTAGAGCGCTCCTGGTACTCCACCTTGGTGAGAAGATTAACACTTGCTGCGCATTGGCTGAAACGCCCAGGCGTCAGTGTGAACGAAGTGTTGCATTACTACGCTCTGATCAGCCTCCGGAAATGTCCCATAATCCCAAGTCAAGTGGCCATTCTTGTCATTGTTTTGGAATCACGGCAGGCATGCTGATATGTCCTTTGAAAGCTCTGTTTTTGACAGCCGGCATGCTTATCTGCTCCAAGACAAAGCAACCATTACTGTGGAATGCTGTGTGTGAGAGAGAGAGGTGGAGGGGAGAGGGGGGTCTGCTGCTGTCTGAACTTACAAGACAGCATGCTGACATGCTCTCAGCCCCACCAAAACCCACTCTCTCTCCCCCCCACATACACACAACACACTCCCTGTCACACTCCACCCCACCCTCCTCATTTGAAAAGCATGTTGCAGCCACTTGCATGCTGGGATAGCTACCACAATGCACTGCTCTGTGTCCGTTGCAAGAGCTGCTAATGTGGCCATGCCAGTGCGCTTGCAGCTGTCAGTGTGGACAGATTGCAGTGCTTTCCCTACTGCGCTCTATGAGGGCTGGTTTAATTCAAAGCGCTCTACATCTGCAAGTGTAGCCATGCTGTAAGACAGCCCTAGTAGGCTGCCTAAGCTGGAGCAGCCTGTTGCTCACTGTGACTGTCTTCTTCAAGCCCGGTGCTGTGAGAGAACTACATCTAGGACTTTTAGAACTCCTTAGTGTCATTCCCGCCCCATTACTCAGAATACAAGGGCCAGGAGTGATAATCTCACCCAAAATCCCTAAGATAGTCCAACATATTGACTAGGGACTGGAAGCCAGGAATTCTTGAGTTCTAATTTCTCTCTGAGAATGACTTGTTTGGCCTGGGGCAAGTTTCTCTATGTGTATATCAGTTTTCTTTATCTGTAAAATAAAGATGATTTTTATTTACCCCTTATGCAAGGGTATGAAGGATTATAATTGATTAGCTAATACACCTCTACCCCAATATAACATGACCCGATATAACACGAATTCGGATATAACGTGGTAAAGCAGCGCTCCAGGGCGGCAGGGCTGCGTGCTCCGGCGGATCAAAGCAAGTTCGATATAACGCGGTTTCACCTATAATGCAGTAAGATTTTTTGGCTCCCAAGGACAGCATTATATCAGGGTAGAGGTGTATTTGAAGCATGTTTTGAACAACTATCAGGTATTCTTCCTCTTAACCTTGTTATATAATGTGTACTAGATCTTGTATCACAATTTAGTATATGAAAATACCAGTTTGTCTTGACATTTACTTTTTTTTTTTTTTAATTTTACAGAGGAATGAAAATAAAGAAGATCTGTAACATCTTTCTAAAGTATTTTATATTCTGCTAAAGAATTTGGAAGTTTAAAGGACAGAATTATAGTGTAAATGAGTTAGGTATTGTTAATATTCACTCTACATATTTCACTTCAGATTTTTTATTGTAATTTGTATAGGGCTAGGCTCTGATGTAGACTTAAGTGAAATGTATTTTGATAGGTATTTTCAGAATGCTAATGTACATTCATTAAATAAAATGTATACCAGGAAAATTAAAATGCTTTAACTGTACTACAGAGGCACACCCAAAAAAACCCAAGGAAAGTTGGCGCCTGTATCACAAACTACCCTGCTGTGTGGGTATACAGAACTAATACTGAAAGCTGCTAAAGTTGAAGGAGCCCAATTATAATGTACATCTATACCAGAATGAATAGGAAAGCAGGATGTAGCCATTTTTATTTTTAGAACATTACTTATATGCAGTCCTTTATAAACCTCAGTTATGGACCCTGTCTTTACGAGCTTACTATCAAACTAATTCTGTTTTGGATGTTCATTTAATTTCCATTTTTTTGGTGTTAGTAGCCATTCTTCCTTTACTCTGAAGAGCAGTGGGTACTTTAAGCTAGTGTTCTTGTATTCCCTTTAGACACGGTAGTAATAGTGTTGGGAATGCCAGGAGAAGCCCTGATCAGAAGGCCCCAGCCCTGGGAGATTGGACTGATGTCTCACTCTCAACTCCCAGAAATAAGCAAACCAGAGAGCCAAGCTCTCTTAGGTTTCCTGCAAATGTGGAGCAGTAATACAGCGGTTGAAAGACCCTTTCAGGACAGAAGGGCTGGGGCTAGTTTTTATTTCTGTTAATTTAGTTTTCGTTCCTTTGTCACCTTGGAAATTGGGATTAGAGGCCTAACCCTAGAGCAGATCCCAGACAACAATGCAACCCCCCTGAGAAGGTGGGCTGATATAGGAAGCAGTCCACAGAAGCAGCAAGAGATCTGATGAGATGAACAACCCCTTGTTACAGGCTCCCTGGGTTTGGAATCCAGGGTGGAGGGAGGGACGGGGTTCCTGTACAGCCTCACCCACGGAGGCTAGCATGAAGACCCTGATAAAAGGATCAGGACTCCGGAGCTTGGATCTGAGCTGATGACCTGATGTACAGTCATGGCAGTACTGTTGAGTTGAACTCTGGTTTTCCCTGAAAGTGGTGAGACTAAACACGACCTGGCTGGAGTGCTGAGTCACAAAACCAGGTGGGCTAGCAGCAGACCTGAATGGCCAGCCAGTGGGGCCACATAAAGAGAAAGCCCTATAACACAGCACCAAGCCACAAGGTGGTGCATAAGCTGGTGAGTCAGTTTGGGTATATCTGCACTGCAGTTAGACACCTGCAGCTGACTTGGGCTAAGAGGTTGTTTAATTATAATGTAGATGTTCAGGCTCAGGCTGCAGCCTGAGCTCAGACCCTATCACCCCACAGAGATTTGAACCCAGGCACCTGCCCAAGCCTGAATGTCTAAACCTCCATTAAAAAGCCTTTTAGCATAAGCCCTAGTCAACTGGTGTAGGCCAGTTGTGGGTGTCTAATTCAGTGTAGACATACCCTCAGTAACTAATACTAATTATTTGATCATCTGAACAAGAAAGAAGAATGAATAGGATCCACATTTATCTAGCTGTTTAAAAAAGGATGAGGTTTTTAATACCAAGATAAAACATGTGGGTTGAAGTGTATCTTGTATTTCATTCACTCTGTCATAAAATCTGATGATAGAGCTAGAACTGCACATGAATAAAGCCATTGTATACCACAGCTGAACAGCAGATAATACATCTAACAATACATTGTGTTTCCATAGAAAAATTAATTTACCTTTTTGTTGTAGTATTTTCATAGAACTTGTCATAACATACATAAAATCAAGTAGTTAGATATAAAACAGTACCTACAATTTATGACAGCTTATTTTCAAATTCCATCCTCAGTGCTGAGAACCCCAAAGAGAGTGTGACAGTTACCTGATGTCCCATTTAGCAACTTCAGTCTCTGCCCACAATCCTGCAAAGAATTACATATACTTAGTGCACTGTGAGTAGTCCTCTTCCCTGGGGGACTTTTAGGCCAATATTTTAAATTGACTCTAAAGAAACTCTTGCTACATGTATGCCTGTCCCAGTTTAATCTACTTTCTATATGCCCACTAACATGACTGTTATCACTAACTTAATTGTGTGTGTTGAGTCTAAATTCTTTAACTTTGTAAATACAATGATTCATTATGCTACACTCATTTACACCAGCAGAGGTTCTGGAACAGTAACTCCACTGACGTCAATTAGGTTACTCATGTAACAGGAGAATCTGTCCTTTTCTGTAATATTGTACTAAGTCACATGTAAGATGTCACAAATCAATAAGAGTAAATAATTTAGTGTTAGACTTAAGCAGCCACGCTTGTTGTGATCTTATATAATGCACTACAAGACTTCAGGCGGGCCAAGAACAGCAGGCTATTGTGATGGGTTATACAAACCCCACTCCGGACAACAAGGGACTAAAGAGCTGCTCTGGGCTCAGGCAGCTTCATACCACACCTGCAATATATGCACATGCATAGAGGAGGAGCTTAAAAGAGAAGCAAAGAAGCGTACCTGTTGCCACAACCAGTAAGAGAACAGACCCTCAACTCCTGAGGAAAGGGCTGACTGAAGGTAGGAGCTCCTCAGATGAGTGCTCCCCAATGGCCCTTTCCTGAGAGCCAAATTCTGATGTACCTTGAGAGGGAATAATTCCCCTCCATTTCCTATTTGTGTTAATTCCCCCTTCTTTTTGTTCATGGATTACCCTGGAAAGGAAGAGACTTTAAAGTGACCTGGACAGAGGGCCGAGTCACAGGAAGATGCAGACCACCACAGAGGTGGGGCAACCATCAGCAGGAAGTCCCCAATGGGAAGAGAGCTGCTATGCCATGCCTGGCCACAAGAAGGTGCTAACAGTGAGTCAACCCCTTCACAGCTATAAAATGGTGTATTCCTTATCAATGACAAATTTGTTAATACAGTGGAACGCAGGGCCCCAACTTTCGGGTGGGCAGGCAATGACAGACTATGCTAGCTCAGCTTCTCCTCCAGCACCAGGCCCTCTTCCTGGCCCTGCTGCCCCCAGACACAGAGCTTCACCTGCTGAGTCGGGCACACATATGGGGCGGCTCAGGAAATGGCAGGGCAGAGCTGCCAGAGCATAGCTTTCGGAAGGGCGCGCACATAGCTCGGTCCTGGATTTCACATGCCCAAGTGACGCTCTGGGCCACTTTGGCAGCACTACACCCTGCTCAGATTTGGGTGGGCCTGGATGCTAAGTGGATGGGCCACGGCCCACCCGTGGCTATGCCCCTGGCGGAACCTCAAAGATATGAACACTAGAGTTATGGACTTACCAGTCAACCGGACACCATGTGAAATCAGAAATCCTCAATCAGGCAGCAGTGCAGACCAAAAATAAATAAATAAATAAATAAAAGCAAATACTGTACTGCCGTGGGACTTTAGCCCCAAAGCCCGGGGCTGCAGCCACAGGGGGTTAGGGGCTGCAGCCGCAGGGTGGGGGGGATCAGGACTCTGGGCGGGGGGAAGGCCCTCAGAGCTTCTGTCCCTTGGGAGCACCAGGGCTCAGGGCTTTAGACTGCGGGGGGCGGGGGAGTTTGGGGCTCTGGGCTTCAGCCATGTGGCTCTGTTCCTGGCTTCAGCCCGTGGGGGGTGCCAGGGCTCGGGGTTTTAGCTGCGAGGGGAGCACCAGTTTCAGCCCCAGCACTTCCCACGTAGCTAAAGCCCCGAGCCCTGGCATGCCAATGCCCTCCCCCCTGAAGCCAGGAGTGGATCCCTGAGCTCTGGCACTCCCCGTGGCACTGAAAATGGGAGCAGATCTGTGGGGCTGAAACCCCGAGCCCCAGCATTCCCCCCAGGTCTAAAGCACTGAGCTCATGCTCCCTGCCCGCTGCCCTGAAGCTCCTGAGCCCCCTGCCTGGAGTCCTGGTGCCCCAACTCCGCCTCGCCCCCCATCCAGGGCCCCAATCCGCCACCTGCCCTGCAACTGCAGTCCCAAGCCCCCATGTGCCTGAAGTCCGTAACCTCTTCTTCAGAGTTACAGATCATTTCAGAGTTACAGGCAACCTCCATTCCCAAGGTCTCCATAACTCTGAGGTTCTACTGTAGATGCATTTTTGCTGCAAAATTATGAATAAGAACATAAGAACATAAGAACATAAGAAAGGCCGTACCGGGTAAGACCAAAGGTCCATCTAGCCCAGTATCTGTCTACCGACAGTGGCCAATGCCAGGTGCCCCTGAGGGAGTGAACCTAACAGGCAATGATCAAGTGATCTCTCTCCTGCCATCCATCTCCATCCTCTGACAAACAGAGGCTAGGGACACCATTCTTACCCATCCTGGCTAATAGCCATTTATGGACTTAGCCACCATGAATTTATCCAGTCCCCTTTTAAACATTGTTATAGTCCTAGCCTTCACAACCTCCTCAGGTAAGGAGTTTGAAGAAGAACTTCCTTTTATTTGTTTTAAACCTGCTGCCTATTAATTTCATTTGGTGACCCCTAGTTCTTGTATTATGGGAATAAGTAAATAACTTTTCCTTATCCACTTTCTCAACATCACTCATGATTTTATATACCTCTATCATGTCCCCCCTTAGTCTCCTCTTTTCCAAACTGAAGAGTCCTAGCCTCTTTAATCTTTCCTCATATGGGACCCTCTCTAAACCCCTAATCATTTTAGTTGCTCTTTTCTGACCCTTTTCTAGTGCTAGAATATCTTTTTGAGGTGAGGAGACCACATCTGTACACAGTATTCGAGATGTGGGCGTACCAGATTTATATAAGGGCAATAATATATTCTCAGTCTTATTCTCTATCCCTTTAATTATTCCTAACATCCTGTTTGCATCTTCAGAGAACTATATAGTGACACCAGGTCCCCAACTAATTTATGTTTGAAAAACTAATCTAAATACTGAAGGAAAAACTTTTTTGAAAATTACAGAAGCTAATAAAACCATTACATGTAAAAAAAAAAAAAAAGCTGCCAGGATGTCAGAGCAACAAATGTAGCAGAGTTCTACACCTTACAGAGTCTAGAAACAACACATGGGAGGTTTAGAGAAAGAGATAGGGTTGTAGGTTAGACAAGCTTTGTAATGTATCTTTTGTTACATACAAGAGTTCCATTTCAGAGCTGTTTAAATTTATGCTACAAAAGACTAACCATATACTGTAAATGGGCACTACTAAGTGTATAAGCGTTTAGAGTGACTGCTGAGAAAGTCTTATACTTAGCAAAATTGATAATTAGCAAAATTGAAGTCAGTTAGTAAAATTAATATATTGTTTAGAGTGTTCTACATAGAGAGCCTAAGAGAAGGTCAGAACTTTTTGTACAGAAGATTAGGTGTGTCCCTGGTGAGTTCAGCTATAATAGTCCTTGTCTGTTAGCCTTGGCTGGGGAGCTGTCCAGAGTACCATGTAAAATTAGTTAAATGTTACACTAAATTATTAGACTGCAACTACTATCAAATTTGACTTCTGCTTACAATTGAACAGATTACCATATGACATTCAGAAATCTGGGTAAACCCACTTGCTCTGATTATGTCATATTTATAGAATGCTTTGAAAGTATTAGTAACTTCATTTTTCATTGATAAGTTTAATATTTCATTTTTATTTTCTAGTTCAAATTATGTAGAGGCTCTGATATAATTAATTTTAACATGCAAATAATGTTAATATTCTGTAGTTAGTTAACATGGGTTTCTCCTTATTCGGTGTGCAGTTTTCTTAATACTGCACTAACACATCATTACAGGGGGAAAACGTAATTCTGTAACGTAATTCTTGGTTTTCTGCTGCAAAAAGTCTTTCAAAAATCCTCAACAGATATTTTAAAATTTGTAGCTGTTGTGTTTTTAGCTCTGTATAATATACAGTAACTGCTTTGTATCGGCTGAATTAATGCATCATAAGCATCTTTCTTCAAAAACTTACAAAAGGTGTTCTTTGAGCGACATACCCTCAAAGACCCAGGTCTTTCATACACTTATGAAGATGCTTAACTTTACTACTATTAATACACCGCTCAGTGATGCTACTCATGCTCAGAGGTGCTGGGGTACTGCTGCACCCCCTGGCTTGAAGTGGTCTCCATCATACACAGGGTTCACAGTTTGGTTCAATGGCTCTCAGCATCCCCACTACACAAATTGTTCCAGCATCCTTGCTCACGCTAGTAAGGTTAAGCACTTAGATCAGGGCCGATCAGAGACAAAGTTAATCACTGGGAGTGGCATACACATGAGGACAGAATTTGGCCCTTTTTAAGGAGACTCTTGTCAGGCTTCTTTCTATTAAAGATTGAGCCCTACCCAAATAAACTGCAAGTGGAGAAACCTAATCTGTTATATGAGAATTGATTAGGCTAAATTAGTATATATGAAGAGGGGAAAGAATTACACTGTCAGGGGATCATAATAATAACACGCTTCTAATGCAGACAAATGGTTGAAGAAGACAAATATTTAAACATCCCTCTCTTCTTCTCACACATAGAAATGGGAATTACATTAGTGAGATTTAAAGGCTTGAAGTGACTAGAGACTAACATTACTTCACCAATATAATATTAAATTATAAATTTTGCCACTAATTTGATGCAAGGACAATAGTATCCTCTTCAGTGGGGCTATTTGGGAAGATGAGTAAATGAGTTGTACATCTAGTTTAAATCAAGTAAATTGTTTTTAATTTTTTCATTAAGCGCCAAGACAATAGTTCCTCTTCTCCCTACCCCAGTGTTTCAAAACATCATGTACATTTTATAGGTTTAAAATTACAGTATGAAATAATTTATAACCATGGTCACACAACTTATACCTAACATGAAAATAAACTGAAAGTGTTTTCCTGTAATAGAAAGGAAACCCCATTCTTCCACTTGTTATAATGATATGCTTGGCATCCAGAACTGGACACAGTATGCCAGCTGAAGCCTCACCAGTGCCGAATAGACCAGGACAATTACCTCCTGTATCTTACGTACAACACTTCTGTTCATATACACCAGACTATTATCATTTTTGCAATTGCATTACATTGATAACTCATTCAATTTGTGATCCACTATAACCTCCAGATTCTTTTCAGCAAGTGCTACTGTCTAGCCAATTATTGCCCATTTACAATTGTGCATTTTGATTTTTCCTTCCTAAGTGGAGTACTTTACATTTGTCTTTATTGAATGTCATCTTGTTGAACTCAGACCAATTCTCCAATTTGTCAAGGCCATTTTGAATTCTACTCCTGTTCTCCAAAGTGCATACAATCTCTCCCATCTGTAAATTTTATAATCATACTCTCCACTCTATTATCCAAGCCATTAATGAAAATATTGAATAGTACTGGATGCAGGACTCACCCCTGTGGGACTCCAGTTTCATACTGAACCATTGATAATTGTTTTTATTGTCATTCAACAGATTGTGCATCCATCTTATAGAAATTAATCTAGATGACATTTATCTTGTTTGCTTATGAGAATGTCATGTAGGTTTTTGTCAAAAGCCTTACTAAAATCAAGATATATCATGTCTACTCCCCTCCCACGCCCCCATCTACTAGGCCCATAACCCCATCAAAGAAGGAAATTTGATTGGCTTGACATGATTTAGTTTCCTTGTTTACTTTTTTAAATTTCTATGAGAACATTATTCTATTTTCTTGTCTCTATTAAGTCAAACTGCTTAATCTCTCAGAGAGGAGAAAGGATACATTTATATAGTACTGCAGTGAGGATGCTATCATCAAGACTTCAAGTGACTGGATTGAAAAAGGTTCTTAGACATTTCTCACAAAACTCCTGCAGTGTATGGGATATCACACACTATGGCCTCCTTCTAGCCTCTATCCCACCCTGAAATCAATGTCTCACCAACTGCCAATAGGATAACACAGAAACTGTTACCATCAAGTGCCTTTAGCTGTTTTGTACGCTTCCTCCAGGATACCGTTGAAGCCTCATATACCTACATATTGGTCTTTTAGTTCCTGGCACCCCACCCTTACCCCTCTAGAAAAAGAACCATGGCTGTGGTCATGACCAGTAAGCAAAGGTGTGGACAATATTCCTGCTCGCACCTCTCTTTTGGTAACTATGGCCCAAGAATTTATATATAAACCTCCTTTCTCCTCCCACATTCACAGTAATAGTATTATTGCTGGCCACACCAATGTTCTTCTTCAAGGAGTGTCCCTGTGGGTGCTCCACTGTAGATGTGTCTGAGTCCCTACGCTGCTGATCGGAGAACTTCAGTAGCAGTGTCCATTGGGCCCGCACATGCGCAGGCTCTCCTTCTGCTATACCAGGAGGCTAGCCAGCGTGTGCAGGCTAACAGACCTCAGTTCCTTCTCAACCACCCCTGGATAGAGACAGAAATTTAACTGTCCATTTGCGGATTGTTAACTCTTTTTTACAATTGCTAATTTTTAGCTTCCTTTGAAGCATCTTTTGTTTCTTTCCCCCATTTTACTGTTTATTTGGCCATTTCCAGAAAAAAAGAAGAAGAAGAAGAAGAAGAAGAAAGGACTTTTGTCAACGTACAGTGGGAGGGGAACCCCCAAACAAGAGTATGCTCAGGTCTTCGGGCTTCAGGAAGTGTTGCACTTGTAATGAGGAGATCCTGGTCACGGACAAGCACTACCACTGCATCTGCTGCCTTGGTGAGGGCCACATCCAGCAACAGTGCTCCCTCTGCCAGCATCTCTGCCAAAGACCCTGCAAGGACAGAGAGCTTCGACAAAAAAATTATTGTTATGGAGGTAGCTCTCCTACCCCAGTTCTCCGGCAGGTGAGTCTCCCCCACCTCAACCTTCAACTTTGTAGGACAGTGGGTCAAATAAATGGGATGGGGACTCCTCTCATGGGTCAAAAAAGAGAGTGGGAAGTCCCTTCAGTGAGCCCAGGGATAGCTGAAAGCGATCGCCATCTCTCTTGATATCCTCGGCACTGCTGGCACCGAAACCACAATCTGGCACCCACACCTCCTGGTACTGCTGCTACGGGTCAAAAACTCCCTGGATTGATGGAATAACCCAGCCATAGCATGCAAAGGGATTTCCTTCTTGCAGGCGTCACCATCATCGCTCCTTACCACCCATGCATCGCTCAGAGGATGGGGCACACATTTAAACAGACTCACAACACAAGGCAAATGGTCACCCGTGGAGATATTGCTTCACATCAATCTCCTCAAATTGAGAGCGGTCAGGAATGCCTGCACTCATTTCCTTCCACTGATAGCAGGATCACAGATGAAGATTATAACGGACAACATAGCCTCCATGTACTACATCAACCTCCAAGGAGGGGCCAGGTCGCCCGCCCTATGTGCAGAAGCGATGAAGCTATGGACTGGTGCATCTCTCACAATGTCACCTTGTCTGTGGCTTACCTCCCGGGCACACAGAACAAGATAGCGGACAAGCTCAGTTTTAAATTCCCACACAACCATGAGTGGGAGATGCACCTGACAGTACTTCACAACTTGTTCTCACAGTGGGGAACACCTTCCTCAGATCTGTTTGCCACTTACCAGAACAAAGAAGTGTCCACAATACTGCTCCAAAGCAGGGATGGGACAGCACTTTCTGGGCGATGCTCTCTTTTCCCCCTGGGACAAAGACCTTTACACCTTCCCTCCGTTTCCTCTCCTGCTAAAGATAAAGAAGGACGAAGCTCACATAATCCTGATTGCTCCTATTTGGCCAAGACAGACCTGATACCCTTACCTGATGCAGCTCGTGATGTGTCCGACGATCTTCCTTTTGACCACTCCGCACATCCTCTGACAGGACAAAGGGCGTACCATACATCCCAACTTGGGGATTCTCCGTCTCAAAGCATGGCTCTGAGGTGGCTCCGGCATGTAGAAAGCTCATTCTCAAGGGAAGTACAAGAAGTTCTATTACACAGTAGAAAGCCCTCCGTGTGATGCACTTATCTGCAGCAGTGGTCCAGGTTTCAGATTTGGTGCACGTCCCAACCAATCTCTCCCGTGTCAGCAAATCTCCCACATATTCTGGAATATGCTCTGACCCTTAAAAAAACTGGGTTATCCCTGAGTTCTCTCAGGGTACACCTAGTACCTATCACAGCATTTCACCAGCCCATAGAGGGGTACTCAGTACTATCACACCCAATTATCAAAAGGTTCCTTAAAGGTATAACAAACCACTTCCCTCAAACTCGACTTCCTACCCCTTGTGGGACCTAAACCTGGTACTGAAAAGGCTGACCAGGCCCCCATTTCAATCTATGTTCAAATCTATGTCACCAGTTTACTGACATACCTATCAATGAAAATGGCGTTTCTGATAGCAATTACCTCGGCTAGAAGAACAGGGGAAATAGCAGCTCTGATGGCGCATCCCCCTTACATAATATTCTTCCCAGACACAGTTACACTCAGGCCACATCCAAAGTTCATTCCTAATGTAACCTTCTCTTTCACTGTGTGCAGTAACAGTGGTTCTTCAAGATGTAAATCCCTATGGGTGCTACACAACCTGCCCTTCTCCCCTCTACTTTGGAATTCTCATTTACGACTCTGTGGTAGAAAAGTAACTGAGGACGGTTAGCTCCTGTGTGCTGGCTAGCCTCCTGGCGCAGCATGAGGAAAGATGGCGCATGTGCGGGCCCAGTGGACGCTGCTACCGAAGTTCTCCGATCAGCAGCGCAGGGACGCAGACGCACCTACAGTGGAGCACCCATAGGGCCACACATCTTGAAGAACCATAGTTACTGCACAAGGTGAGTAACTTCTTCTTTCTCACCTAGCAGCTGAGAGCAAGGACTGGGGAGAGAAAAAGCAAAACTCTTCCTCTCAACCTCACTCCTCTTCAGCAACTGGAAGTTAGGGTGAGCAGAAGTAAATGGCCTCTTCCAGCACTCATTCACCAGCAACAACTGGGGCAAGGAAAAGCCTAAGAACCACTAATTTCCCACGTCCTTAGCAACATGACAGAATCCTTGGTAAGGAGCACAGTAAAAAGAGAAAGATGGATGTCCCAGAATTCCACTGCTTTGTTTTCGGACTGGCATCCAGTTGTCTGAGAGCCCTGCGGGCGCTAGGGGGCGCTGCTCCCCGCGGACACTGTGAGCGCTGCGGGCGCTAGGGGGCGCTGCTCCCTGGAACACTAGGCGGTGGCTCTCCACAGCCGCTGAACTCATAGCTGCCCGCGTGGCTGCCTGACCGAAGCGGCGTGCGGTCCGGGGGTGGGCCCCCCCCAGGCCCCGCCTCGAGGACTCTGTCGGGCTGCCGTGCTGAGGGGCTGTGCGGGGAGCGCGCGCGGTGTCCCCCGGGTGGGAGGCGGCGGCAGCGGGCAGCCCCGTCAGGCGGGTCCTCGGCGGGCCCGGGTGAGGTCACTCTTTGTGGTGGCCGCGGCTGCTGTTGGCAAGATGGCGCCGGTGCTGATGGAGAAGAAGTTGCTGGGGCCGGAGGCGGCCGGCGCCGCCGAGATCCCCAGCGAGGAGGAGGAAGGGCAGAACCTGTGGTGAGCTGGGCCGGGGGCTGGCCTCGGCTGCTCCCGAGGGTCGGGCGGGGCTGCGGTTCCCCCAGCGGGGCGGGCTGGGCTGGGCTGGGCTGGGTTTCCTCCCGGGGGAGCGGGGTGGCAGCCTGGCCGCGGCCCTGCGTGTCAGGAGGGGGCCGGGCGCGGCTGGAGGGCCCTGCTGCCCGCCTGCTCTCGATGGCTAGTGCCGCGTGGGCCCCCAGCACCCCTGCAGCGGACAGGCGGCTTGGAAGCAGAGCTGGGGCGCAGTGGCGGGGCCTGCGCTGCCCGGGTGGGTGGGAGATCGGGGCGCCGCGCGTGGGCTCGTACCCGCTTTCTCCTGGCCTGGCCCCCCTCGGGGGACTCTCCCTGCGCCCTAGGGATTTCAGGGACTGAAGCCCCTCGGCAGCCCTGGCCACAGCGCTTTTGCACTTCCTGGGTGGGGTGTAGAGAATGACTTGCGTGTAGTCACATAGGAAATCATGGCAGAGCTGGGGATGCTCTGTGGTCTCCCAGCCCTTACGCTTTCACCACTAAGTAATGGGTCTGATTTCATCTCCTGGTCTTAAAGGCAACAGAGTATAAGGCCTTCTCCATAGGTTAGTACCAGTCAGGCAGGCAGCAGTCATAGCTTTAGGTCTTCTTACAATTAGTAGGCCTCTTCATTAGCGGTTCAAGTTTGTAAAAAACCGATTCGCTGTTGAATGTGTCACTGAGGCAGTGCAACATTCTTTGTCATAAAAGTGAGCAGCTCTGGAAGCTGCCTTTCAGATTATCTGAGCGAGGTATCTGTTTTGAATATTTTTATTTAGAGATTTCATAGCTGGTAGATATCTTTTCTGAATAGATGACATTAGACAGGTCTGCTTAAATATCTGCTCATAAGGGCTTTGGAGCTGACATTTACCTGATCTTTCTTTTTGGGTGCCCCACTGGCAAACTAACAAGTGGTGCTGTCCCCATAGGTCCTCAATACTGAGTGAAGTTTCCACCCGGTCCAGGTCTAAATTACCATCAGGCAAAAACATTCTTGTTTTTGGTGAGTAGTATCTTCAAGCAGTGGAGAGGGTTGGATTTCTTAGAAATAATAAAGCATGGTGCACACACAGAACAGGGTTTTTTTGTGGGGGAGGGAAAGGCGGAGTTAAATGATTTAACAAAATTCATTCAAAACTTTGTATGGACAAAACCATGAGTTGATGCACGTAATTTGACTTTAAATCTGGCTTATATCAGTTAGCTTGCATTGGTAAATGTATACATGCAAGCTAACCCAATATAACAGGGCAAATATAGATCTGCATTTGTACTGGTTTAACTTAATGTGTTTTTAAAATAACTTTAAATGGGTAGACAAGGCCATTTTGTTGGACTATAATTGGCCCATCATGGGTGATCATAAATTTTATCTTTTCTTTCAGGCAGCAGAAATGTAGTAAGTATGGGATCCCAGGTTGGGTGGAACTTGAAAAGTTGCTCTGGAACTGGCTTTGCTTATACTGGGAATTAAGAGGTGGAATATCAGATATATCAATTGGTATTAAGATTTAGATAAACTTACTTTAAATTCATGAGGTGCTATGTGATGTCCCTGTCCTCGTCCCCAGAAGAGTGAACTGTCTAGCCTCATGCTGTTAGACTATATTCAAACTAATGGAATATGTTTTTGAACAGTGCAGCTGCTCTTCTCACTTGTCAACCTATAAATTCACAAATTTAGCCCCAAAACTTGAGGAAGGGAGAAACACAAGAACCCCTTTACAAAAAATTGTAACCTCTGAAGTTTGCTTAAAAAATCTTTCCAGTAACAAATACACTTCTGAATGTATCTTTTTGCTGTACAAACTTATTGGCAGGTGATGATGGTTCAGGTAAAACAACACTTATGACTAAAGTACAAGGAGCAGAGCACAGCAAGAAAGGAAGAGGATTGGAATATTTGTACCTAAATATTCATGATGAAGACAGAGATGGTAAGTTACATGCTTTCAGGTGTAGTCTTTTGCTGAAATTGAGTAGTTGACACATTTTTATAATCATTATGGGTGTCCCTAGTGTATCTTTGGATTACAGTGAAATAGCTGTCTCAGCATTCCCTTGTTGTATATGTTGTAAGAAATTGATATGGCTCATAAAAGAAAAATGCATTTCACACGTAGAGTATTGTGTTTCTCTCTGCCCTTCCTGCAGTCTGAGCTCTTTAAGGAAAAATACATTAGAACAACTTGTTCTCAGAGGATCCGTTTACTTGCAGGATGACATTTTGCTGATGTTGATTTACTAGTACATTATTCATCCTGCCTACACTCAAATAAAGGTGCATACCAAGTCTTGAGCTACAGGAAGGATTCTTAACCCATCCAAGAGCAACCAGGATCTTAAATATGGATTTCATAACTTCTTATTGTAGCCAAAACTTTTTAAACTAAGTTATATGTAGGTTACAGTCTTCTGTATCTTGTGTCTTTGGTTAGGTTGTTGCCATCGTCTACATAATGGAGAAATTCCAGTAAGCATGGTTAGGTGAGTGAAAAGGAGATCTTAAGCCACTGACAGAACCAATATTTCCTTTTCTTCAAACTGGAGCTTGTCTTTCTCTTTTCCTCCTCTCCCACTTCCCAAAACTTGTTGCTGGTTTCATTGCAACTGTTCTCTGGTACACTGGAGGAAAAAGACAAGTTAACTAAAAGAGTCAGCATGGTCCAGGAAGTAGAGCATTGGCCTGAAAGTCAGGAGAGCTTGGTGTTGTGCCACAGACCTGCTGTTTGATCTTGCACAAGTCACTTTACCTCTCTATGCCTCAGTGTCCTTATCTATAAAGTGAGAATATTGATATTAACCATTATTTGTAAATGCTTTGAGCTCTCTAGATGAAAGTGATAATGGTGTTGCTCTTCTGTGCCCCTGAAAATAGAGGACCTTAGGAGCAGTGCATTGGCCACATTGCTGCTTGTGTGTAGGACTGACACACCTCATGCTCACATCGATACTCAGCAGAGGCTCGGTACTTTCCTTGCCAAAGATGCCTTATGAGTCATACTCCTTGAATCCAGAGACAGCTAAAGTCGTCTACAGGCTGTCATACTATATTTGACCCATAGGCTATATGGTCTTGCTGGCATTGTGGTCCTCCTTACGCCTGGGGGTCTGGAGATAATTAATCAGACATAAAACCTACTGCAACTTACCCTTCTGCTTCTCTCAAAGCAGTGAAGATAACATCTTCACTGCTATCTCCTCTGCCACCCAAATGGATACTAACATCTGCAGCATTGCCTTTTCTGTTGGCCATTATTCCTGACTGCATGCCTCTTTCAGAGGCAAGGGAAGGAATTTGGGATCTGCAACAGTACTTTAACCAGCAGGAAGGGATTGCTCCCTCCTCAGTCTCTCTTATAGTCCTGGGTAACTGGCAAGTACCACTTTCCTCTTTGGAGACTCATCCTGTTTAGTTGTCCACCTTTTTGAGGAGCAAAAAGAGAGCAAAGGAACTGGCAAGTGAGAAGAATGCAGTGTTGGGTAACATCCAGTGAGCAGCTTACAGTGTTTCAGACTTTGACTTATGCAGTAGCATCAATATCTTTTCTAAGATGGTATGTCTGAGTCAGGTCATCTGCCTTTTATCAGGGACTCAGGCCTGTGTCAAAAGAAAGGATTCCTGAAAACCAACAAGATGCTGGAGGAAAATGAAGGGCACCAAGTCAACATTAGGTCCCTGGAACTCTTTCATTGAAGCAAGAAGAGAATGGCCTTTGCATCTTACTTTGGTTCTAGAGACCATTATCTGGTATCTTCATGTTTCCAGACTTGGGTCCAGAAGAGTCTTAATCTTGGGAGGAAAAAGCAAAATATGTTGGGCAGAGAACTGGCTCGTCTTCCCTCCGTACCTAATTTAGCCTTTAGAAGCAAGATGATAAATTTGATTGCTCATGAGTCCAAAGCCAGATAAACTCTTACTTTCCTTCTTTCACCCTTTGCTTTCCTCTTCCCTCCCTCCAAAATCCCATTTGAGCATTTAGTTCATTTTCTTTCAACTTCAAGTAGAATAGTTATAGATTGTTAGGCCCTAGAGACTTACCTTGGAGCTCTTATTCTTACCTTCGTCCTTTCTACCACATCAGAGATTTCTGCCCAATTCTTGGGAGTAACTAACATCTGTCTTGGGTGCCAAGTTATTCATGTAGTCCTTTTCTGGGATAACTGGTCAGTTCAGGCCAGTTATTGCCAGGTATTAGTCGTTCAACATTACATGCACACTATTTTGATCTGTAAGTCTCCAGACATATTAGAACAAATCCACTACTTTATCTCTACCTGAAGAATCTCCTTCATAGCGTGTTATCCCCTACTCTACCTAGGCCAAGGGATTTATTCCATAAAAGAGGTTCAGGGACACTTGGCAAGCAAGAGGATCCTCCAAGGCCAGTGGGCCTGTACCTTAAGCTAATGTCATTTCTTCCACATACATGACACTTTCAGCTCATCTGAACATTTTGGTCAGCAAAATTCACTCAGTGTGAATGACCTGTAAGCCTTGTATTCCTTTGAAAGTTTACCAGACCCTCTAATAGTGAGAGACAATAGTGAGATTGTCATGGAGTTCATTTCAATTTCTTTTCCCTGGCTGTGTAATCACCACCAATACATCTTATCTAGGTAGAGGAGCACATTGTCAAAAGCGGATGTAACTGGTGGAACATGTGGAAGATGAGCTCCATATAGCTCTGTTACAGCATATTTATTTATAAAGTGGCTTTTAAAATCTTTTCTGCCACTGATCAAGGGTAGCGTTGTTAAGTGATAATGTACAAGACAGCAGACTATTACATCAGCAAGGGGTGAAGTGGCAGGAGACAAAGGCTGTGTGGGATTGATGCCCAGATAACAGTAGAAAGAGCATGTTATCAGACTGCTTCACACTGCAGGGGCAATATAAGCAGATTCTGACCATGGCAGATGTGGTTAAAATAGGACCATTCCTCTATGGTTGCATCATTTTATTTTTTATTTATTGTACCCTAAATACATTTGCCCTCCTTTTATCTTAACAAGTTACACCTGTCTGCATATCAGTGTATGATGTGCTAAATGTTTGATTCTTTATTCAGTCATCTCATTATTACAACTTTCCTGAAAGATCTAGTTAACATCTTCCTGTCACGGAATAGGTTCTGACTGGTGGGATGTTGCCATGACGCTGATAAAGTTGATAGGCACACTATTCAAACCCTGGCAAGAATGCTCTTTATACTACTTGTTTATAAAGTAGTTTCACCTGGAAGAAATATGAGTTGCAAGCTTTACTACTGATCATCCCACTGAACGCAGAATAAATTTTGTCATGCATCTTCATCTCTCATTAAACTGAAAAGGTGTCCAAAGGTGTTTGACACAAATTAGACTTTGTGTTCTTCCCAGCAACTTGATTTTACTTAGCATCCAGTATATGGAGACTAGTTTACCTAAGATGGATTTGAGCTGCTGTTTGGATGGGGACTAAGGCATTTAGCAGATAAATAAGACTGTGTAGCCATTTCCCAATTTGGAATCAGTACAAAGCCATTTTTTCTTAGGCATGTGCTCAGTGGATTAAACTGTGCAATGAGACATGATTTATTATTTAGAGTCTTAGAGCCCATAGTTAAGTCAGCATCGATTTAAACGTTTCTGTGGGGTTGCTAACTGGAAGCATGTACCTGAATGTATACAAAACCACTCAACTGGTATCTAGAACAAGTTGGTCATCTTAACTTTCAAAAAGTAATTTTGCAATTCATGTTTTTATTAAAAATTCTCAGCCCACTTTCCTGGAGCTTGTATTAGCTAGACTTCCACAACTGGAAAAGCAGATGAGACTTCTTAAAAAATAGAAAATGGTTGCTTAACATTACTCAGCCCGACTTCCCCTCTGTATTCTCATAGGACTTTTGGGTTTAACAGAAGGGACTTGAGGCAGTAGGACTGCTTGGCCTTTCTGTAATTTCAGCTCCAAACATTCAGTGCTGTGAGAGTACTTCTGTGGCTCCAAGGGGCACTGCTTTCTAGAAGTTCCAGAAGTGTGATCGGTTCTGGGGGAGGCATATCTCTCAAGTGGGAATATGCAGCAACAAAGCTCCCTAAGAACCACAGTTACTGTGATGAGTAACTGTTTAAAGTAAGTGGATACTACTAGGAAGCACAGATGGGAGACGAGACATCTTTAATCTAATTAAAAGCATAACCGTTGACCTATTTTCTGGGTTGATGGTACTTGGATAACTTAACTGAACCAAAGTCAAGCAGTAAATCAACTTTTGACTGTTTCTTGAGTTCTTAATTTTTAAAGTCACAGTTAAAAAAAGTGGTCATATTTTTAACTGTGTATGTTCTCCGTGTGCTCAGTCTTTTATCCTCTTCATCTTTCTAAAAGTGTCCTGATGAAGTCTCAGGTGTGTGACTCATTGGCTTAACCATGTGAGGATGGCCACATTTGCTATACTTTAGATTATTTAAAGTGCAGCTTGCACCAACTGAGTTTTAAAAAAGCAAAATGTGAAGTCATCTTAGAACAGCGGTACCAAACTGTGGGGCATCCCCCCCAGGGGGTTGTGGAGGAATGTTTTGGGAGAATGCGGTGGGGCCTGAGCCAACC
The DNA here is from genome assembly GCF_016161935.1 of Mauremys reevesii. Taxonomy (NCBI): domain Eukaryota; kingdom Metazoa; phylum Chordata; order Testudines; family Geoemydidae; genus Mauremys; species Mauremys reevesii. The sequence goes on from NC_052638.1 coordinate 27,367,407, forward strand.
CTCATAGCGGACGGTGAGGGAGCGCCACTCTACTCCCAGCTCTGCTCTGGCCCCGCCCACAGCCTCAGCTCCTGTCTGCAGCTGCTGGGGAGGCACAGGCGGATTGTATTGGGGCAAAAGGGGTGCATGACTTAAAATATCTACTGAATTTACAATACATACAGATCTTCAGTAGAAAGTTCGAATTCTCACATGTTGCATACAAGTATTGTCATGAAAACACATCTTGCTACAAGAGTGGAGACCAGTGATTGCTAATATTAGATACTTCAGTGTTCTTGGCAGAATATTGGTTTGCATAAAAGATTACATGTACAGGTGGAGTAGGGGTTAAATTATATTGCAATTCCAGTTGGGCTTGTTCATAAACTGATACTTTGAAAGCTGCATTTTCAAATTTATTATAAATGTGTATTTTAACCTCTCATGCTAGACTTGCAATACTTTGCAGGATTCTGGCTAAATATACTAGCGCCTAACACAGTAAAGTCTTAATTGTAGGCACAACTGTAATGATCTCATGACATACTTGGAGTCCAGGTATGAATACATATGCCAAATTCAGCTGTGCTGTATAATCTACACCGCTACCTCGATATAACGCCACCAGATATAACACAAATTTGGATATAATGCGGTAAAGCAGTGCTCCGGGGGCGCGGGGCTGCGCACTCCGGTGGATCAAAGCAAGTTCAATATAACACGGTTTCACCTATAACGCGGTAAGATTTTTTGGCTCCCAAGGACAGCGTTATATCGAGGTAGAGGTGTATTAAGTGAATGATTGAAACACACTAAGCAGAAAGTATCCTTTTATAAAAATGAAATGTGTACTTAGGAAAAGCAAGAGAATACAGATCTTCATACCTCTTTGCCGCTAAGTTAAAACCAAGATTCTTACAGAAAGCAACAACTCATTTTACAGGGACGCTGCCAAATTGCTTTGGTGCTCTTTTTCCCTAAGGGATGGGTGGTACACATACACTCGTTATGTTAAATGCGAACAGGCTAGACTTGCTGGTAGCTAGCTTCTACTCATCTTCAATTTGGCACTGTAATACCATGTTGGTTTGCTACTTACTGATGGGCTAATGTGGCTGTAGCAAAAGGCACGTTAGTTTGAGGTATAATTGCCCCTTTTCCTTTTCAGATCAGACTCGCTGTAATGTTTGGATTCTAGATGGAGACCTGTATCATAAAGGGCTCTTGAAGTTTGCTGTTTCTGCAGAAAACCTGCAAGAGACCTTAGTAGTCTTTGTGGCAGATATGTCTAGACCATGGACTGTTATGGAATCTCTACAAAAATGGGCCAGTGTCTTACGTGAGCACATTGATAAGCTGAAAATTCCCCCGGAAGAGATGAGAGACATGGAACAAAAATGTAAGTCTAGTATGATTTTTCTTGCATGGCTTTTTGCATCTTAATGACAGTTTGTTTAAACTGTGTCTTGCTGTACTACTTCCCTAATGCATAGTACTTAAAAGCAAGAGATGGCTAAATGTAAACTTGGAAGTTTTGACTGTAACGCTGATTTTAAGTGAATGGACTTTTAATCAAGCTTTTAAAGAACTCCTCCAGCTTTTGCTTGTATTCACTATCAGAATACTAGTTGAGTTTATCACTCTTTGAGTAAATGATGTAACATTTCAAGTTGCCTTGTATTTGAGCCTTCCTGCTTTCATTGAAATAGATCAGTATTTAATCAGCCAACATGAAATATGGTCAAGCTTTAAAAACAAAACAAAACAAAAAAAACTACCAGAACAAACTTACACTTTTCTCTGTCTACTCACTGTTCTGTATGTAGCTGTGTACATAAATACAATACTCACAAATATATACTTTCTCTAATTCACTTCTACTTGCCTGTTCTTTAGGGTTGAGTATCCATTGTTGTATATTCCAGTGTCAAATTCTGGATTATGATCTAGGTGAAAGAATGCTTTAATAGGATTTTGCAGGCTATAAACAACCACTATCTTAAGTGTGGTGTTGAGAGGAAGGGTACACTAAAACACAGTGTCATTTTGAGGCTAGTGGTTTCCCTGTAATGTACTTTCTGAAGAACTACATTCCTGGTTTGAAAACGCGTCAGGGTATATTCAGATGGCTAGTATCCTCAGAGAAACTCTTTAAATATATTTGTCATTCTAGAATGTCGTTGTAATTGGTCAGGGTTGTTTGTTACATGAAAGAGCACTAAAATCTTCACCAAACTCTGGGTTTTCTTGGTGCATATGTTTGTTTAAAAAACTGGAGTGATGCTTGGAGTTTAGAGTTGGATGCAGCGTTACATCGGCTACAGTCCTGAAAATAGTTTGAATGCTTTTTTTCAAGTGTGGCCGTAATTGTATATCTGGAAGTTCTTAAAGATTTTTAAGAGATTTTCAACTGAAATGAGAAGATACAGTGTAATAGGACTGATATGTAGGAGTGAATTCTTAGGAAATAAGGGCAGAAGACTCATCATGTGATGGTCCACCAAATGCTGTCAGTCTTGGAGAAAGCCCTTCCCTGCCTTCTGCCCCATCCCACCCCCAGTAAGAAGGTAAGCAGCAATTCAAACAATACAGCATGTAAGGAAGCCACCCAGCTGGAGAGCCATATGAGTGAGATGCAGCCTTCAGAAGAGAACATGTACTACACCTCTACCCCGATATAACGCAATCCAATATAACACAAATTTCGATATAATGCAGTTAAGCATCGCTCCAGGGGAGCTGGGCTTTGCGCTCCAGCGGATCAAAGCAAGTTCGATATAATATGGTTTCACCTATAACACGGTAAGATTTTTTGGCTCCCGAGGACAGCGTTATATCGGGGTAGAGGTGTATTCTGTAGCTGGATGGCAGAGTAAAGTTACCTAGGCCACATCCATACTACGGCTGCTCCAGTGGCAGAGGTATGGTTCCAGAATTATGCCTCTGCCAGCCTGTAATGTAGATGCAAACTACAGCAACAGAAGGGGATTTTCCGTCGCTGTTGCAACTTCACTTCCCCAAACAAGAGTAGTTAGGTTGGCAGAAGCATTCTTTTATCGACCTTGCTGTGTCTATGTTGGGGGTTAAGTTGGCATAGCTATGGCCCCGAAAGGTGTGGATTTTTCACAGACCTGAACACCCGCTGTGTTAACCTAAGTTTTAAGTGTGGACCAGGTCCAATGAAAATGGTTTGGGAGTCATGGTGGATACTTAGCTGAACGTGTACTCCTGGTGCGATGCTGGCAATCCTTGGATGCGTAAAAAGGGATCTTGAATAGGAGTAGAGGGATTGTATTACTTCTGTATTTGGCACTGGTGTGATCACTGCTGGAATACTGGGTCAGTTCTGGTGTCCATAATTCAAGCAGGATATTGATAAATCGGAGAGGGTTCAGAAAAGAGTCATTCAAATAATTAAAGGATTTGAAGCTAGAGAAATTCAGACTGGGAATAAATCTTAAAATTGAGAGTGAGTAACCACTGGAACAACTTACCAATGGTTGTGGTAGTTTTTCCATCACTGGCCATTTTTAAATCAAGAGTTAATGTTTTTTCTAAAGGATTGCTCCTGGGGGGGGATTCTGCGGGACTGCGTGCCTGCAGAATTCCTGTGCTTCCCTGCAGAAAACGGCAGGGAAGCAAAGGGAAGCTGTGTGGGGCTGGGGGGGGGCGGGGCGACAATGTGTGCGGTTTTGCGGGGGATTGCCCCCCCACACACAGAGGTGAGGCATGGGGGAGTACATGGGGTTACATACCTCCCCCCCATTTCTGCAAGTGCAGAGCTGTCCAGCTGAAGGTTGCATGCCAGTGTTGAGGTGGGGGATGGATCTGGCCATGTTAAGGAGATAAGGTTAAACCTATAAAAGGCATTTTTAATGTGCCCATCATAGTGGTACCCTCTATTGTGGGGAGCCTATTTTGTTCTACCTCTCATTCAAAGCAAAAGAAAAGTTATCGATTCATTTGTACCACTTCAAACCCACACGCTTGTCTGTTCCATTAAATGCCATTTGGCTTTGTTTTTGGAGAAGGCTAAGGATACATTCCTGAAAATGAGGAGGGAAGGTGGAAAGGATCTTTTTTGTAACCGATTCTTTAGTTTAACTGAATTTTTTTTCCCAAACATTTTTTTCTGTTTGAATCTGTGCTTTTTAAAATACTGTTGGGTGTACAGTAGAACCCTGTTTATCTGACCCTCCATTAACTGGACAACCAGGACTCCAGGGCCAGAAGCAGGTGATCTCTCCTGTGACTGCTAGAAAGTTCTGCAGAATGGCCTTTTCACATTCGCTGGCTTAATTGTCCAGTCTGGTCCTGGTCCCAATTAAATCAGAATAAACTGGGTTCTGCTGTATAATTCTGTTATAAAACTAGGTGCCAGGAGAACTGGGCCCCTTGCATAGGTCATCCTCCCCTGCCAACATCTAAATAAATTAGTGCTAGCGCAAGATTTTTATTTAATGTGCAGCCCTGAAACATATCAGAACTTTGAGATAGCAGAGCACAAAGGTTAAGAGGTAGCCCCGGGATGCAGACTCTGTCCTTTAGAGCTGTAAACTGAAGGGTAAGTCAGTTTGAGTCTAGATACCGCTGAAGCAAAGTTGTTAGTGTACAGTGTGAGGATCTTGAAAGATCACAGTGGCCTTGTTTTGGGATCTGTATATCAAAGCTTCTTGGAATGAGTAGCTTGTATTGCTCCTTGCTATAACAGATTCTGGGAAGGTGATTGTTATGGAGAAATGTTAGTGACCTTCGTGGTCTTAGTAGGAGCGTGGATAAATCAAAGCAATTTACATCCCCGATTTTAATAATAATTTAAGTCATCAAGCAGGAAACTTTAATTAAAGTAATCAGTTTTAATAACGTTTTCATGTGTATTTATTCCTCTGAAGAAAAGTTCATTCTCATTGGTTGCTAATCATTAAAACATTTGATTTGCTAGTAAATATAGCCTTTACAGTAAATTTGCTGCTTTTTGCTAACCAGGAAGATATTTATATTCATGCATATTTATTTACACAACTATGTAGCTTAACTTTTTACTAGGTGATTACGTTTTTACTTGCAGTTTGTATCAAGCTCTATTTGGACACACACTTTTTCTGAAGCTGACAGGCTGTGAAGATCATGTTTATAATGCCCTGTGCAGACCTAAATCCACACTGAGGCTATGTCTATACTGCACACCTTACAGCAGTACACCTGTGCCACTACAGTAGTGCCGCTGTAAGATATGCAGTGTAGCTGCTTTTTGTCAGCAGAAGAGAACTCTCCTGCTGACAAAATAAAACCACCCCCAACGAGGGACGGTAGCTTAGTCAGCAGGAGAGCATCTCCCACCGACAAAGTACTGTCCACACCTCCACCCCCGACTAACCTCAGTAGGCTACCCAACCTGTCTTGGTTGCACCCCACCCCTCCAACCCAAAGTTATAACTCAGAGGTGGAGGGCTTAGCTCAAAAAGTTTGAAAATAGCTTAGGGTGCTGGGAGGGGGTAGCTAGGAGCTATGTGCAGACAGGGAGTAGCTGAACTTGCAGGGAGGGGGTAGCTGGGGCTGTGTGCCCAGGGAGTGGCTATGGGTGTAGGGAGAGGGGTACTAGAGACTGTGTTCAGGCAGGGGGTAGCTTAGGTTACAGGGAGGGCATAGCTCAGGGTACAGGGAGATGGGTATTAGGGGCTGTGTGCTGGGAGGACTCCCCTGTGGTCCCTGTTTCCGGAGGGGTCTGCCAGCCACTCTTACCGGTTGCATCTGCAGTTGCAAAAGCGGCTGGGAGCTGAGGAGCAGCTTCAACCTGGGGCACCAGCAGGAGAGGAAGGAATGCTGTTGCTGTCTGTTCCATGGCACCAGCCAGAGCAGTAGCTGTCCCATGATGTCAGGCTCCGGCTTCTCACCTCTGACCTGGACAAGGGGTGGGGACTGGAGATTTGCGGGAGGGAGGGGTAAGGTGTGGTGATGCCCCAGGACTGCTTTGATCTTGCGCTGCAGGTTTGTGGGGGGAAGTGCAATGCCTTCCATGTCCCCAACTCTGCCCCTGGGCTCTGGGCTGCAGCTCCACGGGGTGTGCCAGGAATCAGGGCTTCAGCCCCATGCCTCCCAGCTTCAGCCCCGCGGGGGGGTGCTGAGGATCCGAGATTCAACCCCACGCCTCCTGGCTTCAGCCCCGTGAGGGGGCGCTGAGGATCAGAGCTCCAGCCCCGTGGGGGGCACCAGGGATCGGGGCTTCAGTCCCACGCCTCCTGGGTTCAGCCCTGCGAGGGGGTGCCGAGGATCAGAGCTTCAGCCCTGCGCCTCCTGGCTTCAGCTCCGTGGGGGGCGCTGGTGATCAGGACTTCAGTTGTGGGGCCCCATGGACCCCTTGAAAGGGCTCGCGGAGCCCCAGTTGACAACCACTGATTTACAGCACAAAGGTCAGCAAAAAGGCTTTTTGCTGTCTTTGCAGTCTGCTGCCAGTTGTAATGCCATGTAACGGGGTTCACACTGCGCTCCTCGGTACTTGGCCCCTGGGCCTCCCTCTACGAGTCAGGGACACTTCAGTCTGGTGCAACGCCCGAGCTCTTTATTCTCAGAGAGTTTTCCACCACCAGTTCCCAACTATATACAGGCTTCACAGCTACTTTGCCTACAACAGGCCTGGCCAGCAACAAAGGAGGCTCCCACTTCCTTCTGTGCCTGACCTTTCTCTTTCCCTTTTCCCCCCTTCTCTGGCTTTCTCACAGCCTTTATAGCTCTGGGCTAATAAGACTGGCAGGTGTGGCCAGTTACCAGGCAGGCACTGGGCTACTCACCCAGCCTCAATCCATTCCCCTTGTTTGGGGCTGGAGTAGCAGGAGCTGATTAAAGGCTTCTCAGCCAGTACCCTGCCACACTCCACCACTGGATTTCCATTTGCTGAAGTCAGTCTGACCCATCTGTTGTGCTCAATGATATGCAGCCTTCCTAGCTACTGAAACTTGTCCACTACATAGGCTCATTGGGTAGCATGCGGTGAGATCAAGAGTTGACATATTTCAGGGTCATTCTCATCAAAGTAGTTCTGATGTTTCCCTTTAAACAAAGCGAAGCCATATTATATGTCAAGTCCCAAAAATGTTTCCAGGCTAGCCCTACATCCACTGAGGCTTCTGTCACTGAGGGAAATGCTTCCATGAGTTTCTGTTGGAATTAAGTGTCATAGTTTTCAGGGCTTGAAATATTGATATGGAGACATCATGGAGCTCTGTTTGTCATAAAATAACTATTTTGAATGAAGGCGCGTCCAGGCCATCTTATACTTGTTTGCCTGTTGAAACACTAATGATGACTAGGTTGTACTTGGTACATTTGGAAAGTAGTAACAAGCCATTAGAGTTCTTGTTACCAACTCCATGACAATCTATCACATCACCCCAGGATGCAGTCATGACCAACCCTGGCATGGAAATCACCTAAAGTGGTCAGCTTATTACATGTGACTGATGTGATGATGCTATCGGGTTTGTTAGAAGTCCTCTGTATCCTTATCTGGATTAATCATTTTTAGTGCATGGGTTGATGATAGAAGCATAATGAGCTTTCACAAAGGCCAGTGTGGAGAAGCATAGGTCTGTCGTTGACACCATTTGACAGTGACTAAAGTTTGCAGGCAATCAAAAAGCAAGTGGCAAACCCCACAACAAAGTATCTGCATTTATCCTCAGATATGAGAGTCCAATAAAAGATGCACCCTCTTCTACTGTCTGCAACTCACCAGCAAGTCTTGTCTCACTGAATGCGTCAATATCCATATTGTACCGTGCCAATACTCTGAGTGTTGCAGTTCTACATTCAGTTCTGTCATCTCTGTCAGAGCATGCAAACATCACACTGCCTATGGAACTGTAATGTCTGCAATGGTAATGGACGATCTTGTCTGTCTCACGTGTAACCATATCATGGTTCTCACATTGGTCTGACCTCACGTATACATGTTCACCAGTAGTGTTTGATGAATCCTTGTACGTCAACATCGATATGAGACTCCACCGTCATTTGGATGGAAATTCAAATTCAGTTAAAAATGCAGCACAGCTTTTAATTTTTTATAAAAATAAAATCACCATATATGTTTTGTGTGTATATATATAAGAAAAAAGTTCATCAAAACATGTTTTGTATTTAAAACTGATTTATTTAGCAAAGGAAGAAATATCTGTAGTTAGTGAATTGAACTGATAGTTTTGGTCACCATATCCTTTGAGACTTTGTAACTAGTAGATCTCATCCACTCACACGTAGCTTTTGTTCATAGGTTGAAAGAGGAAAATAAGCTTTCCTGCTTTTTCAACTCTGTTGGTTTCTTAATTTTGAATGAATTAGTCATTTAACTGAACTAATTCAGTAAGTTCAAACAAAGAAAATATTCTGTTTACACCTGCAGACGTGACTACTGGTGTCAAAAGCTGGCTTAGCACTTCAACAAACTCTGGTTCCAGATGCTCAGCTAGCGACTTCAAACAGTCCAGTGGTCTAGCTTTATTTGAAACTTAGTAGCAAATGTAGTGCTTAGTATTCTTTGTATTTTTAATTTAAATGATTTTGATATAATACAAGTTTAAGACTTAAGTTGTAAAGTTCAAATTTAATTTAAAGTGGGTTTATTTAAAAAAAAATCTAATGTAAATAAAAATCCAATTTAAATAAATTTAAGATTTTAAGATTTTTTTTATATAAAATTATTTTTATCCCCCAACCTTGTGGAAGCTTCTCTCTGACATCTTTTCAGAGATGTCAGAAACAGCCAGATCAATCTCAGCATGGTTGAAACAGCTCTCAGTATTGAAACTATAAGCTACCCCAAGTAATTTCCAAAAAAGGGACCAAAAGTATCATCCCGGCAGTAAATAGAGTAAAAGAGGCAGAGACAAAAAGACATTTTTGTAAAAATGGGAAGTCAAATCCTACTGAGGAAAATAGAAAGGAACAGAAACTTTGGCAAGTAAAGTATAATTAGGCAGGCCAAAAAAGAATTTGAAGAGCAATGTGCAAAAAGTACACAAACTAACGGCAGGTTTTTTAAGTACATGTGAAGGAGGAAGCCTGCCAAACAGTCAGTGGGGCCACTGAAAAATCAAGGTGCTAAAGGAGCACTCAAGAAAGACAAGGCGATTGCAGAGAAGCTAAATAAATTCTTTGTATCTGTCTCCGCTATCTGAGCCATTCTTTTTAGGTGACAGATCTGAGGAATTGTAGCCTATTGAGGTGTCAGTAGAGGAGGTTTTGGAATAAACTGATAAATTAAACAGTAATAAGGACCAGATAGTACTTATCCAAGAGTTCTGAAGGAGCTCAAATATGAAATTGCAGAACTACTTACTGTGGTATGTATCCTATTGCTTAAACTAGCCTCTGTAGCAGATAGCTAATGTGATGCCAATTTTTTAAAAAAAGATTCCAGAGGTGACCATAGCAATTTCAGGCCAGTAAGCCTAACTTCAGTACCAAGCATACTGATTGAAACTGTAGCAAAGAATAGAATTATCAGACACATGGATGAATGTAATATGTTGGGGAAGAGTCAATATGGCATTTATAAAGGGAAATTATGCCTCATAGATCTGTCAGAATTCTTTGATGGTGTCAAACATGTTAAGGATGGGCCAGTGGATTAAGTGTATTTGGACTTTCACAAAACCTTTTACAAGGCCCACACCAAAGGCTCTTAAGCAAAGCAGGCAGTCATGGGATAAGAGGGAAGGTCCTATCATGGATCATTAATTGGCTAAAACAGTGTTTCCCAAACTTGCAATGCCGCTTGTGTAGGGAAAGCCCCTGGCGGGCCAGGCCAGTTTGTTTACCTGCCCCGTCCGCAGGTCTGGCCGATCGCAGCTTCCACTGGCTGCGGTTCGCTGCTGCAGGCCAAGGGAGCTGCTGGAAGCGACGGCCCATGCCTCTTCCAGCAGCTCCTCTTGGCCCAGAGCAGTGAAGCGCGGCCACTGGGAGCCGCGATCGGCTGGACCTGCAGATACGGCAGGTAAACAAACCTGCCTGGCCTGCCAGGGGCTTTCCCTACACAAGCGGCGTCCCAAGTTTGGGAAACACTGGGCTAAAAGATAGGAAAGAATGGGTAGGAATAAATGGTCAGTTTTCACAATGGAGAGAAGTAAATAGCAGTGTCCCCCAAGAATCTGTACTGGGACCAGTGCCGTTCAGCATGTTCATAAATGATCAGGAAAAAGGGGTAAAGAGTGAATTGGCAAAGTTTGCAGATGATACAAAATTACTCAAGCTAGTTACGTCCAAAGCTGACCGTGACAAGTTACAGAGGGATCTCTCAAAACTAGGTGATGAGGCAACACAAAGGCAGATGAAATTCAGTGTTGATAAATGCAAAGTAATCCACATTGGAAAATTTAACCCCAGCTATCCATACAAAATGATGGGCTCTAAATTAGCTGTTACCACTCAAGAAAGGGATCTTGGAATCATTATGGATAGTTTTCTGAAAACATCTTCTCAAAGTGTAATGGCAGCCAAAAAAGCTAACAGAATATTAGGAACCACTAGAAAAGGGATAGATAACACACAAAATATCATAATGCCACTATATAAATACAGGGTCTGCCCACACCTGGAAATACTGTGTGCAGTTCTTGTCATTCCATCTAAAAAAATCTGGAACTGGAAAAAAATACAGAGAAGGGCAACAAAACTGTTTGGGGAATGGAACAGCTTCCATATGAGCGGATATTAAAATGACTAGGACTATTCATTTTAGAAAAGATGTGACTAAGGAGGGGATATGATAGAGGTCTATAAAATCATGAATGATGTGGAGAAAGTGACTATGGAAGTGTTTACCTCTTCACATAACACAAGAACCAGGGGTCACCCAATGAAAGTAATAGTTAACAGGTTTAAAACAAAGAAAGTGCTTCTTCAGACAACACAGAGTCAACCTGTGGACTTGTTATCAGGGGCTGTTCTGTGTTTGTTCAGCGCTTAGCACAGTGGGGTCCTAGTGCATGACTGCATCTGTGCCTCCTAGGTACTGTGGTACCATAATAATGAGGATGATCCAGATCTTTCCTTGCCAAAGCCAGATTGTTCCACTTGATACTTCATATGCTGTTCAGTCAGGGTAGAATCTTCTGGAGAACTTGGAGTAAATTGGGCAAGCTATTCTGGAGATGCTGAGGCTCAAAAAATATCTGGGCTTTCACCTGTGAATATCTCACTAACTTTTTGGTTTGTCATACCTCCAAAAAAGGCTTGGCATAGTAGGAACTTCAGAACAGGTTTTGCACACTCTTTGAGGAGGGCAAGAGAATATGGCAGGATATATCTCAGTACCTATTTAAGAAGTCACTCACTATGGAATAGCTTCAGTGGTTCATAACTATCAATATTTTGCAACTTAACTAATATATAATCTAGTATAAAGTGAAAGGTGGATAGTTAGTATATTTTTAACTGTTTAACTAGACTAGGGCTAATAGGTATTCTGTGTCTCTTGATATGAAGTTCAACCATTGTGTATTAAACTGTTAATATTTACAGGTAATGGACATCTTTTCTGCCTAAACCATAAACCTGGTGGAAGCCAATTTTTTTATCACTGAGTAGGGATAATCTTCATAGGTATTGCTGTACATCCCATAGCGAGTGTGTGTGTACTTAATACAATACATTGCTAACTTCTTACAACGTTGTATTTTGTTCAGATACCATGATACAATTGACTTTTAGTTACTTCTAATGCTCTTGAGGTGTGTGTGGGGGGGTAAGTCTTTTAAAAAATTTGTAGTACTTACAAGTTAGCTTTTCTATATTTACATTTGCTTCTGTTGTTGCTTTTTTTTTTTTTTTACATAAACATTTTGGATGTGTATACGCTCTCCTATCAGAGTCTGCAAAAGAATTTATACCCCACTGGAAAAAACTCTATTCTACTGGTGCTGTTAGATCCATCAAAGACTAAGTGTATCTAAAGTTGTCTTAAAGGGTTCCTTTATATATTGAAATGGAAATAAATTGTTCTTAAACAAATTTGTTTTTTCTGTTTCATATGAATGCTGATGAATGCAGCTTGCTCTTAGGGGCTGATCTCTAGCATTTAAAAAAACAACCCAGCATTTAGTTTAAGGAAGAACAAAGACTCCAGAATTTGGCAAACGGGTGTTTAAAGAAATGGCACAAATCTGAGCTGTACAAGCAACTGACAGTGTTTTATTTAAGAGATTGGTATTTCAGAAATAAAGTATATCAAAGTTTAACAGCCAATAGTTTGAGCTTCTTAACAGTTTTTACACCAGTTCATCTCCACTTATATCTACACACTGCCTAATCCTGCAAAGGCATTTGGGAATTAAGTGCTGGACACCCTCTGCAGGCTTGGGCCCTCCATACTTGTTAGTTTAGACTTTTTTGTTACAATTACTAACTGAGCCCTGAGGCTCTATGTTGCTTTTACTGAAAATTTGGCGGCTTTTATTAGTGTAATAGCAGTCGTTTGGTATCTTGGAAGGCTTTGGCTTTTTCATATTTGAAGACTTTTGATAAATCTACTCTTTTTTGTAAAGAAAACTTTCTACCATCATGTGAACACAACCTAGCACAGTGGTTCTCAAACTGTGGGTCAGGACCCCAAAGTGGGTCCCAATCCTGTTTTAATGGGGTTGCCAGAGCTGGCATTAGACTTGTTTGGGCCTGGGGCAGGGGCTGAAGCCTTAGGGCTTCAGTCCCGCGTGAAGGGGCTCAGGTTACAGGCCCCCTGTAGCCCTTGGGTTTTGGCCCCCTCACCTGGGGCGGTGGGGCTCGGGCGGACTTAAGCCTTGGTCCCTCCTCCTGCGGTCGTGTAGTAATTTTTGTTGTCAGAAGGGGATCTCAGTGCAGTGAAGTTTGAGAACCCTTGACCTAGCAGATTACCACTGATAGCTTTGCTTTGTTACCAATACTATAAACTAAGCATAAAATATGTTTATGGTGATTGTCAAATTACCCCATCATGGTTTAAACCTACCAGTAGTATAAGATTGTGTGTGTGTGGAAGAAAGGAATCCTTTTAGCCACAAAAATATGTTTGTGTTCATGAAGGATTTCATCACTTCACATTTCCCTCATGAGAGAAACCGTGAACTAATTATTCAGTGGTATAATGAGATACATATTTTTGGGTTTTTATCCCTGTTAAATGCTTTGGAATAAATTACTTCCTCTAAACTTGTGCGTGTAAATATACATAATACTCCTGTATATTCTATATGTGATGTTTGCGGTGCTTTCCATACTTGTATTGGAATTTAAACATCCATGTGGTTTGATCACAAAGGTGCAAAAGAGTCAAGTCTTTCCTTGATACCGGTATTGCTGTGGCCTCCACGTGCATGTGAGAGGGCTTCACTTTAGTTTAGAGCAAAAATAACTGTTCTTCAAGTAGCAATGTGGTATGGAGAGATCCTCTATATAGGAAACTGCACTTGGAGATGTTGATTTTTTCCTGCTGGGAGATCTGTCTCCAAGCTCTACTGTTTAAATGGAGGGGGGGTTAATAAATAGCCTTTGAAGAAAATTTTATTTCTGAATTTCTCTTGGCTGCCAGTTCAGTTAATGGTGATAATTGGAATTGGCAGCTGAAAAACTCAATATGTCACCTTGAAAGTAAGTAGTGGACTGTTTCCCTTCCCTCTTCCCCTGCTATCTTGAGTGTGTGGTGGTAGCAAATTGTGTAGTGTTGGAGTCCTCTTTCCTTGGTCTTCCTACCGCACCCTTCTTCTTGAGAAGCTTATGGTGGTTTTGTTTTGAGAACATTGGTTTATTACCTCTTCAAAGGTTGGCCACTTCATAAAGCTCGGAATACCAGTTGGTATTGCTATATTGTATGAGTCAAGTATTTTCATTTTGCATTTTTGAATTATTTTAATACTCAGTTTCAAAAAAGTCTTTAGAACCATGATCTTTGCCAAATCTCATTTTTCTACATAATTCATTGCAGCTCTGCTACGTAAATGGAGGCCTTTCCAGATGATTTAGATTTCATGTCTCACATACTAAAAATAGCTTTGAATATAATCATGCATTCAGTGTGCAGATAGTGGTTAACTTCCTGTAAGAGACAATAACAGCAAAAAAATGGATTGCTTTGTAAACTAGGAGTGGCTGTTTAATTTGGTGTTTTCTGTACTTGTTGTTTACATTTTACAAAAAAGCTTATCTCCAAAGGGTGTGGCTAAATAGTATTTGCTTGCAGTTATAGATGTTAACTCTTTTAGTAGGCTTGTAGTGAATACAAGTTACAGCCCTGCTTTGCTGTAAGTTACAATGAACTGTCTGATGTAAAGGCACAGAAAGCTATCGTGTGGGGCTTTTTGGCCTGAACTACCAGAACAACCCTTTTATTCTTGATGCTTCTGTCAGTGCACACTTAAATACTACGAAGTTTGTTTGCTTTGGGTGCTACTTCTTTGTTCAGCTGTTAACTTCTAGATTTCTTTATTTTTTTTGTGTTGTGATTAAACTTTCAGTACCCTGAATTGAATGTGTAGCTTTTCTGAGCCTGAAACCACTTTTCAAAAACAAAATTTTTGTTCAGCAAGGCTCCTAAGATATCAAATTAGAAATCACTTGTTTGAATAGTTTTGCGTCTCATTTTCTTTAATTTTAGGCACTTGTACTTTAGATCTCAGGGTTTGTTTAACAGTTTCTAGATTTGAATATCAGAAGTTACATTAATTCTTCTTTTTCAACCACTAAGATTATGGCTATTTTTATGTTTCCATTGGCTCCCCCTGTAAATACAAAACATCTTCACATTGTCCAAGTTATCCATAAATATAATTTCAGAGTTCACTTCAAGTTGTTGGATTGTTCCGTGGCATGGAAGCTTATTTGAAATTGCATGATTTTAATCCCCCAAAACAGCATAGTGCACTTTCTGAAAATCAAACTTCCACAGTCTGTCTAGTTGAGTAACCAAAAATTGAAGCACCGAGAATCACTAAACACTCATGAAAATGTTGGCCCTTATATTTAAATTAGAGATGTGCTTTGGATTCAAAGACTGAAAGCTAGTAATAGCCAGATTCCAAAATCTTTTTTTTTTGTTTAATTTGGTTCAGTAGAAATTGTACAATTTCTTGAAGCTCAAATTCTGTTCTCAATTCATGTGTTACCTTAAAAAAGTTGTTGAAAAGATGTCCCAACTGCTCATAAACATATAATTGTCTGAAACTATTTTACTTTAATATAAATGTTAAAAATTTATTCCCGTCTCTTACCTTACAAATATCTTTTTTCATAGTTATAAAGGAATTCCAGGAGTATGTGGAGCCTGAAGAAGGCTACCAAGGATCACCACAGAGAAGAGGTCCTTCATCATCTGGCCAAGAAGATGAAAATATTACTTTGCCACTCGGAGAGAATGTGCTGACTCACAATCTTGGGATCCCTGTGCTGGTGGTTTGTACAAAGGTGAGCTTGAACTTGAGTTTACTAGAAAGGTTAGTTACTTTTCCTTTTGGAAGATACTTTGATGCAGATGTTTGCAAGCTGAAAGTGAAAGTTCTGGATTTAGAGTAGATAAACTTACCTGGCAGGGGAGATACCATGATCACAAAGGTGGTTTTCCCATGGTGAGGCTCATCCATTGCACTGCAGGTGTGCTGACCCTTGCGATTTCCTCAAATTTGGGAAACTCGACTGCATAATTTGTGCTAGTGAGGGACTGCGTTCGTGCTTTCCCCTGGGGAAGAAAAAAAACAACCCCAAAACCTTTTGGTGTATAAACAAGACGTAAGTGTTTTTATTTTTATTTTTTTATTTTTACTACACAAGGATTGAGAAAGACCAGTCTTGTCTTTTCAGTTTGGATGAAAGACATTAGAGGTCTAAAACGTGGACATTCTCCATCCTTAATTGAAAAAGGGAAGATGTTATGTTTGTCAAAAAATCTTTTTTCCCAGTGTTTTGAGGCATTTGAAATAAATGCTTCCTTTTCCCATCAGATTTCACTTGCATAGTATCTCAGTCTTTCCTTAAATAGTCTGTGGGTGGTAGTGTAGATGAGATCTGAATTTCTAATGTAAAAGAGTCAGTTGAGAAGGATACTTTCAAGTTATCTTTGTACATCATACAGTTACCTGAGTTACTACATGAGAAGGTGTTTAGCAACTAATGACTTAATGAAAATAGCATTTCAAAAATACACATTTATGGCATCAACTCAATTTCTTGTTGGAATGGATATTTGATGTGGCTTTAACTTTTAATTAGACACTTTTTGTCTTTGGTACCTTGTGAGCATTTCACCCATTGGTTAATTAGTGCAGTCTCCCCAACAAAAAGCGTGAATTGAATGCTGATTAATACAAGGGAAGATGTGTACAATAGAACCTCAGAGTTCCAAACACCAGAGTTACAAACCACACACCTCATGTGGAACCAGAAGTATGCAATCAGGCAGCGCTGAGACCAAATAAATAAATAAATAAATTCCCCATACACAAATACAGTACAATTCTGGGCTAAACATAAAGTACTAAATATAAAGGGAAAGTGTTTTTTTTTTTGTTTTTTTTTTAAGAGTAGACAAGGTAAGGAAACTGTTTCTGAGCTTGTTTCATTTAAATTAAGAGGGCTAAAAGCAGCATTTTTCTTCTGCATAGTAAAGTTTCAAAGCGGTATTAAGTCAATGTTCAGTTGTAAACTTTTGAAAGAACAACCATAACGTTTTGTTCAGCGTTACAAACATGTCAGAGTTACGAACAGCCTCCATTCCCATGGTGTTTGTAACTCTGAGATTTTACTGTATATCTAAAAGCTTGAAGAAAATGCAGATTATATGCAAGAAAGTGTTAAGTGGCTTTGCTTTTTTTTTTTTTCAGTGTGATGCAGTGAGTGTACTAGAGAAGGAACATGACTACAGAGAAGAACACTTTGACTTCATTCAGTCACACATTCGTAGATTCTGCTTACAGTGTATCCTTTCCTAATCTGAGGATAGTGGCAGAATAAAATCTGGAAGATAGGAAATGTATTTTATTATAGTGTGTGAGGGAAATAAAATAACTGAAAGAGAAACTGCATATCAAAATAACTTCTGACATTTACTAACTTAATGTATAGTATTTGGAGTGTAGTTATGAAAATACATTAAGAGGTTTGTCAAGTTTTTTTTATCTGAAGCCATACATTTGATCTAGGGTCTGTTGCATTCCTTGGCAAGGGACTTCAGTTTTGAGATGCACCACATTACTCTTTCTCCCAGAACGTGGATTTCCATACTAAACTTGCACCCTGTGACTTTTTCAAACAGCTTTCTGGTGTCTATATTGGTCAACATTTTAAAAGCTGAATCTGTTTCCAAAGTGACATGATTCTCATCCTCTTTTTCCCTTCCTCCCAAAGGTGCTGAACACCTATAGCAGGGGTCGGCAACCTTTCAGAAGTGGTGTGCCGAGTCTTCATTTATTCACTCTAATTTAAGGTTTCGCGTGCCAGTAATACATTTAAACATTTTTAGAAGGTCTCTTTCTATAAGTCTATAATATATAACTAAACTATTGTTGTATGTAAAGTAAATAAGGTTTTTAAAATGTTTAAGAAGCATCATTTAAAATTAAATTAAAATGCAGAGCCCCCCGGACCGGTGGCCAGGACCCGGTCAGTGTGAGTGCCACTGAAAATCAGCTTGCGTGCCACCTTCCTATAGTTTCTATAGTTTCCATTGACCTCTAAAAATTGAGCCAGTAGGTTTCTTAACTTTAAGCACCCTACTCTGAAAATTTTGGCTATTACTCAATAGAAAACTTCAGTAATTATTGCAGTTTAATTTAATGTTTAAGTATTGTACTTTATAGTTTTCCTTAAATGAAGTAATTAGATGGAGCTGCCTTGATTTATACATCAGTTAAGGAAGAAAAGAACCTTGACTTACTGTATAAGTACATTGTACATAAAACATATGGTTTTCACTTTACCACACCCGCCTTAGTGGTGGAAAAGGATGCAGTCTTTATGTAAGTTGATGTAAGAAATATATTTTTCAAACTTTTTGTTTCTGTCTGATGCTCTTATCACTGAAATGTTGTATTTCCTTATGAACACAAGTGAAACTTGTACACTCCAAGCTTTAGTGCATTTAACTCTTCAACTGAAAATAAAATCGCCTCTGGGATGTGAAATACTCTGTTCTAATGTGTGCAATTTAAATTTGTTAAAGTAGAATGAAAAATTCTTTCCACATAAACAATTCATCATTAGCTCCATAATAGCGCGCGCGCTCTCTCTCTCTCTCTCGCTCTCGCGCTCCCCCCCCCATATAATTGTCTCATTCTGTGAAATACTTCCATATCTGGTTAGAAGTCTGCCTTCCAAAACCATATTTCACAAAAAAAGAATAATTTGAATCATTTACTTAAATGTACTTTCCATACATAACTAAAGGGCTAAAGATAATTAATTGAAAAGGTTGTTTAATTGTAGGAGCATTTTATACTATAACTTATTGAAATGAAGTAAATTTGTAAAGAATCTAATATCTAATAGTCACATTCAGCATGCTGGAAGGAAGTTGGAAACACCATTTTAGACTGATTCTCCAGCAAGCACTTTCTGGGTTTTAAGAAAAAAAAAATTGTGCTTGCATTGTTTTAGTGCTCAGTGCCTAGATCAATTATAGTCTGACATTCTTGTGTTCCACAATAGCTTAAAAAAGCATAGTGGCTATACGTCTATTTACCTGGAATGATAATGCCATCTCAACATCTTGGTAAGCATAGCCTGTGTTTTCAGAGTGAGGACCTCTCAATGACATGATACTACTGTATTTCCTCTGTATTTCCTCTGTAACAGTTTTATGGTAATACGATTACTTGCTTAAATATGCATGCGCTGTGCCAACAATCTTTTGAATCTAAAAAAGCAAACCTTGCCCTAAAACTTTTTTTTCCTATAGACCTGCTGGTTGGGACAATGAAAAGAAAATTGCTATTTTACATGAAAACTTCACAACGGTGAAACCAGAAGATGCATATGAAGACTTCATTGTAAAACCTCCAGTAAGAAAGGTACAAGAGAGTTAATTTTTGAAGTTCAGTGTAAAGAAACTACAAATCACTTCACTATAATTGGATGGTTGATATTGACAATTAATAATATAGAACTTCAGCTCGTACAATAATATGCTTTTCTCTCAATGTTAAACCACTTTTGAAGTAGTGGCATACATTCTCTAGTGGTCTAGGGCAGGGGTTCTTAATAGGGCTGTTGATTAATTGCAGTTAACTCAAAAAAAATTACCATATATACTTGTTCATAAGCCAAATTTTTTTAGTAAAAAAAAGGGAAGCATCAGAGTACGGGGTTGGCTTATGAACGGGTATACAGAGGGAGAGCTGGAACACTTTTCTCTCCTCTTCTTCCCCCCCCCCCCCCCGCCTCCCCCCAACAGAGGTGGCAAGGAGATGCAGCAGAGCCAGAAGGGAAGAAGCAGGGCCAGAGTCTCTCCTCTTCTGACCATGCTGCTCTCCCTGCAGCCTCCAAAGCAGCTGCAGCTTCGAGGCTGGCAGGCTGTAGCCACGCCGCCTGGCCTGCCACAGCAGGCTGCGGACAGGCCAGAGACATCCTCCCCTGGCCCGCCCCAAGTAAGGTGAGAAGGGATGGGATGCGGAGAGTGTGGGGATCCCGGGCTAGGAGCAGGTAGGGGTTACATGGGGAGGGGTCATGTGGGGAGGTCCTGGGTTAGGGGTGGGGTCATCTGGGAGGTGGTCTAGGTATTTTTCATTAGTGTCATAATGTTACTTTTCAATACTTTTTAACATTAACATTAATCGCAGCCCCCAAAATATTAATTTTACCTAAAATTCTAACTTCAGATGATATGCACATGCAAAGATCACATTGAGTCCATAATTTGAGTCCTACAGAAGGGCCCCTATTTATTCTATTACTTGTTTTAAATTATCACCAAAATATATTCTGTACTACAAAATTCTATTTGTAGAGTAGATGTGGAGCACAATCTAGGAGTACAAATAAATAGTCTGTAGACTGCTAATTGTCTGGACCATGGTCAGGTAACTTATTACCGATCGAGGAAGAGTGCATTCTTTTCTAATGGGGCTGGAGTAGAGTAAGTAATATGTAAAACCCTTAAATGCTATTTCAGTCCATATTTGACAACTCCCCAGGGTTTGTTTACCTTTTGTCTTGCGTGTTTGCAGTCCCATCTAAAATCCTGGTAAATTGGGAAAGAAAAGACGAGTGGGAACATTTGAAGACACTTGTGGGGAGAAAGGAGGAGAGGGGAATGGGCTTATTGTTCTCCCTTAAAGATGCTAAAGATATAGCACACCACTGGCAACTCTTTTTTTAGGTGGGGGCATCTATTGCTCTGTTGGAGTGATGGGAGAGGCAGCCCTCCAAATTTCAGGCAACCATTCTCTTTGAACATCAAACCTTTGCCGTCTTCAGTAAATTTTAATATGAATATTATTTATCAAATATGTATACAGCCCACTGCCAGTTCCTCATTATCCAGGGAATTGTCCTCAGAAAATATTTTTTTGCAACTATGCCAGGCCAGTCATTCTGAACCCAAAGCTTTTACTGGAAGTAGTTTCATTGCTGCTTAAAGTGGTAGAGATATCTATTAAAAATATAAAAGCAGCACGTCTTTATTGTAGTCTAATGTACTCGGCAAGTGACTGTTCAGTTCTGATGGGTTCAACTGCCCATCAGAACTCTAGTGAAATGCATCTGCACCATAGGTGCTGGTGTGGATGCTGAGCAGTGAAGCCGCTAATTGGCTTCACTGTTTAGGAATATGCATGAAATAGTTTGCTTCAGATATTAAAAAGCTGATGGTATTTGATGGAAGATCAAATATTTGCATGTAAATACAGCACTGAGCTAGTTCAATACTCTCCTTTCTTGAAAGGACAAAACCACTTAAAATATTTCTACAGCTGTGCCTATTTAACCAGCAAAAGCATGGATTAGGGATGCATATACATGTTTGTTCTTGAAGTTTACACGGGATCAGTATCAAATCCTGTCACTGTTATTTTACACTTGTTAACTATTTAAAAAAAAAAAAAGCTATAATCTTGGTCCTGCGTTTCCTTAAGGGTAACTGCTGCAAAAGTGTCCCTCCTTTTGAAAGCCAGACAGAAGGACATAGCAAACCTACTGCCCAGTTAGTAGCAATTCTGCACCTGAAATAAGCCACACGTCATAGAATGGATGTAAAAGATTGAATGGATATAAGAAGTTGAAAGGCGTTGAAGTTAGGCTTTTGTTTTTATATGCTGCTGTAATTGTTTATAGCTTGGGTGACCACTTTGTTTCTAAAGAGAAATGCATTGTTCAACAGTTAGTCCATGAGAAAGAGTTGGCAGCAGAAGATGAGCAAGTGTTTCTTATGAAGCAGCAGGTAAGAATGTGAAAATGAAACTATTTGAAATGAAAGATTACTTAAATAAACAATGCTTCACTTTGAACTTTTCAGTGTTATATGAAGTTTAGGGCAAGGTACATTGTTTTTAATATTTCATTTTTGAGTGGGTAGCCATTATTCTATTTTGCAGATTAAAATGAAATAATAAAACTTTGAGTGCATAAGAAATGTCCATTTTTATTTTACTTCCCTGCATATGAATAGAAAGTATAGCCACCATTTTCAAACTTGGAATACCTGTTAGTTGAGAGTGAGTGCCTTTGAGAAGCCAGGAGGAGCTGGGGATACTCAGCACTCTTGAAAAATAAGGCCACTTTTTGATGCTGAAGTATGATATGGTTGCCTAATTTTGGGCAATCAAGTTGGAAAATGTGTTTGTGTCTTCTAAAATGGAATCCTATAACCTTTTTGGATGTTTGCCATAACTGAAAATATTAGGTGTACCTTAAGCTTGGCTGTGAATGGGTGTGGCGTGCTGGGATTACATTGGCATATTTTCCCGAAAATACCAGACAGGTACAAATGAATACTAATTTATACAGCAGAGAAGAAAAATAAATGTTATTAACATAGTAGCAGAAGTAATGGCAGAATGTTTGAAATTGGCTACCCAGATATGTAAACCCTAAAAGTGAGGTGAAATTGTTTTGTACTTCAATAATAATGCAGTAGCCAACCTCCCAATTAAAATGTCTCATTCATCACAGGCTTAAATATACAAGCAACACTCTGGCATGAGCTTTCAAGGTGTTAGGCGTGAATAAAGCCAGCCTCCAGACTGGTAATAAATATATACAGTAAAGAAATGAGAACATACCAGTGCCTTACAGTTATATGTGTTTGGGTGGACGTGCTTGAGAGGCTCTAAACTGAGTTCTAAGGAATGTTATAGGTTAAGATTGAGATGCTTTAGTGAAACTGTGTAAGGAAGCTCTTGTGTATTTATCACACAGTATTTAGTTTTTTTAATTGTAGTGCCCTCTATTGGTAAAATTTGGAAATGTATCTAAATGTTGTTACAGATTGACCATGTGTTAATTTAACCAAAGTCTGCTTCCCTGCTTTTATTTTGAAAAGTGTGTAGTTTTGCTGAGGTATATTTACAAATCACTGTACTGTCTTTGCAGTCTTTACTTGCCAAGCAGCCAGCCACGCCTACAAGAGCATCAGTAAGTATACACTAGTAGCCTCTCAAGAAAGGGGGGCGGCTTTTCCTAGACTAGGAAGCTATTAATTGGTCTATAAACAAGGTACAGACTAGAGCTCCTTCTCTGAATAACCAAAAATGAGCCCTCCTTCATAGTGCATGGTTCTAATTTGTGTGGGGCATAGCGTGCAGTTCATAAATGCAATCATGACCTAATTTAAAAAAAAAAAAAAACTTCCAGTGTCACGGAAATTGTAAAGTGTCTGTAGGTATTCACATGTCATGTGACAGAATGGTTTTAACAAATAATTGTGGAAACATGGCATTAAATAATCTGGAAATTGGGGATGAGTTGAATTTAGAATGTGCTGTGGTAATTATCGTGTATATTCATGCAGAGGCACTCTCTCCCAAAATTGGCTCTTGTAGCTGATAATTTTTCAGGGTAAAAGTGTATATACATCACAGTATCAAAAAAGGTAAAAGTGGGAGCTTTGTTTGTAGTGCAATATTTATAGATGGTCATAAATTAATCTGTTAATTCACTTACTTGGATTTGGACTGTTTTTATCTAAGGAATCTCCTGCAAGAGGACCTGCAGGATCCCCAAGAACCCAAGGCAGAGCTGGTCCTGTCAATGTACCTAGTGCCTCACCAATAACATCAGTTAAGAAACCAGATCCAAATATTAAAAGTATGCATTACTACTTTGGTATTTTACCAGGCATTTTTTGTTTCCCTTTAAAAGGGGAAAAAAATATTATTTCCTGATTAAACCTGTGTACATTGGTTTTGAGATTGATTCACTGATACTTTATGCTTCGTGCGACTCACACGAAGATGTCAAATCCTTTGAATTCCAATTTGTCTTCTGAGACACTCATTGCTTCAGGTAGCACTGCACTGTTGTCTAGCTGGTCAAAGTTCAAGTACACCTCTACCCCGCTATAACACGACCCGATATAGCACGAATTCGGATATAACTCGGTAAAGCAGCGCTCTGGGAGGGTGGGGCTGTGCAAGCTTGATATAATGCGGTTTCACCTATAATGTGGTGAAGTAGGAAGCAGAGTTGTCCTCACACAATATCTTGTTGCATCCAAGTCCTGAAAGCATGTAGCCAAACTGAGAATAGTAGTTAACTCGGAGAAGCAAAGCCCAGGTTATGTAGAGCAGAGCATACTGAAGAGATAAGGGAAATGCTTCCTAAACATTTTAATAAATAAAACAGATCAGAGAAACATTGAAGCTACTACTTATTTAAATTTGTTTGAGCTTTAAAGACTCTCAATTAAATGTTATAACTAAAAAATGAAGAGTACCCAGGATAAAAGTTTTTATGCAAGATTTGTAGGATTTGGCCAAAGTACACAGAGAAGCGTTCAAATGCAGAAGGTGAATTCATAACAAACTAAAGCTTTGTCTAAACACAAATGTTCACCATTGCAACTAAATTGGTTTTAATTCATATATGTTGTAGTTTCAGTGCAGATCTGTGTGTAGACACTCTTATTTTGGGATATGTCCTATTTTGATTTATCAATTTTTAGCAACTTAAGCATAATTAAAATAGGACACTTTTATTACAAAACAAGTGTCCATGCACTCACTTGCACTGAAATAACAAAAGGTATGAATTAAAGGTGGTTTAGGCTTTGTCTAGGATATAAAGGAGCGGTGTTGGCACATTGGCTAATGCATTCTAAAAGCCTAGTGAAGACAAGGCTGTGGAGCCGTCAAGATGTGTTAGGCTGTTTGAATGAAACCCTGGTGATAGTGTAGCTTTAACATGCTTAACACGTATTATTAGGCTTACATGTTCACACTATATCTTCATATTTTTTGTCCTGCATACTACGTGTGGGAAGTTGATTTCATATAACTCTGGCTATATTAGCCGTTATTAGTTATATTTTTGGTCTAGATATCTGACTTATTTTTACTTACTGTTGTAACAGTCGTGCTTTTTGCTACTGTGAATACTCAAGAGCCTAGCAACTGGTGAGCTTGTTTGTTTGCCTCTTTAAAATCAAATATATGGGGGCGGGGGATGAAAACTGAGCAGTTCAGTCTTAATTTTCAACACTCCATTTATAGCATTAATATTAAATTGACACTAGCTAGCTGAAGATTTCAAGACACATCTGCATTATATATAGCTTGGCATACAAAACTTACTGAAAACTCTCCACAGAAATTCCACTCCTGTTTTAGAATGAGGCTGAAGAACGGCAGCTGAAATATTAGGACAGTTAATTTGCTAACAAATCTTTAGGTAAACCTGGTGTGCAGACACCATCTAGTCCATGAGACTTACATTTCCCATCTAGACAAGGAAAAGCTGAAGCACATAGATTTAGGTTGAAATTCTTTGCTGCACCTTTAAGAGGCTCAGCACAGAAGGCACAGTCAGGGAGAAACAAGGTGCCTTAAGCCACCCTTACACCTGGGGATTCTGGGCTACTTCAGGAGCTCGTGCATCCCAGAATCCTCCTTGGCAATCTATGCTACAGCGCTGTCCCTACATGCCTCCTGTGCCAGAGTGCAAATATGTGTGGAGACGGTAAAGGAGGAACTAGCAGCAAATAGGGGCTGGATAAGTGAGACAGTCTGTCCCATACTTGAGATTTTTCTCTTTTGGCTAGTGTGTGTGTAACATGTTTTTCCTAACACTTAGAGAAATGTAGGTATACGTATGTTTTAGAATTTATGATTTCAGAAAAGTAATAAGTTATTATTTGTTTTTTAATTAGACAATGCTGCAAGTGAAGGTGTGTTGGCTAGCTTCTTTAACAGTCTGTTGAGTAAAAAGACTGGCCCTCCTGGGAGTCCTGGAGCTGGAGGAGTGCAGACCACAGCCAAAAAATCAGGTATTGAAAATCTGTTGTTTTTGCAGGATGTCTTGCATGTTTTTTAATGTTTTATTTGGACCACATTTAAATCAACGTGCTTATCATTTAAGCTGATCAGTCAAATAACAGAACTTGAGGGATATGATATGGAGCCAGAATAAAAAGTCTCTTCTTACAGGTTTGCAGACTTTGGGGTTGCTATTAAACTTGCTATAGCTTGACTCTTTTAATGAAGTTGCACTGCTGGGAAATAAACAGCATTGAGCCTTGATTGTATTCAGAAGATATTAATCTACCTTGTAATTTAAACTTTATTTCTGAATTCTATCTATGTGGCACTTCGCTACTACTTACCTGAGAGGAAGAAATTTAGCTTATTTGTTTTAGGCTGCTGTTTCCAATCAAATCCCTAAAATCTCTCTGGCATTCAAGTTTAAAATTAATATATAGCAACTAATATGAAGGAATGTCTTAAAGCTGCAGTAATAAGTGTTTAATTAAAGTATCATCAAAAGCAGTTGTCAGCTTTGATCAAAGACTCAATCAGACATATGTAGTTGTGGCTCTAATGAGCAGTTATAGTAGGTTAAAGGAACACACAAGTTAAACCTTCAGGATTTTTGGCACCTACACCATAAAAATGAACTAATTCAGTTTTCTAATATACATAGTTGCATCATAATTCCACCCAAAAGGCAGCTCCGAAGATTACCTCCCTTTACTGCTGCTCTAACCATGTCACCTTTCAACTTTGATATTGGCTTCCTCTCTTCTTTTTCCATTAAATTCATGCTTCTATGTACTTTGAAAACCTATTCGTTCTGCTGTGGATAAATATATGGCTCCTGTTTGTTTTTTTCAAATTTCTCAAGTCACTCAGTATTACCACGGGTTTAAATCCTGAGAGGGCTGACTAAGCCCCAAACTTCCTGAACTTAAACACACACAAAAAAAAAAAAAGAAAAAAAAAATGTAGTCACTGAGATACCCATATGATAGCTGTAATAAAGGAACTAGAATAGAATATTTATCATGGAGTAGGGGCATGTAAAAATTCAAAGCCCCCCCCCATATTATTTTCCATCTTCTCATAGCTCAAATGGTTGTGAGGATTTTGCTCAAAAATTAAAACAAAAAACCTTCAGGCAGAGATTGAGCGTAAAATATTTCAGTTCAAATGATGTATACTTTGTAAAGTTTTATATGAAGGAAAAAAAAAGTAAAATGGAAACTTCTTGAAAACTCGATCCAGAGGGCATTATTAGGCACTAGCTATAAAATAAACATTGTCAACAGTTATATATATATGGGTGGATAGTGTAAAAGTAAAATGTATGTTAGTACATTATGTAGCAGAAGTGGGTGTTAAACCTAAAATAAATAGCTTTTTGAAAATGGCACAATGGACTTTCCATCACAAGAAAAATCTTACCTCCACTCTGACAGTATGTGCTCTTGATTCTATTCAAGCAGCACAAAATTAAACTTTCAGCGAAGGTAAGAGCTCCTAATAACATTGGTTTGTGAGGCAGTGAAGTTGAGGATATGGGGAAAGCTCAAGATATGGTCCTTGAGGAGCATATCTTGAAATGACACTGACTGTTGGTCGGATTAGAAAGTGTGTTATTCTGTGGCACCCTATTCTACACTAATAAACATGCTAAAGTACTCTTGGTGTAGTGATTTTCGGGTGCCCAACCTGAAAACCCCTTCAAGGGGTCTAATTTTCAGAAGAGGGATTCTCAGTACTTTCTGAAAGTCAAGACACTTTATAGTGCCTCAAGTTGGGTACCACAAATCACTAGTTGCTAAAATATAGACAAAGATTTTCTCCAGGCAGTTTTGTTGAACTACTTCACATCACAGCAATCAGATTTGTTTAGAGTAGTTCACTTATTTTAATCAAAGTTGCAATTAAGTGACAGTGTAAAATGTCAGAACTCTTACTTTCTTCAGTACATCTGTTTCAGTAGTAAACTTATTCCCAATGCATTGTTTGAAGAGATCCGTCAGTGTTACCTTTCAGTGGGAGGAATTATAGGGTTATGTCTTGGGTTGAGAAAAATGCCACAGATGTCAGTCCGTCAGGATGGTTTTGAGTTGTATTATTTTCCAAAACTTTTTTCAGCTCATGTTTGAAAGAAGTTCCTCACTTCGGCAGATGCTGCTCATACAGTCTTTGCCTCCCTTCCATGCAGCCAGCTCCTGGCATATCTTATTTACTTTTTGATGTCTTCACACGTAGGCCTAGTTCTGTTTTGTGAGTAGGGTTTTTGTGCCTTTGTAACTCAAAGGTGTTAATAGGATGCAAGAAAAATGGGCTTTGTGTTAATATTTGAGTGTACGCAAACTAATTTGAAAATAAGTACTGTTCGAACAGATGCTTCAGTACTCGTACTGCTGATAAGAATATTGCTAAGGGATTTCAACTTGAGTTTGTATTTTAGCCCTTTGAAAAAATTAAAGATAGCTGTTTTTAACTTGGTCATGCCTTTGTACTTTGGAAAAAATGCTTAAATCTCTGAGCAGTCATACCTTGCCACTTAATGTTTTCAGCATGTACCCTGGGAAAAAAATCACCTAATATTTCACACACATCTCTGAGCTGAAAAACAGATGCTTGTTAAATTCTTTGGCTATGAAAAAAAGACTATTGGAGGAAGCTGTACATAGTTATATAATCTATTTTTTTATTTTGAGTGCCTGTCTCAAAACCTTGCTTTTATACCGTAGCATTTGTGTAGTTTAACTTGAAAAAATATTATGTCATATACAAGTCCATATTCAGACAGTGATAAACCAGGATACAAACAGGCTAACAAATGAATATTAATTCATATATTAAGCATAAAGAGAGAAGAAAATAAAACTAACTACAAATTGCTAGTGATCTGTCTATAACTGAACTGAATACTAATCCTAATGCATAAAAATCAGAAGGGTAAAATCTCCCATTTGTACAGCTACTCGAAAGTATCTGTTGATTTTAATTAATGAATGCATCATATTTAAATTCTAACACTTCATGCGGTATTAAAGAATCTGCATTTTTCCCGTTTTTCTTTGAGGGGCACAAATTGCACAATATGAATTAAACTTTTGATTCCTGAGAGAGATCAATACAGTAAATAATGAAGGAAACAATGTGTGATTAAAACCAAAGTAACAACACTTTGTAGCAAGTGCCACATATATCATTATTTTTTTTCTTGTGCAACTTATTAAATACTTAAAGATTTCCATATAAAATACTCTTCGATATGACAGACATACTATGATCATCCTAATGATGGAAGAATTGTTTACTTATTAGTTTTTTGGAGGAAACATCTTAACATGATTGCAGTTAAAATTTCAGTTGTCATAACAATGTACATCATCAGACATACTTAAATGCTGAATTATACAGCAGTCTCGCTTTTATTTTAAGGCCTAATGTATTTCTCAGTGAAGTTATTAGGAGTCTTTCTATACTCATCAATTGATAATTGGATCAGGCACTATGAAGAAGGATGAAATAATGAGAAGTTAAATAAAATACCAACAGAAACAATTACTATAAATATTTGTGCTGCTGATATTTCAAACAATGCATTTCAACTATATTACTTACTATTTGTCCTTTTCTCTTTAGGGCAAAAGACTGTTTTGACAAATGTTCAAGAAGAACTGGATAGAATGACTCGCAAGCCCGATTCCATGGTAACAGCAAACTCTCCAACAGAGAATGAAGCTTGATAGCGCTTAAAAAATGTATCTGTAAATGACCAAATAACTATGTATATTGATCTGATAAGACCAGGATTTTTCTGCTATGGCAGATGCTATAAGTTTTCTTGGGGCAGGGGAAATGAACTTAAAACTTCATTGGCTTGTCCCGGTATAAAGTGCACATTCAGGAAGTTTGCATATAAAATCCCTCTGTATAAGATAACCATTTAGAGTTTATATAGGGCAATTCTCTTGATTTTGGAGATAAGCAGGTACATCAGCAGCTGAATTTCTTGTTATGAAGAGCACAGAGAAGCAAAATGCAGAATACCTTTTGCAATACTACTACTGACTGCACACAAAGCAAGAAAGACATGAAATCCCTTTTCAGAGTTACTGGAATTGGCCATTTGTATGTTAGCAAACACATTGGTGTACTTGGAAAGGTGGTGATACAGCACAGCATTAATTAGATGGAGGAGAGAGGAATGCAGGTAGGAAATGCAGCACTGGTAGGGGGACGCAAGGTTTGGCTCAGTAGGAATAAAGAATGCTGACTGGACTGGAGAGGGAACACAGTTACTAAATCCTGTGGTCAACATAGGGCAAATAATCACTGTTTTAAAAGACTTCTTAAAATTAGAGAGTTTCCAAGCCAAACACTAAGCATCATGGGAATTATTCTTGTTATAAATTGCGTCTTTAACAAAAGATGTATAAAATGGGGGCATGCCCTTTTTGGTATAGCTAACACAGGGAGAAACTACAACTTGCTTAGATCCAAGTGCCTGGCACGAAGTGTGATGTCTTTAGAAGGTGCTTGAACTTATTGTGCACTGTAGTACAAACAGTCACTGTTTGGTTTTATTTTAAAATCAGTAGTTTTAACAATTGTATTTAATTTCAAATCCTGTTTTCTGATTGCTCCTGCCTTGTTTTTTTTAAATGCCAAGAGGCTAGCCTAAGAGTGATGGGTGACATATCATTTTCTCATAATGAAATGTGCTACAGAATACTCTAATACTTCTTGTTTGTAATTAAACAATGGCTACCAAGCTCAGACTGATTCCTGCCTTATACCTATGGAAGTTTTATAGACTTTCAAGGTTCTTATTCCAGCCATGTAGGCTGCAATCTGCAGCAGACTGTCCAATTCTAACAATAAATTGAAGAGTATGAATGTGTACACTGAAGAATATAGAACCAGTGACTGTTCAGTTTGTATTTTTCCCTAAATGTAGCATTTTCATATGGAAAGTTGCAGTTGTCCCCTGTTGCTATATGGAGTAGTGTTCTTGGTCATGTAAAACACTTCTTCAGTTACTGAAATGGCACTTTGATTTTATCACGGTATATTTGTTTTACACATAAACACTACCATAAATGAACTGTATCAAGCATATTCTGTGCTTTGAAGGGAAAAAAACCACAATTTGAATTATACAGAGTTTCCTTTTTATTGATATGAACTTGTTTCTTGTACTAAATCTGATGTCTGGATATAGCTTCCCTAATATATATCATTACTTAAATATACAGAATTAGATTGACCATTAACACAGTCCTGGACATAACTTCAAATCCTATGTTAAATCAAGAGGCTGGCTTTTTCCTGTTTCTGTATGTCTGTCTAAACATTATCTAGAAAGCTAAGAGTATTTACTTGCCTCTTTGACAAACATTAACATAAAAGCATGTTACTTGTGCCAGTTTTATTCTTGAAAATATATTATATTTTTTCCATTTTTTTTACTTTTTTAATGTTATGACCTTGAGTTACACATTTGTCTAAATGGTTGAAAACTGAGAGGCTGTGGACAGCAGATAGGTTGTGTGGTTGTACTGCCTGGTGTAACAGGTGCCAGTGACAAGATTAAGTTTAAAAAAAAAAAATCCTGTTATCACACCAGAAGAAGCAATTGCATACTGTCCTTGTGATATTGAGATTGGGGAATAAAACATCAAAAGCAAGACATGTACATTGAAAAAGCATGCGTTTCTAATGGTATACAGCTGTAATGAAACCTGTGCAAAACTGCATATTTGTATTAATGTTTTGTCATTTGAACTGATAAGCACTTTCTGGATCAGTATGGCTAAAAGTTACAATTTAAGTATAATTTGTTAGATCTACTAAAACTGAGCAAAAGCCAGTAACGTATTATACAATTTGTCAGTTGTGTAAAGAGATGCTGCTGACAAAACAGAAGTTTGATTTCCAGTTCTTCATTGCAAGTCAATGCTCCTAGTTTTATTGGAAGAAAGTTGTAAGTAATGTAGTGTCCACTGTTTGCCAAAGTCTAGCAACTTTGGAGAGCTGCACAGTTGTTTTTCTGGTGTTTTCTAGCATTGGAACCAAAGGCCAAACTGCAAACAGCCTTTACATTTTAAAATAAAATTAATTTTATTTGCAGGATACACTTGTATGGTAGACTGTTAAAACTATTGTATGACTATTTATATGCATTATAGTGATTGCATCTACTGTTCTGTTTAAACTTAAGAAAATAAAATAACTTATCAACTTGAAGATAAGGCAAGTATAAAGGTTAAGGATTGGCCCTCCATAAAAATGCTATGGTTATGCTGCTTGATTTTAAGTTTGCACTTTTTTATTGGCGTTTTAGAAACTGTTTAAACTGAACAGAATTTGTCATATTTTATTTAATTTAACTACATTGAAGGTGACTGCTCTGTACATCATGAACTTAACAATATACATGCTGTAAATGAAAGTTAACTGTCCTGTATACTAAGTTTATTGATGTTTTTTAACTTACAGTTAGGACTGCAGATGTATCAAACACAAACCTTAGTCCAGTTGTATGGCTTTAACCCGGTGCAGTATGCAGTCATGTGGAATCTTGCTTTCTAGTGCTGGCAAAAATGAGGACATGTCTTTAGTTACTGGCTTCAATAAACACGAATCCAGACTGCTTAAAATGTTGTGCCTTTTTTATTAAAGACAAATTCTAGTACTTTTTTGGAGGAGGCAGAATCTTAAGGCATGTAGGTAACAGCAGGCATGACTGACTCATAGCTGAGAAACGTCACTGGCTTTATTATCGAAGGGTCCCATTGCAGATCTTACTCATGCAAAAGCTGCACTGAATTTAGTGGATAAGGCCATGGCTATACTACGCATTTTTGCTATGTTGTGATCCCTGACCAACATAGCTGGGCAGGTTTTGCCAGTATAGCTTATTTTGGTCGGGGGGTGCGGGAGAGGGGCTGGAATAAGCAAAAGCAGTTTGTCAGTATAACCTGCTGCATCCACACTAAGTGCTTTGCCAGTATAGTATACCATTATAGCTATACTAGCAAAGCATTCCAAGTGTAGACTTGGCCTTAGGTTTGCAGGACTAGAACCCAAGTTACTAGGGGTTAAAGTAAGGAGCTGCAGGGGCACGGCAGTTCACCAGTCTCTGCTAAAAGCAGTGAGGAACTCCCCTTCCTTTCATTGTCTTGAGCAAGCAGGGCTCCACCACAACTCCCTCTCCTGGGCTGATATGGTGAGAGCTGCCCCTCCAATCTACTAAAAGTTGATTTCGTTTTGGCTTCAGTGCATACCCTTTCTTACTTGATTTCCTATGCTTAAAGAATTCAGTATTCTTTAAGAAATCTGGCTTTTATACCTTTTATACCTTAGACACCTGTTCCATTATTTGTCACTTACCAAAATTCTGGTTATTCCAACATTAATCCAAGATTTCTTGGGTCATTTTCCCATTAAAACAGCTGTCTTCCACACCAAGTTTGATGGGTTTCTACAATAGAGTTTTTGCTGAATTCAATCCTTATGAAGCCCTGTGCAGCAATAATACGAGTTATTGATTATAGAGGATAAACCTAAGCATGTCTCACTTTTAATTTTAGTTCATTAATGTACAGTAAAGAATGTAGCACAGCAAACCGTGAAAAGAAATGGGCTAAACCAATAAGGTGAAATTTAGAAAACGTGAACTGTTTATTAGCAGTAAGAGAATTACCCAATATGTTCATTCTTGTGCACAGAACTTTGTACTATAGGGAACTAGAAGAGTTTTCCATTTCCTGCTGCAGCATCACTGAAGTTCCAGTTTTCAAAAGGAGCATGAAAACACTTGCAAAAAAGGAAGAATGCCCGTATCATGCCTGTTACCTTGCTGCTGTTGATCAGTATCATACTCTGAGCATAAAGAAGCAGTTTTCCCCATGCTAACCACAGTTTGAAAAAGAAATGTCTCAGCCTGGCAAATGGCAGGAGTGTCTTCACTGAAGAGACAAGGTGAGTGAGATAATATCTTTTATTGGACCAACTTCTGTTGGTGAGAGAGACAGGGTTTCGAGCTTAGACAGCTGTTTAGGTCTGGGAAGTGAACTTTCAGTGTCACAGCTAATAGAAGGTTGAACAGATTGCTGAGCATAAGCAGTTAACACATTTCAAAGGTGGAATGGTCCGTTAACACCCCTCCAGTCAGAGGGGGAAAAGAAAAGAAAAAAAGCTGAGGGGAGGGGTTAAGTAGGTTACAGATCGTTGTAATAAGCCATACACCCAGTGTGTCTATTCAGTTCATACACAGGAGCAGTGGCTTCTACTGAACACTTCCAGACTGTCTGTTTTAACTCCTGTATTCTCATCCAGACAAAGCCAAACCTCAGTGTTTTTACTTCCTCTAATACATTAAAAATCTTAATCAACTTTTTACTCTAATTATTCATGTTCACTTACTGATTTTTTTTTTCTTGCTGATCATAGGAAAAATGTCTCCAGGAAAGAACATTTGTCTGATAGAGAATGTAGTTGGAAATAGGCAAAATTTTCAATAACCATCAAATTGATAAAGAAACAATTTGCCAGACCCCAAAAGACAACTGAAAAATAACATTCAGATTAAGGTTTCATCAAGGTTTTTAGAACAAATAAGGTATTCATCAGCTAATGTGGGGTTTGGCAGTCAAGTAAAACATTACTGCAGTCAGTATTAGCTGTACAGGAGTAGAATCTGCTCTGTGAGCTGGCTATCCGACTGTTGCTCAAGCCCATCATTAAACTCGGGCCACTACACAGCCAAGAGCATCGAAGCAGTGAGGAGCTGCCTCCTCCCACTGCAGAAGGAGATCTCTGCAGATCATACAGGGGACTTGAAACTCCCAGCAGCTGCTAGCTTTGCGTGTGCATAAGGCTGGCTCTGACTTTTGCTTTTAGTTTTAATTATTTTTGCAGCTGTAACTCTTGATTCTTGAATATAACCTGTTTAATATGAGAAATGAGTATTTGTTCAAGAGAAATTCCAATGATATCTAAAGTGTGAAGTTTACCAGATTTATGATCCACCATTGCATATGCACTCTTAAAAACTGACAGATTGTACAGTGAGGGGCAAAGATCAGATTTACATTAATCTTTATATAATTTTATTTACTGTGGTAGAAAAATAGACATTCTAAAAAGAACCTTGAAGCATAGAAATATGTTTGGCACTGAATATGATGTAAGAATATAATGCAGATAGCCACTGACCTAAATTGCTTACAGTCTAAAAGACAGCAGGGAAGAAGGGTCACATAAGGAAATTTAGAGGGGAGGCACACAGAACATGGTGTAAACAAACACGCAGCTTAACACACAGCTATAATTCACTTCCTATATTTTAGGATTAAAAAAATTAATCGCACTGTTAATTGAATAGCATTCATTTAAATATTTTTGGATGTTTTCTACATTTTCAGATGTATTGATTTCAATTACAACATGGAATACAAAGTATACAGTACTCACTTTATATTTGCACTGTAAAAAACAAAATAAATAGTATTTTTCAATTCACCTAATACAAGTAGTGCAGTGCAATCACTTTATCATGAAAGTTGAACTTACAAATGTAGAATTATGTACAAAAACAACCTTCATTCAAAAATAAAACAATCAAACTTTAGAGCCTACAAGTCCACTTGGTCCTACTTCTTATTCAGCCAGTCGCTCAGACATACAAGTTTGTTCACATTTGCAGGAGTCATTGCTGCCCGCTTCTTGTTTACGTCACCTGAAAGTGAGAACAGGCGTTCTCATGGCAGTGTTGTAGTCTGCATCGCAAGATATTTACATGCCAGATGCGCTAAAGATTAGTATATCCCTTCATGCTTCAACCACCATCCCAGGAGACATGCGTCCATGCTGATGATGGGTTCTACTCGATAACAATCCAAACAGTGTGGACCGACACATGTTCATTTTCATTATCTGCGTCAGATGCCACCAGAAGAAGGTTGATTTTCCTTTTTGGTGGTTGGGGTTCTATAAAAGCTGTGTAGCGTAGACATTCCCTTAGATAAGTTCATGATGTCTATCAAGGGCTATTAGCCAAGATGGTCAGGGATGTAACCAGTGTTCCCTCTAATTTTTTATGTCCATATGCAGAATGAATTTAATTATGTTCACCAATATGGAGGTGATGTGTGACACATCACCGTCATATTGGTGCACATAACAAAATTATGTGGTGGGTTGGGGTCAAGGAATTCGGAGTGTGGGAGGGGGCTCACGGCTGGGATAGAGGGTTGGGGGTATGGGGTGAGGGCTCTGAGGTGTTGCCAGGGATATGGGGTACGGGGTGCGAAGGGGGCACAGGATTGGGGGGCAGGCTCTGGGGTGGGGCCATGGGTGTGGGAGGCAGGATGTAATGTGGGGAGAGGATTCCCCCAGCCCTCTCGCCCCAGCAGCTCAGAGCCACGTGAGAGGCACCTCCTGGGCTGGGCCAAGGGAGGGGCTCCTGTCCCCGGCTGCCCTGGTGCGCTTGGGCTGGGCTGAGGGAGGAGCTCCTCTCCCCACCAGCCTGCACTGCCCTTATGTCAGTATAAAGATATGCAGTTGCATAAATGCTCACAGGAGTGTGTCATGAGATTGTAAACTCTTTGGGAAAGAGATAGAACATACAAGCAAAGGGTTCAGGGGGCCGGGCACTTGGTTTGTTAGATCCATAGCACCCCCAGAACCAGAGGCTTTTTTGTGTGGCGTGAGGGGAAGTGATAGAAGGGGGTGAGTTAATAGGATGATGGAGAAGGAAAAGAGGAAAACTAGGAATCCCTGAAGGGGAGGATGGAGATGGTCATGGAGGCAGGGAGAGTGGGGCAAGCACCACAGTGACTGAGGGAGGGAGGCACACAAAGCAAGCCGCCAGCTATTTACACATTTGAGGAATATAGGATTTGCCCTGGTTCCTAATTACTGATTCAGTTTCTTCAAATGATGGCTGCCTACTCACAACACATGGGAAACCCTCCACTTTCTGATGGTTGGCTGGAGTGAGAGAGCAGGCTCTGTATACGCCCTCATGCAGAAACAGAGAAGCAGCCAGGAGCAATTTTCCTGGCAGTGCAAGTAATCCACATACCCGGGAAGGCAGTAGATAGGGAGGGGGTCTACACTGGCAATTGGACAAAACGTTTGTCCTTCAGAGGTGTTAACACAAAGTGCCAGTGTGAACAGCGCATTGTCAGCAGGAGTGCTCACGTGGTGACAACACATGCCACTTGTTGGGGGTGGAAGCAAAAGGCTACTAACCCTACTCAAACTACCTCTGAATGGCAAACAAATACAGCACACCCACATTTAAAGGGTTGCTGCCAACTTTAAGCTACTTTTATTTTCATTTTTAATTTGACTAAATTTCACATCCTACACCTGCCTCAGAGTCTCTCGGCCAGTTTTGCTATTATTTTCCTATTTGTTTAAATGTTCCCCTCTCCCCTATTGCTGTGTGAAAGACGCACATAAACAGAAGAAATTACTATACAGGGGGAATGGCCAAACTGTACAAAAATTGCTGTCAAATGTAGAAATTAAACACACAGAAAAAACAAGGAAATATTTTTTCTCTGGGCTGTTTGTTATAGTAATCCTAGGTGTCATTTGTAACAATAGTAGCTAAAATACATTGAGACAGAAGAATGTTGTTGAAGTTAACAGCAGTCGCATTAAAAATAAATATTTGCATTTCTCCATCTGAGCAGTGAATGAAGTGGATTTGTTACATAACACCAAACTCTTATAAAACAGTTGCAATCAATCATTTCACTGGCCCCTTTTGTCTATGGAAATAAAGAATATAGTAAATGAACCTCATCCTTCTTCAAACCTGCTGTGGGGCCTTTAAAACTCTTGAGTTTATAAAACAGTTTACATAATTTTGCCTCCTCCCTTTGACTCCCCCCACCATTGCCTCCAAAAGCACTTTTATTCCAAAAGCTTGGCTGTATCCTATACACTTTAATTCTCTCACTATACACATCACATGGAGAGCATGACAGCACCCACACTGCTTTCTGACCTTGCCCTTTGTGCCTGTGTTTTCATGTGACTGATCAAGGAAAACTGTACCTTTTTCTCTGCCCATTGGTACATATTTCCCCAAAGTAAGAAGCCCTGATAAGAGGCTTGGTTTGCCATGAATAAAGCATTGCAGCCTGTCCCAACCCCCTTTTAGAAAGCTATCAAATATGCTTATTTTTTCAACACACTTTGTTGTGTTGGACTCTTTCAGAGGAAACATTCTAATCCAAGGCCTTGTCTGCTCTCCAGCACCATCAAAGGTTCCATGGCACTTTTCATAAGAGTAGGAATTTTTGCCTCAATTTCTTTGTCTTTTCCTCTTCCAGTTGTGTAGCTGTTAACTGGTCTGCTGCCTTCACCCCAGAGGAGGAGGCATTATGAAACAGTGTGTATAGTTTGCAAGTGCTTTGCAGACTTTGGAGATGAAAGGAGCTTTATCTGTTTCAAATATTTATTATACCTTTTCAGGGTGATAATGAATGACAATGTCAGTGGGGAAATGTCAGACCCATTAGACTCTATTGAAACACTTTAAAATGTAACTCTCTTGTAGTAATTTCTTTCCCTTTTCCAAGCTCTATACAAAAGAAAGCTCTGATCCTGCAAAGATTTACACACTGTGACTAGTCCCATTGCTAACAGTGTATAAAATGAGGCATATCTGTAAATCTTTGCAGAATCAGGCCCAAACTAATCTAATTAATTGTGGTGCTTCTTTTTTTTTTGAAGGGGGGCAGCTAGATGTGCTCAAAAGATATTGGAACTTATTGACAGTTGTTGGTAAAGGATAAAAAGGCATCCGCAAAAGCTCTGGATCTTCTGCCATTACTTAAACACATAGGTGAGATTCTTTGCTATTCCTTTAACACAGGGGTGGATAAACTACGGCTGTCAGGCTGCATCAGGCCTGTCAGACGTTTTAATGCGGCCCTCAAGCTCCCACCAGGGACCGGGGTTGGAGGTTTTCCCTGTTCCACAGGTGGCATGGCTCTGTACGGCTCCTGGAAGCAGCAGCATGTCCTGTCTCCAGCTCCTACGCATAGGGGCAGCCAGGGGGCTCCACCCCAACCACCACCATCACAACTCCCACTAGCTGGGAACTGTGGTCAGTGGGAGCTGCAGGGGCAGCGCCTGCAGATGGGGGAGCACAGAGCCGCCTGGTCAGCGCCACACCTCCACGTAGGAGCCGGAGGGGGAACATGCCACTGCTTCCGGGAGCTGCTTGAGGTAAGCGCCATAGGGAGCCTGCACCCCTGATCTCCTCCTGTGCCCCAACCCCCTGGCCCAGCCCTGATCCCCCTCCTGCCCTCTGAACCCCAGTCCCAGCCTGGTGCACCTTCCTGCACCCCAAACTCCTCATCCCCAGCCCTGCCCCAGAGCCTCTACCTCCCGCTGGAGCCCTCACCTCCCCCCAAGATCCAGCCCCTTTCCCCCAGCCCAAAGCCCCCTGCCACACCCTGAACCCCTAATTTCTGGTGCCACAACCCCCTTCTGCACCCCAACCCTCAATTTCATGAGCATTCATGGCCCGCCACACAATTTCCATACCCAGATGTGGCCCTTGGGCCACGAGGTTTGCCCACCCCTGCTTTAACAGGTGTAACACAGAACTTGCAGTCCAGAGGGAGAGAGGCCTATGGTATGGTGGCTTAAAGCCACTCTTGGGCCTTCCTGACCCTGGGCAGTTCTGGGAGTTGCAGAGGCCCCTGTCATAATGTAGACAGCTCTAGGGGACTGGCTATGTTACAGCAGCATCCCCTGGGTGCCCTTTGAGCCAAAGCACTGCCTGAAATCTCTGCTGTACTGGTACTGCAACCTCCTCCCCAGCATACTCCACACACACCAGGGCTTGTGAGGGGGTCCTGGGAGGGCAGCTTTTCTCCCACAGTGTCTGCATTGGGGAACTCTGCCCCCAGCTGCATACAGGGATTTTAGGGCCCCTTTAGGCTGCTCTGGCCCTTTACTCAGCTCAGAGGGGCTGAAGCAGAGGTGAGGAGCTCAACCATACACATTATACAGGTAGAGGTGTTGTAGCTGACACAGCGTAGAGTACGGCGATGAATAGGATTGACTAGTTCTACTAGGAGATCTGCACTTGCAGTATGTATTATTCATGAACTTGTTTGAAGATCCTGGGATTTATTCCTAAAATTAAATGTTTGTGTCTTGTGAGTAGAACATTCATTTATTGAACTTTTTGACCCATTGAGAATAGTTTTTGTATGTGACTTTATGGCAACTCCATTGGGGATGTTTGCGATTGTCTTTCCTAATCGGTAGCCTCTCTTTATACTCTAACATGAGTGCATTGTAAAATATTGAAATAAATACAAATGTGTAAAACAATGATTATTCTAACTGACCAATAGCATTTTCACAGAGAGAACCAAACCTCTCAGACCTTTTCATTTGTTTGGGTAAGGAATCTAAATCCAGATTTGTGTTTTGCAGCTGAGGCCCTCACTTATTCATGCACTTAGATCAGGTCTGCTTACCATGTGAACTTGTAAAAGGTGGGATGAACAAATTAGATGCAGTTTTCCTTTAAGGCCTATGTTTGGCAGAACTTTCAGGCACAAGTCACATGTGCAAGCTCTGATGAGGCTATCTGGCCAAAGCGCCTGTCAGACACTGGTGAACGCTGTCTGTTATTCTACATCCTTGGAAAGCTGTTCAGTACGTTTCCAAGGAAAGCTAGGCAGACCTGTAGGTCTGAGAAAAGAGCACATAATTTTCAACGATGTCTGAGCCTTTCAGGGATCCTCACTGGATCCATCTTTTCCACACGCTGTCCCACACAGTACTTTCTTTCCCCTGCCCATGTCAGCCTACCTAGCCTTTTAGCTGAGGACTAAACTCAGTTCTCTACAAGGTCCATCAAAACTGCTCCTGAGTTGGCCAGAGGGATCAGCACTAAGTGACACACAGCATTGCCCTCATCCTGGGGATTCTGTCTGCTGCTTCTGCAGCCAAATTGAGACTGAGCTAGAGCCGTGAGCTGCGCTCTTCCTCTGCAAGTTAATATTGGATGGCTGCACCAGTCCTCATCCATGGTTCAGTTCTGCTTCTACTCAAGATCAGTGCCAGAATTTTCAGTGGAAGCAGGATGGGGGCCTTTGTCCTTGCCACATACTGTAGTAATCTCTAAATCTGGTTTAGCAAAAAAATTAGCTTGTCTCCCATGCTGCTCAGGGCTACAGAATTACACACACACACATATACAAATTAGCATGCTATGTGTCTGCATGATGTGAAAAATTATTGGATGTTTTGCTGAATTACAAAATTGAAATACACTGGAAGTATCTCCCAAGTGAAATTCCTTTACTGGTATTTATTGGATGTTTTTGAACTTGAGAAGTGAGAGGGCTGTGGAATTTTTTAGAGCTGGGATATCAAAGGAAAACATTTCTCTCCTATGCTGGAGTTAAACTCTAATCACTGCTCAGTTCTCTTGGAATTTGGCAGCATACCAGTGCTCCTTCCCTTCAGTAGGTCATGTGGAAATACTAGCATGTTTTCTTAAAGAAACTCTCAGCTCTTTTCAAGTACTTACATGGATGCTACTTTCCTGTTTGAATTGGGTTCTAACTGCTTCAGAAATCAAATTGCATTTTCCATGAAATAAGCACTATTCACATCTACAGCATTTTATATGTAATCATTAAAATATTTCCAACACATTAACCCCAAAAAATACAACTTTTAAAATTAGTTTTTAGGTTGACTTTGTATTTAATTACAATTGAATCAAATATTTTAACTTTGAGAATGTTTAAAAATGTAATCTATAATTATTGTGATGTTCAATATATTTAATATTTGCTTCATTTTTATATAGGTGTCTATTAATCTGAAGTTGTCCACATGTTTACCAAAGGCTGTAAATCTTATATATGAACAGTTGGTAAATTTTGTTCAGTTATATGGGTAAGTGACATATGGTTATGGATTCTCTTCCCTCTGCTCTTTGTGCCTGGATTATTGATTGGCTTTAAGCTATAGCCATAGTACTGGAGAGACTTTCTGATAGGCAACAGTTAATTCTGTCCAAGGCTGGATTATCTATTCTATGCTGATGTGAATCTTTGACCAGGCTCGGTGCCCGATCTCAGCATTCTCTCCTTTATAACTTTTATTCTCATAGAATAACTGCCTTTCAGTTTTTCAGTCTTATCCATTGGTTGTAGAGCCGTTCATCAAATTCCGTCCCTCTTTCCCCTCTCCTGCATTATTTGTTTCCTACTAAGGTATTGCTAAATTCCAGCTGGATGTGAAATCAGCCTGGAAAGATGCAATGGTCTTATTATTATTTATTTAGTATTTGTATTGTGGCAGTGCCTAGAAGCCCCAGTCATAGATTAGAGTCTCATTGTGCTAACTCCTTTATGTACATGACACACACACTGAAATCAGACTCTGCCCCAAAGAGCTCACAATCTTATTTCAGAAAGTTATCTTCAAGTAACATAATCTGCTTTGGATGAATGTAATAAACTTTACCCCGATCAATATATGAAATGTATTTTATCCATTTAATATGTATGTATTTTTCTTCAAACACTATAGAGCAAAATCTATAAAGGTGCTGCTTCTGTGTCAGGCAAGGATTCCTTTATTAAATGTCGGCAAAAACCACAAAAGCCTTTGCCAAGTTGATCCAGGGAAGCTGGCCCACCCGCCTTTCCATAATAATGCCAAGGAATCCCCAGTATGGCTCAGTATTAACTCCGTGCCCTTTATGGGGTAGGCAACCTATGGCACGTGTGACAAAGGCAGCACACGAGCTGATTTTCAGTAGCACTCACACTGCCCAGGTCCTGGCCACCGGTCCGGGGGGCTCTGCATTTTAATTTAATTTTAAATGAAGCTTCTTAAACATTTTAAAAACCTTATTTACTTTACATACAACAATAGTTTAGTTATATATTAAAGACTTATAGAAAGAGACCTTCTAAAAACATTAAAATGTATTACTGGCACACGAAACCTTAAATTAGAGTGAATAAATGAAGACTCAGCACACCACTCCTGAAAGGTTGCTGACGCCTACTCTATGGCAATCCAGGAAGCACACTGTACTGTACTGATCGTGGTGCCGACCAGAGTTTTGCTGTGCATGCTGGTGCCCCGTCTGTTAAACCATGGTTAGGACACTGTAAACACAGCTTGTTAGGAAACATTCCTTACCATTGTTAGAAATAACCAGAGATTACCAGAACTGAAAGAATATTAACCATGCTTTCTTCTCCCCACGTTTG
Organism: Mauremys reevesii; assembly: GCF_016161935.1. NCBI lineage: Eukaryota > Metazoa > Chordata > Testudines > Geoemydidae > Mauremys > Mauremys reevesii. The sequence goes on from NC_052638.1 coordinate 27,410,083, forward strand.
CTCACTTTTGATAATAAATAATACTGGGCATTTCAGTGCTTTCATCCACAGTTCTCAAAATGCTCTATAAATATGAAGTTTTCCTCATCTCCCTGCTCCCTATTTCACAGAGCGATAGTATGGAGGAGTTAAGTGACTGGTCCAAGGCCACACAGCAAGGCTGTGGCCTCCCACTCGTGTTTCACTCACATTCCCCCACAGCAGCAGGTGGTGGGTTCTCCTGCAACATGCTATTATGCCCTGACTGAAATGAGAAGGGATCATTCAAAATAATGTTAACTGATTTTGTAAATATTTTGCTTTAAACTATTCCGTTCATGGCAATTTTGTAAGAAGTCCACTCCACCTACTCCTTAACAAATTAGAAATGTGGCATTGACAATGTCCCTTTGAGCTGTGAAATTCCCAGTGCTTCAGGAGCACCTGTGGAACCTATTTATGTTAAACAAACTCCAGAATGAAGCTACCATGTAGCAGAAACCACTTAGCTCTGATGTTTACCGCAAGCAAAGGAGCTTTGTGAGATATACTTGGATTTCCCTGTGGAGTCACAGAAATATTGAAATTAGAGCTGGAAAAGACCTATTAGTCCACTATGTCCAGCCCCTGCCAGTGCAGGATTTTAACTAGCACATTGCCATGCTTGGCATGTATGTCCCAAGCAATGGGGATCCCACTATTGATAGGTCCATCAATGGATATTAGCCAGGATGGGCAGGAATGGTGTCCCTAGCCTCTGTTTTGCCAGAAGCTTGGAATGAGCAACAGGGGATGGATCACTTGATGATTATCTGTTCTGTTCATTTCTTCTGGGCACCTAGCACTGTCCACTGTCGGAAGACACGATATTGAGCTAGATGGACCTTTGGTCTGACCCAGTAGGCCATTCTTACGTTATTTCCCTTGTGGGACAATTCTATGATCTAACAGATTGTAGATTGTAGGACAGCTCTGCATTTATCTCTGTGGTCCTGTTGCCCCCCCCCCGCCCGTCCCGTTTATCCAGCATCTGGGAGGAGGTAGAAAAGCTATTTTTCAAGCCACTTCCAGCACCACAGCAGAGGAGCATTATGGCAACCCCCACTGGCCTATCAGCATTAGTCTCTTCTTCCTCACATTGCTAACCCTGCAGTGAAGGAGAGTAAGGTGTGAGGAGTCAGACAGAGAAATACCCCTTGCCTTGGAGGGTCCCCAGCCTCTTTCTGTCTCTCTTCTTCTATCACTGTGGTCCTGCCTCTTGGGGCCTTGTAAGGAGTGACAAAAGGGGAGAAGAAAACTCCAGGAAAGTAGTGGAGGGGATGGTGGAGAGAATCCCATGGGAGTGATGGAAAGAGAGGATGAAGGGGAATCCAAAAGAGGGGAGGGGAGAATCTCAGGGTGGAGAGTGGAGGGAAAATCCTGGGGAACAGAGAGAGGAACAAAGGTGGCAAAGAAGGAAATGCTAAGTGTGGAAATCCAAGGGGGTCAAGGGAAGAAGACAGTTGACAGATGGTGGGGGAGATCTACAGAAGGTGAAATCCTGAAAGGACTAAAATATAAGAGAATAAATTGTATAGAAATGTGAATGAGAAAAAATGGTGAGAAGGCAGAGAATGAGTGAGAGATGGGAAGGAAGAGGAGAGGAAGGGGCCAAAAACAGGCAACTTCTAAGATAATTTTATTTTAAGTTCTGTATTTGATTATTGTTCCTTTGCAGACACTGGGGAAAACAGACTATTCTGAGTAAGAGTATGAATATTGCTAGTTGTCTACTCTGGTTACCGTAGTATATAAGTGTGGTTTCTTTAGTTTCTACCTGCTTTCTTATTATTAATTATGGCTATTTTGTTGTCTTATTTCCTGCCCATGTTCATATTTCTGTAGTGGACTCCGAGTGAGTTGTTGTAGGATCATTCCCTCTCTCCTCACTACATACTTTCTTGTCCCTTTCCCTGCATGGGATGGATACCTAAATGAAAGTTTGCCTGCTTTCTAGAAATCAAGCCTTCTATGGATCACACATCCTGTGTACACACATTATCTCCTTTCACAACCCCCACCCCCCAACTTTGCTATACAAAGTGAATGTGGGGAATTAGAAGGGGTGTTGCCCAGCCTTCTCTGGCTACTGCTAAAACATCACTCACTGCCAAGGAAGACAGAAGTCTCTGGATGATAAAGATATGTCAGGAAAGCAAATATTTGCTGTTGGAATATGCCTGATGGTATCAATTACAAATATATATTTTGCATAGGAGAGGTTGACCATGTAAGGGTTTTAGCCCCTCCACATTTGAATTCTCAGTTCAGTCACTATGACAGTACTATCAGTGTGCACACGCTCTCTGAATATATAAGGGTACGTCTACACTTACCGCGCGGGTCGACGCGGAGAGTTCGACTTCTCGGAGTTCGAACTATCACGTCTAATCTAGACGCGATAGTTCGAACTCCCCGCGTGCTCCGGTCGACTCCGGTACTCCACCACTGCAAACGGCGGTGGCGGAGTCGACCTTGGAGCCGCAGACTTCGATCCCGCGGCGTCTGGACGGGTGAGTAGTTCGAACTAGGGTACTTCGAATTCAGCTACACTATTCACTTAGCTGAATTTGCGTACCCTAGTTCGACCCCCCTTCTTAGTGTAGACCAGGCCTAAGATTTTAGAAAATGTCTGCAGCTGCATTTATATACATTTATTTGGCAGATTACGTTGCACCTCTCTCCTTGGTTATGACGACAGCATTTTTGTATAAATTATATAAAAAATGGAATGTGTCTCCAAGTGTTCTCTCTCCTAGGTCTGTACATAGACAGTGATTTTTGTGGCTGTGGAATCTACCCCTTGCCTTTGCACTGGGTTTCCCAATTTAAAATTTCACTTAAAAATATTGCTAGCCCTCATAGAAGATATTGCTGAAAGTGTTCAGAGTACAAATTAATGCAGTGGTGTCTTCTTGAGTTTACGGACATTCTGTAACTGTAGTTCTAAAAGGCTTAAACTGCCCTATATAGCTCAATGGATCAACTTTGAAACCTAAAGAAAATTTTGAAAATTGTCAACCTTGTTCAATATCATTGCTGATCAGCAGTAAAATATCCAACAAATCTGTTTATCCCACACACCTTAATTGCCTCTGAACCCTCTCAGGATGCCAAAATGGTTGTAATAGTCAAGTGAGATTTATTGCACTGTTATGTGTTACCAAACAAAAGATTATGGCAAAATGAAAACTGAAAGTGTGAAGGGGACAGCACAAAATAAGTTGAATTTAGTAGCAAAATAACACATAGGCCACTATACTGACTTCATATATTTATATTAATTTTTGGATTTAATACATGTATACTTAAATTGAAGTTTTAAATCTTTATTGAAGATTAAGGGTGAGATTTTTCAAAACTGGCCAAGGAAGTTAAGTACTTGGGCCCAGATCTTTCAGAGGATCTGGACCTCAGTTCCCACTGATTTTCAGTTTTTCACTTTTTCTGGGACAATCCCACCCTAAATCTTTAAACTTTTAAACTTAAATTGTATTATTGTAAAACTGCCAGTTTGCTGTGCCATACTATTTCAGAATTGAAGTTTAGCTTGTTGCAGAGTAGGGGAGGCTGGAAAAAAGAAAAAAACATTGTGAGATGTTTTCCCATTTTTTATCTACATTTTATTCTGATTTGTTTTCTGACCTGCCATACTACGGAGTAGATGGCGCTTTGGTTATACTGCCATCTACTACCATAAATAGTTCCTCTTTTTCCTTCTTGTTTACCCTTCATAAATATTTGCAAACTGATCTCATAATCCTCCCTCTTCACCTCTTAGACAAGACAACGACTAAGGTCAAAATGCACAACAACCTGCTCAGAAAACTGGCCAGAACGATATGCGGCGTCAACGCCCAAACAGTATTCGCTTCAGCCTTGGCACTCTGTTATTCAGCAGTGGAGTACTGCACACCAGTATGGGCTCGCTCATCTCATACAAAGATGATCTACAACTTAATTCCACCATGCGTATCCTTAGGTACGCTTAAATCTCCTCTACCTTGGTTACCAGTTCTCTGCAATATTGCTCTGCCCAGTGTTCTCAGGAAGTGTTGCACAGCTCATGACAAAATTGCGTGATATGCCATATCTTCCGTTAATTAAAGACTTGTTTAATCCATCACATGGTCGTCTGCCCTCACATCGCCCACTGTGGATTTACTGAGTGAGGGATTTATGGTAGAGGACACAAAATGGGTTTCATGGTTCGCAAATTAAGTGACAAATTATTACCTTGTCTCGAATCCCACTCAATGTCAACCCAGGTTTGATTTACGCAAAGGCAATGAAGCCTTCTGAACCAGCAGGAATTTGTGCTGCAGCAGAATTTCGGTGGCATTTTAGAGATAGTCCACTATGTCTATGTGGGCAGCCACAAACCATGACATATTGTTGAGGACTGCAAAATGACAGCTTCCTGGAGGCCTTTGTGCCTTGAACATTGTTGATAAGAACACTGTGGCTTGGCTTGACCAAACTGCATAAGCCAAATGAGAATAACAACACTTCTTAGTAAAATAAGACATGACAATTATTTTAGGCCCCAATCCTGCAATGAACACTGGGTGAGTCTCATTCTCTTTGCACAGCTCTCATTTTAGGATTGGGGTCTTAATTCTCTATAAATGAGTCCTTCCAGCTTCTTAATTCCTGTTACTCTTCTCCATACTCCCATTCATTCAGTAAGAAAAGTATCTAGAGCTGACCACACAATATTTCAGCTGTGGTCACCCCAGGGCTGCAGAAAAAGCTTTCTTCCTTCATGTGACCCCTGCACATACAATCTGTGACCCATTATTGCATTGGGGTTTTGTTTTAAATATTAACATCGCATCACTTTATAAAATAGTGTGTGATTTGCAGGCTGCTCTCCTATACAGAGGAAAGCTGGCCTGCTGTGGTGCAAGACAAAGTGGGAGTCAGTGAGTGAGCTGAGTTCTTTGCCCAGCTCTGCCAGGTGATTCCTGTGTCACCTTGGCCAAGCCACAAAGTCACTTGCCCATCCCGTGTCTTGGTTGCCCCATTTGTAGAAGTGGGATCATCCCACCAGCTATCCTCGGAGAGACATTGAGGCCCTTATGTCTGTGAAGTGTTTGGGGGTATTTGGTGAGGAGCACTAATGAAGGGCAAGGAATTATCGTCACCCCAGGATCATCTTCTGCCTCCCAGGTTTCTCTCCTTTTCAGCCCACCTGTGGCACAAATCGTTCTTCCCAGAAGATATCGACGTGGCCTGCTCCAAACCACATTTATTTTGCTTCTTTCTACGCGCTGCCCTTAAGTTCCATCCCCAGGCTTGGTGGCTGTGCCCAGCCCTTTCCCTGGGGCAGGGGGTCCCTGTGGGACGGGGGGAGCGGGCTGTTCCCCAGGGCGGTGGCCATACCTGACCCGTTTCCTCACGGTGGTGCCGCGCTCCCGGCCCTTGCTCCGGACAGGGGACGTTCCCCGCCGCGCAGGTAACCGCTCCCGCTCGGGGCAGGCGCCTCCTGGCCCCGGCGCGCCTCAGGGCGGGCTCTCTCCGCCCTTTCCGCTCAGCGGCAGGGGGAGGAGCAGGCGGCAGTAGCAGCAGCAGCAGCCGCGTCTCCGGCCGGAGCTGCCCCTGCGTAGGACAACAAGGGGAGCCCCGCAGGGCAGCTCGCGCCCGGCCGGCCTAGGGGAGCGCCCGGCGGCTCCATCCGGCGAGGGCCTGGGGCGCGCCCCCGCCCGGTACCAGCGCCGGGCACACCCCCTCCCCCCGGCACTAGCGGGGAGGCGGCTCCGCTCTCACAACAGCGGCGCCCGGGCGCTGAACGCCGTCCCCGGGGATTGCGGTGCCAGAGGCGGGGTTCGGGGCTAGAGGAGCGGGGCCGGGCGCCGCACCATGCTGCCCCCGCGCCCGTCCGCCTAAGGGCGGGGAGCCCGCGCCAGCTCCCGGTGCTGCCATGCTGCCGGCGCTCCGCTAGGCGAGCCCGGCTCCAGCAGCGGCTCGGGACCTGACGGGCGGGGATCGCTGCGCCTCACCCCGGGCGGCGGCACCATGAGGAACGGCGAGGACCTGGAAGGCTTCGATGGCGAAGCGTCCAGCACCTCCATGATCTCCGGGGCCAGCAGCCCCTACCAGCCCACCACCGAGCCCGTCAGCCAGCGCCACGGGCTGGGCGGCCTCCGCTGCGACCTGGACTATCTGCGGGGCGCTCTCGGCAAGATCAAGATCACCGAAGTGGTAGGTACAGCGCCCCGGGCAGGCCGGGACGGGGCATCGGTGAGGAGGGCGTCGGTATCCGGATCCTTGCCCAGCGGGGGCATTGTTCCTCCCGCACGGCCTGTGGGGGGAGGAGGGTGTATGTGTCGGGGGTAGTTTGTTGTCCCCTTCCCGGCTCACAGGTGGAGGGGGAGGACGCGCTTTGCTGCGCTTCATTCCTCAGGTGAGAGTTTAACCTCCCTGTCCTTCATCCCGCCCTGCTTCCACGCACGGTTTCTGTTTGCATGGTCCTGCTGCTAAGTACCAGCGCTGCCACCGCCTTTAGGTCACGTTAGTCTGGGAAGTTCAAAGAAACCTGTAATAGGTTTTGTTATTGTTGGGTGTTCCAGATCCCACCGGGGGCGGTAATACATTCTACCTCCCCTCCACCCCCTTTCTTGGTGTGGATTAGTTTCACTTTTGCTAATGGTTACTTGATGGTCTTATTTTTGAGAGAGACCTGGGATTTTTGATCTTTTGATATATGAGGCAGCAGGTGAAGGGCAAGTTTGTGAGTCCCTTTTCTGCCTCCCATAGATTCATCATCTGGTAACAATTGGCCCGTTGTTTCTGGGTAGTTGAATCAAAGGTGGGTGTGAGAGGGTGTTTTTGATGTTTTGTAGGTGTATTCACCAACTCCAGACTAGCTTGGATTCGCCCATGTGTACATGTGCTACTCAGTTGTTAGTGTACTTTTGGTTGTAAAGATGTATAAATTTACAACATACCACTTTGCACGTTAGAGCTCTGTAGTGTAGATGTGGGACCCCAAAAACAGTGGTTTGGGTCAAGTGGAAGTGATGCTATTAATGCTATCATCTTTTGTATGTTAGAAAGTCTTACTAAAAATATGTCTAGGCCACAAACTCCATTTTTAAAACAATCTGTTTTCCTAAATGCCATTCAGATTCCATTTTTTCACTTTCCTAAATTGCATGAGGGTGGATTCAGCACAAACTGTGTGTACAGATTTGTCACCAGCCAATACATAGCATTTTATATTGTTGCAAGTGTTTGTCCAATTTATGAAGGTTAACCTGAACCAGGACTAGTTAACCTGGTTATTTTTAATTTAAGAAGAAGAATATTTTTTATTTAAATATGACTGAAGAGAAGTACGATTTGTACACCTGGATACCTATACCATCCTGATATCTTATTTGTTGATTATTGAAGGAGTGCAGTTGTGCAGCTGATTGTGTAAGGTTCAAATTTTGCTCAGTTATATGAGTTGTACTCCTATTTGACTTAAGGCAGCACTACAACTTGAACTCTAGTCAGCTCAAGAAATGAATTTCAGAAGCTTTAAATTCTACACCTGAACTTTAATCCCACTGCTAAACTGTATTTGATTTGATTGGCAGGACCAGATGGGGACTAATCAAGGATCAGTCACCCATTGTGCTCCATATTGTATAGACATGCAGTAAAAGGACAGGCTCTGCTCAGACTTGGCAATCTAGGGCCCCAATCCTACACAGACTCTGTGTGTAAAGTTAGCACATGCATGAGTAGTTTCCTTGACTTTAGTGGGACTACTTGCAGCATATAAAGTAAAGCATGTGCTTACATCTTTGCAGGATTGGGACCTTAGTTCTGGCAAGATTCAACAGGTAGAGGAAACAAATAGGAGGACAAGAAAGGTTGGGAGGATAAAGTAACTGTAAAATTTGTAAATCAAATAAATGTTACCAGTAAGAAGTCCTAATTCTTGTAAGTTAGCTTTTAACTGTTTTTCTGTCCTTGTTTGTTTGTGGAAGACACACACATGTAGAGGATACTAATGAAAGGTTGCATCTTGCAAACATAAAGGTGAATAACTTCATTCACAGGAGTAGTTCCAATGGGCACTGCTTGCCTGAATACATGTTACTCACTTCTGTGCTTCCAAGTTCAGGCCCTAGCTGGCTGAAGTGCACAAAGAAAACAAATTGAAGAAATAGAGAAATAATTGTCTAATTTTTCTTAGATAATGAACTTCATGTATTAACAATTATGTGTTAAACATTTTTGAACAGAAGTGTGATTAAGATGATAGTGTCTCTTTTGTGATTTTCTAGGTGATTTCCAATTTTTTTTGTGTGCACTCTCATGCCTGGGATGCTGGTATTTGTCTTTTCCATCTGCTTGATTTTATTAGTGGAATTTATTTTGCCAGTTCTGTTTCTGATCATTGCAAATTTAAATTTAGAGATTTTTTTTTCTATCTTCCTGGAGATGCCACTCAATTAATTAGAAATTGCTTTTACAATTTCTTGTCACTGTATGAGCAGTGCATCAAGGAAGAGATCTGTTTGAAGTATTTTTTCCTTCTTCCTTTCTCTCTTATCTCTGAGAGAGGAAGCACTTTAGTTACTGTTTGTATAATTTGGAGTCCATACTGGCACATTATTGGCAGAAATTAAAGTTTTTATATTTCATATGCATACTAAATACAGCAGAAAGTTTATATTTTCAGGCTTAATTTAAAATATTCAGGGTATTTTTGCTTCAATATCAGGCAGATGTTAATTTTTCAAATCAGAGGTTTGAATTAAATGATTGTAAAATATGTTGATTCTAGAATACTTCTACAAATAGGTTACAAGATCGAATATCTGAATAAAGAAGAACACTTACTTTATTGTCAGTCTCCCTTTTCACCTCTCACCTCCCCCTCAAATACATCATGTTCTGTAGAAGGTGGCCATGAGCATCTGAACTCCCATGCCCTGTAAAACACTGAAAGGTATGTTTAGCTTTACCACTGAGAGTAGCCCCACTGGAATTTAATGGAACTAGTGATGTCTGTGTGTAGGGGGGTTTTGGGCCTAAGAAACTGTCATCTGTGTGCAATATCCACCTGTTTTGAACTGTTAGCTACAGAAGGGGAGGGTTTCTGGGGGTGGTGTTTTCTAACATGCTGAAATAATCTTGTTGTTTCTCTGGTCTACTATTTGCTCTTCCTGCAGTTACTACAATAGACCTTTTTTTTTTTTTTTTTTTTTTTGTAAGTCATATTAAATATTTGAAATTTAAATGAAGATTTGAAGACTATAAATAGGTTTCTAAATTCTATTTTTGTTTGAAAGAGCAAGCCCCAGAGGCATAATCAGCATGTTTCATGAAAGAACTTTAAAAAAAACATCCTACTAGGAAAAAAATAGGAAGAACACATTGTACTTAAGTTACAACCATAAGAGGTTTCTTATCTGCTTAGCAAATATTTTGCTACATTTAGTCCATTGTTGAGGAAAAGGTGTGTGTGAACTAACCTTAGTGGAACCAAAAAAATTCTTTGTGTGTTTTTGATAAACATAGTCTATTTGTCACGTACAGTGGGCCAGAATTTACCAAGACACATAGAGATTTACCATGGCTTGGCATATTTGGCTTCTGGGTATTTGCAAATAAAAGAGAATTTATTTAATTAATATTAATAACTCAGAGTCTCAGAGCAAACAAGGATTTTAACTCTTTGTCATTACTGCCGAAATGATTGCTCATCAAAATGTAAATTTTTGTTTGTCAAAAGAAAAGCGAGACAGGGAAGGAAATGTGACTGAAGAAAATCATACAAATAGTTCTAAAACTTTGTTTCTTCCTCAAAAGAAGAAGTTTGTATCGATTCAAAATATTGTTACATAATTGAATGTTATTGATTAAACAGGAGCGTGACACTTTAGACATGAAGAATATTTTAAATTTTTGTTAATAAATCGGAATATTTTTAAGGTCAAATGTGTCTTATAACGTCATAAAATCTTCAATTTAATACATCAGTGGATAAACCACAAACTGTCCTTTGAAAGTGTGTGCTGTATTAGTGGTGGATTTGGTGATGTGATCCATGTTTATAACTTTTTCCTTACCTTGACCCTCCATTCTCCCCCTGTCCCCCCTCCAAAAAAGTTTAGCATTATTGTAGTTTTGCTCTTTTCTAAATTGAGTGTATAACCACAGGAAATCGTATTTTGATACCACTGGCATTTTTTGTTGATGTTTAACTCTCTGATTAATCTGTTTAATCATTAATTAACATAACTGTAAAACTAGAGGAAAAGTGAAAAAGGAGACAGATTGAAGATTAAAAAAATTTAAACTCAAGTTGATTCTTTAAAAGGGTTTTTTATATACATCACTACCCCGATATAACGCAGTTGTGGGGAGCCAAAAATCCCTACTGCATTATAAGTGAAACGCCGTTATATCGGGGTAGTGGCGGCAGGGCTCCGGCGGTGATTTAAAGAGCTCTGAGCTCCGGCCACTACGGGGAGCCCGGGCCCTTTAAATTGCTGGCGAGCCCCACTGCCGCAGCCCCGGGGTAGCAGCAACAGGGCTCTGGCGGTGATTTAAAGGGCCCGGGGCTCCCTGCAGCAGCCAGAGCCCTGGACCCTTTAAAGCGCCGCCAGAGCCCCGCTACTACCACGCTATATGTGAACCCTTGTTATATTGTGTCGCGTTATGGCGGGGTAGAGGTGTATAGAGAGAAATAAGTGTTTAAGAATTAGGTGTTTCAGTCATATTTAACTAATAATTCATTTCAATCATATTTAAGTTCTCACAATTCCATACAAACAGGAGTTAATCCCTATCTCCCCCCTCCAAGAAAGTCTCTCACAGATGGCTATGTTATCCAAATTAAAATTGCATCTTTAATGTTCTTTTGTTTCTAAACTAATGTGAGAACAAAGAGAATACCATTTCCCCCCCTCACCATGTAAGAGAGTTGGAGGTATTGGACTATGTAAGGAAGGAAATTTCAAGCAGAGAGTGCTATAAGGAAGAAAAGGTGAAGAAAGAGTGATAAATATGAAGGGAACGGTTAATTATGTGACCTTATAGAGAGGGAATGAAGAGGAAGGCAGGTGCTGAGTTTAGAGAGCCTTGAAGTTGAGGGAGGACAAAGAGTTTAAACTTGAAGTGAAAGGCAAGGAGAAGCCAGGGAGGGATAGCTCAGTGGTTTGAGCATTGGCCTGCTAAACCCAGAGTTGTGAGTTCAATCCTTGAGGGGGCCATTTAGGGATCTGGCGCAAAAATCTGTTTGGGGGTTGGTCCTGCTTTGAGTAGGGGGTTGGACTAGATGACCTCCTGAGGTCCTTTCCAACCCTGATATTCTATTATTCTAATTCTATGTGATTATAACACGTTTTCCCTTCTGTAAAATTAAAATTCAGAAGTAAAAATCTCCCTGGTGACTTTTCAGTGGAATACTTCCTTATCAGACTTGAAACTTCAGCAGTCATCCTTGGGGATTATTGCAGAAGTGTTTCTTAGTGGTTATTTTCAGTGCTTTCTCTGGTCTGCTTGTACATTTCTCAAGCAGTTGGGGATCTCCACTTTCGCTAGAGACTATTGAA